>NC_092815.1:167930531-168269697 GCF_023375885.2 Dermacentor andersoni | reverse complement strand
GTTGTCCTAACACTATCACACCATGAAAACCTCAGCAGCCATCAACTTCACTTCTCTTCTATTGGCATACGTTATGTTACCTTACCAGACCACTAAGTAAATGCCCTGGGCAATATGTCGCCAACCTACTACATTTTTTTTAATCTTCTTTTACTACAATGACCAAATTTTACCACTCTAATCTATACCTCTATAATCTAATTTGCAGCTTTTTTTTGTTCTATTGTTCGTTACGGGATCTTTAGGGTCTCTTTCTCCAAATTCTTGCTTATTCATTGACATCGAACCCCGTAAAATACCACTGTTGAAATGCGACCATTTGACCGTTTTATTTTCAAGTAAAACTGCAAGCTACCCGTCGTGACTTGCGAGTGACTGCCATAGACGTTTTAAAAGGGGTTTGGGACCATTCGCCAGCTCCAAACGGGCGTAAATTCAGCGCACAGCCTGTAGTTGCTCTAGCGCAATATGAAATAGGAAGTAATGCGCCGGCATTCACGACCACGGGCTCTTATTTCCATCATTGTAATTAGTTACCTGAGAGCAAGAGTGCAGCAGCCGTTTACAATAGTAAGGTAGGAGATACACACAGCAGCCGCCACCTGCCGCCAAGCTAAGGTATTCTTTTTTTTAGTAAGCTAGGTAACGTCTCCGATAAGACCTCCAGTCAGGTCTCGTCAGAAAAGACGTTCCACTTTACTAACGCCTGAGACGTTCCCGTTGGAGTTGTCCTTGGGAAAGCTGGAATTAAAATCTGCTTTGAAGCAGGAGAAGGAAAGGGAAATGCTTAAACTGCTAGATAGTCTGCTCCACCTAATTAAAAAAATTATGCGTGGCTCTGCTACCGCAAACACCAGAGACCAGCGGAGCTGGGGTAAGCGCACCCAGGATCTTCCAGCCTCTTCCGTTTGATAGCACTCTGAATGTCCGCACGATGTACTGCGCAGTATCGCGCGGAATTCAATCGCCCGCGTTCGCGAGCTTCAGAATCTTCTCCCCTCTTGTGACGCCTTGTTTGAACTTTCCTAAACTCTCGCTTCAGGATCGGATCTTGGTCGAGGCTGCAATTCATGATCAGCTTCTCGGCGGCAATACAGCCGAATGCTTCTTCCTCGGGAGTCCTGACGGTAGTCTTCGCCATTGCTAAGCAAATGCCACGTCACTTTTTTCCCCACTGCGAGAAAGAGGACCGCCGAGGCGAGCTTGCGGGTTTTTGTTGGAGAGCAATGACGTCAGACCACCTGTTTTGCAGCTCCACTTTAAACCTCTACGAGAGCCCGTGGTGCGTGCCACGCGCTCTCCAACCCAGTTGGTTAATTAGTCTCGGTTTTTCTTCCTCTACACCCGGATCTCTTTGTTTGCTAATCAGTCTCTTGAAGTGTAATCTTGAACGGGTTCTATAGATGCTACCAGCCAAACTATTTTTTTATCTCTCCGAGCTACTCAACTTTACCTCAAAATTTTGCATACAAATTCTTGAACTTTTTCTTGTCTTTGCCAAATAAAGCTCTGCACAATTTCTTGCAATCCAACTTCGTTGTTGGTCATTCTTGAGTCATTCTCGAGGCGCAGGTTGCTGTGATTTTCTAGTTTATCACGATAACTACTCCTTCCTAAGGTCCCTGTATAATTTTCAAGGTAGCGACATCTGCCGCGCGCGCCACCTAGGAAGTTCCTGTAGCAGACGGCTCCCACGCTACACCGCGGCGCCGCGGTATTCGTGAGGTGAAAAAATATCTGCATACGCGCGGAAATAAAACCTACTGGTGCCTGACTGTGGCGAAAAACGAAAGAAGGACCCGAACTGCTAAATTTAGTCCTGTAATTTCAAATGAGCGCTCCAAGAAAATAGCTCAAGAGAGCGTGATGAGGGCTTGATCGCCTCGATTCCGCGTGTTTACATTTCGTTCGTTTGCGCTCAATCACCGCGCGAGCCTTGGTGATTGCTTGCGCTTAATCCCGTATGCTCTGTGAAATCTTTTGCATGTAAGTGTGCTGCGTACACATAGCGGTTGCATTGAACGAAGAGGTCGTGTAAAAATGAAGGCTGACAGTCGCTTGGACCTAAAAACTTTCGACATAACGTGGCTCAAACGTGCGATTCTCAAAGCGCGCGACCCTCACGGCCACTAAACAACATCCTGTGTGTGTGTGGAAACGAGTGCGCCAACAGACTTCTTGCCGCTGAGTGTGTCTGTCGTGTAGCGATTACACGACGACTGCTGTGTCTTGTGGTTCAATGCTACGAGCCAGTGCAACAGTCGTGACATGATGAAGAGGCGGTATGGATCGTGTCAGCGTGTCTCCTCGATCGTGTTCGGGCTGCCAGCGCGATCTGATCTCACGGCACACCAATATCAAGCGTAGTGTGTGCGCGTGTGTGAATGCGGTTGACTGTTCTCGTGAACCGTGCGACGTCATCGCGTAAACTCGAATCATGACGCGCATTGTTGTGTTTATCCCTTTTCGCCTCCGTGCACCGCTAAAGCCCCGTAAGAATTAGAGGGCCCTTATACGAAACGCACGCGGATTGGCCCAGCTATTACTGCACTGTGTTTTGCTGGCAATCCGTGTATCGCTTGTGGCGTTTTTCTTATGTTAATTTGCAGTTGTGTGTTTTTCATCAGTAAAATGGCATCGCCGATTACTGAAACATCTTCGAGTGTAAGGGAAACTTGGACGGAAAGAGCTCGCAGCTGTATGTAGTGTACTTTGATATACTGTATTACGCTTTATTATTTGACGGCCAGTAGCTGTGGCTGTGCAGTATTCGTTTTTAAAAATAGAGTAATGCAGGCACTTAGCAATATATTTATTCACATATGCAATGCACAAAATACGACTAGAATATTGGAAATTACATTTTGGACGTGTTGTAAAGCGCAGTTAACAATGCGCGCACAAACACAGGAAAGTGTAAAAGTAGAATTCGCTGCTGAATTTTATTTTTTATCGCACGTAACGCAATGCGGATATTTGTCAGCAAGTTAATGCGTTTCTGCCCCACTATTTGCTTGCATGCTAGGTCATACTGCACTTGCTAAGTCAACGGGCTCGTAATGCACTAAAATCAGTAATCTCCACAAACTTCGGCCGTCAACATTCATGCGCGCGAATGAAATAATACTGCAGCTCTGCACACACAGGTGTATACTTTCTCTCGCACCTTCGTATCGCTCTACGTTACTTTCCTCGCATAGTCGTGCAGTTACCGACGGTTCAGTCTTTCCGTCCATTTCTATGCAACCAGAATTACCTTCTGGTTAGGTTTTGTTTGCTGCGCGGGATGCAAAATAACTTCTTGTCGTCCTCCGTCTGATCTCGGCACCCATTCGCACAGCAACAAGGCATTTGGGTTCTTCACATCCTAGGTCATACCGATCTATTCAGTGGGCTCACAGCGAACTAAAATAAATAACCTCTACAAACTTCGGCCCTAAACATCCATGCAAGCGAGTGAAATACTATCACCGCTCGACACACGCACGTGTATACTTTCTATCGCACCTTTGTATCGTTGTATTTACTTGCCTCGCATAGTCGTGCTGTTACCGACGGTTCAAAGTCCGTCCGTGCAATTCTGTGTAACCATACTTTTCGTCTGGTTAGGTTCTGGTTGCCACGCGCGATGCAAAATAATTTCTTGCCATCCTTCGTCCGGTCTCGGCACCCAACCGCACAGCAACAAGGCATTTCCGCCCTCCCGGAACGAAATTATCGCAGCGATGTACAAAGCACAACAGGCGAAACGCGCGCTCTTCGCCCGGCGCGCAGGAACTTTCATGGCAGCAAAGGGGCGGAGCAAGGTCACATGTCACCGATCAGCCTATCGCAGGCGTTGTCGGCTGGATCAAAGCCTGGCGGTACTTTTAAATGATTGAGGGACTTTAGTCCTTCCCAGTCCAGCAGTTTAAATACTTCCAAGCATTGTAGTAAATGTCATTTTAGATATTTCGCCTCCTTGGTGATATACGTATTTCCTTCCTTCTATTTCCGTCTTATGTGGTATCTTACAGCTTTTCTTGTGAACAGAAAAGACTGGTGACGAACCTTCGTACATATTTCCGAAGATGTTGGCGTATGTTTCTACTCTGAATATGCGACGCCCTCGTGACTGGTCGTATCTCTGCTGCACTGAACGCCTTCTTGTAATCTACGATATTCTTATTGAGAGCTGGGTTGTATCACGCACAAATCTCACTAACCTTGCTCCCAAGATGAAATGTATTTATTGTTCAACATTCTTTTCTGACCTCCGCCTGCTCCCTAAGTCGAATACAGCCAAGCGTTGTCCCACATCTATGCAACTGCTATAATGAATGTATTGTAAAGTATATAAATTCAAGATAAGGGGTTTCAGATTTTTCTAATTCCCATGCAGTCGCCCTTATTATCAACTTAAATAGAGTTAGCATGGAGCACTACTTGCTGAGAATTCATCTATAAAATTTCATTTAGCGTTACACTATTTACAGAAGACCCGCTATGGTTGCTAAGTGGCTTTGGCGTTACCCTGCTAAGCATGAACGAGGTCGTCGGATCCAATTCCGGCCGCTGCGGCGCAATTTCGGTGTGGACGAAATGCAATAACCCCAGTTTGCCGGGCATTGAGTGCACACTGAAGAACCCCAGATGGTCGAAATTAATTCAGAGTCTCCCACTACGGCGTGCCTTATAACCAGATCATGGTTCTGGCACGTAAAACTGGAGTATTAAATTTTAAATTTCACAGAAAAGGAAAGAGAAATGTCAAGTAATAAAAGGACATAAGACACATCAGTGCTCTTCCATTAGTTTCCAAAGTAAGCGTGCGGATATGCAATGCCATTCTTTTTGTTAGACGAGCTAGGACCTAAATTTTCTTTTCAGCCACGTGTTGAATATGGTTGAGAAAACTGCATAGGTAACGTCCAAAACTTGGCGACCATGACGTAATTGTGGCTCCCGCAATCGGCTCCGGCTGGCAATGCACTAAAACGTGACTTTGAATATTGGGTTGTTACTTCGAGAGAGCCGTCACTACTGTTAGGATTTCGACACAACCTATTGGTCGTAGCTACAAATAATGACTTCTGCAGTAAATGCAATAAAATTAGACGACCTCATTCAAAATATTCGCTCACCACAGTCAAGAGCTTCGTCTTCTTTTATGTTACTGTCCGGATTATTCCTGCGGAGAAAAAAATGAATAAGCTTTGCTCTAACTGCGAAACTTTCCTTAACGTACACTGTTTACCAACCGGCTAGCATGCAAGCTTGTTGGGGCGATGATTACTGCTGCCGCGATAATGAGACGATGGAAGAGGCGATGGCTAAACGTACACTGCACTTAGAACGTTAGCTATTTTGAATACGGGCCCAGCTCTTTAGAACACCGAAACTTAAGCTGCTTCTGTCAGGCAACAATAGTCACTTAAGCCATCTTTTAGGTGCAACGTCCGAAGGTTATTCTTGACAATTCCCTATAGCAGTTCACCATCCTGAAGAAACAACAGTTATTATATCATGAAACAAATTTAAATACGCATGTACCCGCCTTTTCCTTTCTAAAAGAATCAGTTGAACTGCGGAGGGGCGACTGATTATTGAACATTGCTTGTTCGCAATGCTCCATTGTGTGCAAATAACGATGTAGCTGAAGTGCGTGCCACCTACGAGAAACAAAATCGGGAAGATGCTTCTATGTTTATAGCCGGGCTACCTAATTATTGCTTTCCCTATGATAAATTATTCTGTTGCTCAGAAATGTAGAGTTAATTTTTGGGCACAACGCTATTCGATATATTTTTCTGTGTCCTCATTTGCATGAGATCACAATGAGCTAGCAGTGACTAATGCACGCCCCGGCTGTTATCCGTGCTTACGTCGATAGCCAGGTAATATAATGATCATACTATAGGACAAACACTGCTTAGAAGAATAAATAACACACAATGTCAAAAATACAATACTTACAGTGTAGCTTCATCTTCAGTGAGGTAATTCAACAAGAGGTGAAACAAAGTGATAAAAAATTAGCTATCAACCACATTTCAGTCATATTAATTCAACTTTCAGACCTTGTTACACTTCATAAAACTTATCATTATCAAGCGGAGCACACAGTTTTTCTAGATTTGTATTTATATAACAATTAATATATCTACATCGTGCTTCTGCAAGCTCTTTGTCGCCAATACATCAGCTTTGTCAACGACATTCTTTCAGACAATTCGAAACTAAATACTTTAGGGGCATTCTCTTGATATATTTGAATTGTATTTAAATGGGGGCTAAGCACATGCATCTATGTATGTATGTGTGTGTGTGTGTATGTATGTATGTATGTATGTATGTATGTATGTATGTATGTATGTGTTTGTGTATGTATGTATGTATGTATGTATGTATGTATGTATGTATGTATGTATGTATGTATGTATGTATGTATGTACGCAATCATAGAGGCATTATAGAAGACAGTATTCAAAAAGGCTCCACGTGACAGCACGCCACAACAAACGGGGATCTTGAGAGATGCAGTTGTATTTTAGGCCTTGCTGTGTACGAGTTAACTTAATGTAACAAGGTTTCTAAAGTGTGTTCGAAATAAATACGCATGTAGCTAAGACATATAGTTTGTTAGTCGTCGCTAAAATTTGAGCATTGCAATACTATACATTTTTCTGGAGTCTTTTACTTTTTATGCCTTTTGTGTTTCCAAAGAATGTTCCGAAAACACCATTGTTCTTATTACTTTCATAAGTGCCTTATAGTGATTGCATTATTTTTATTCTTTGCCATGTTCCTTTTTTAGCATATCGTTGCGGTTATTACTTTCACATGGAATTCACTGCTCTGATATTATTCTCGCATGCCGTAAAGGTGAAAATATACGAAAAATGAAATGAAATTCAATTTTAGTAATTAGCAAGCAATAGGCTGCTTTTCAGAATCTGTAGCTCGAATGAAGCTATGAGTACACTTCGAGATAGATTTCAGAGTTTAAAGTGATTCGTGTTACTATTTGCAACGTTTCAAGTGCTCAGATATTTTTGTCGGGCCGATGGTAAATGACATTTAAAGCAAAAAATGTAAAATGAAAGAAGTATGTGGATGCTCAGTATATACGAATATCTGAGCATCAGTCTGCATCGCATTCAATATTTTAATGCCTCAAAAAAAGCTTTAGATGACTTGCAGAATAAAAACCTCACGACTGTCATGAAAATTAAATTTTTTTCTCATATGGTAGCTATACTTACATCCAAGAGCAACCAGCGCCATGACGAACAAAAGTTGGAAGTGCTTCATTCCTACTATGGATAAAAGAACCAGACACACAACAGGAGATACACTTGTTAGGAGAAATGTATAGGGAAAGTGCCCATGTGTAAAAGCACCGGTACAGATACTTTCCAATATACTAGTAAAATCTAAATTGTGTATGCAGGATATATGTTTTCCGGATCTATATACCAGTCTGCGTAACTTAAACTCGGATCACACCCCAAAATTTTTATATGATATTGCGCGCCGTCTTTTTTGTTTCTTTTTTAAGGAAAGCAGAAAGCGCCTAAATGATTATCTGTACAATTTTTATTTGTTTCTTTCTTAATTTTACACTGAAGAGCTGCTGCTATTTGTTCTTACGAAGCTGTTCTCTGCCACATACACGAAGACGAAAAAAAAAGTCTTGTGCATACTAATGGCACATTATTGTTTAGTTATTTTGTACTATAAAGGACGTTTAACACGCGACAAAGAACATCTTTAGTGTCCAATAATAAAAGTCTTTAATCTCACACACTCAGGCCTTATATACGAGATGTTTCAGCGAACTCTAAAATTTTTTGGAAGATTGCCTGCGGCAGATAGCACAGTTCTATTCCATAAGCTGGTCTACTCGAAAAGGCGGACATTACTTGCACAAAAAATAGAAATGCATGATTGACTAATCGAAAAAATTCCCTAATTAGGTCTTTATACAAATTTACTTACGATATATATTGCAATGTATAAATTCGCAAAGGCATGTGCGCTTTGAAAAAATTGACTGGATGACAGCATTTACGAGGTATGCGCCGTCAAACTTGCAGTAAACATGCACTGTCGTTCCACTTACTTTCTACACAAAACGTTCTTTTACGCCTTTGACAACAAAAGTAACTGGAACGCCAAAGCATTTCTCAGCAAGGTTCGGACATTAATATCACGGAACTGTTCTCAGCTATGAATGCGTTTCAAGTAGATCTGTCTTGCGAACTCCACCTCTAGAGTTTGTACATTGCAATACGGACCATAAGGTGATTAGACAAAAAGAATTATTATACAAATTTTTGTTAGTCGATTATGCATTTCAGTATTTTGTGTAAGTAATGTCCGCCTCTTCAAATGCTCCAGCTATTTGCCATTGGCAACACTGAAAAATTTTTAGGTGCACACTGAAACAGCCGGTGTAACTCTGCGGTTGCTATATTTTTCTCGGAAAGGCTAAACCACGCTGTCATGCACATGGCATTCCCAATCTGGAAGTAAGGGCACAGTTAAAAAATTTGGGCAAGCTAGATCACAATTATTTGTGCAGGACAAGTTAAGACTCAGATGGTGCAAGTTTTTCTGAGACTGAGGTATGCTTTTTCCGGGCGATGGCCCTTCACTTAGATGACGAAGTGGCGAAATCGCGAGGATGTACGTATCCGCTGAAGGAAATGAAAGTGAGATTTTCGACGTGTTCCATCTACAAATTTTGGGAAAATATTGAAGTACCCACCGCTCACAATGAGGGCCGGGTTTATAGAAATATCGCGCTGTCGCGCTAACACCAATGACGTTTGGTTTACCCATAATAGAATTCAAGAATTGAAAAATTAATCGGCACATAAACGAGAACTTACTAGCAGCGGTAGTTCTCGATATTACTCAGACAACCAGGAGCATGTACGTAAGGCGTCGATGCCTTAATATATGCTTATACTGTTGCACGTGCCACATGGCCGGGAAATACAGATGTACGTGTGAGGATAACAGTATTTCATATTTATCAGTGCATGTCACAATCGCCGATAGCCTATCGCTATCGTTCGCTCGCGTGGTAAACTTCGGGATAAACTTTGACGTCGACGCGCTGACTCCCGCGGGATTTTCAGGTTTTTCTAGAGCCTAGCTCTACACTTTCAAAGTGAGTCAAGTTGCAGGCATTTTGTTGCTGTTTCGTTTCACTATGCTTCCCTTTCGTAGATTTGATTTGCAAGGTAATGATAAAATTTTGCCTTTGGTAAACGTTAGCGTGCGTCGAACAAGCTCGCTTGAATCAGTTGGTGCCTGCGATCGATTCACGAATAGAAATTGCGTTAGGTAAACAAGTGTACCAACGGTGTGCACATCAGCACCGCGAGGAGATGAACCACACCAAAATAGCAAAGTAAACACTAAAAAATATGAGGTAAAAATGCAAAGTAGGTCAATTAGTGAAGAAAAGAAAAAACGTTGTTATGCCCTGTAAATAGCAGGATTAACTGGTGATGTCGTACTCTTCGGGGTGATGAGCGCCATAAAGGCTACTAAGGACTATACATGCAGATTTGCCTGCTATAGGATTGACGTGACAAACTATAGCGTCCATAAGAGCATTCCGGTGCCTAGTAATAACAGCAACCCTCGTTCGGAGTCTGTTGACTCAAAGACTGCCTTTCGCGCTTAAAAATCACATTTCTTTACGCTCTTATGGGCAAACAGTATTCACGGCTTGAAACCGAATATGACATTTTCTGCCGTATTTATGGTTGGTGAACGGATAGTCAACGAGATCGAATGCAATACTTATATGCCGCTGTCTGGTCTAAAGAAAACCGAAGGTACGAAGCTATAGTGTACAAGAACAATCTATGCCCAGTTTAGGCAGCCGAATATTGCAACGCACACGCACACACACACACACACACACACACACACACACATATATATATATATATATATATATATATATATATATATATATATATATATATATATATATATATATATATATATATATATATATATATATTGTTAGCGAAGTGGCACTGCTTGGAGCTTAGTTGACGACCAACAATTGCTGGCTTCAGGAAGGGATATTCTGCAATGGATCACATCCATTTCATCAATCAGGTAATCGAGAAATCTGCAGAGCGCAATAAACCTTTCTATATTGTTTTCACAGATAATGTAAATGTGTTTTATTAAGTAGAGATACCAGCAATCACAGATGCATTACGTAATCAAGAAGTGCAGTACGCTTACGTAAATAGCTTGGGAAATATCTACGAAGATTAGACAGCAACATGTGTTCTTCACAAGAAAAGTAGAAAGTTATCTATCAAGAAAGAGGTCAGGCGAGGGAACACAACCTCTTAAATGCTACTCACTGCATGCTAGGAAGAAATATTCAACCTATTAAACTGGAAGGCTCAGGAGTCAGGATCAACGGTGAATATCTCAGCAACCTTCGGTTTGCAGATGTCATTGTCCTGTTAAGCAACACTGGTAACAAAACCAACAAATGATTGAGGACCTTAACAGAGAAAATGTAACAGTGGGGTTCAAGACTAATATACAGAAGACCAATTTTATGCTCAATATCCTGCCAGGAAACAAGAGCTCAAGATCGCCAGTCAGCCTCTACAGTCTGTAAATTGTACGTTTAGCTCGGTCAATTACTCACAGGGGACGCTGATGATCATTAAAAAAAGAATTGCCGAAGAATAAAAATCGGTTGGAGTGCATACGGCGGGAATATCCTGTCTGTCTATATCCCTATCCTGTCTGGGAGCTTATCACTATCATTGACAAAAAAGTGGGGGAGGAAGAAGAAGTTTGGTTCGACACAGTCGCACTGCTCTATCGCTCCCTAGTGTTTTGAATTTTTTCGACGTTTTGTCAAACAGATTTGTCGAAGACGTCGGACGACTCGCCAAGGTACCTTCCCTACCGGAGGCCGGGGTGGCCTTCACCTCCCGTCGCTTCGATAGGAGCCTGCAGAAGAGCCCGATCTGGTAGCGGCGAGAGCTCCGTCATGACTACGCCTGACCTGACACCGGGCCAGAGGCCACCGACTGACCCTGAGAGCAACCGTGACTGTAAGCGATACAAGGCTACAGAAACAGACGACGAGTCTACGCTTATTGACGATTGTGACATAGCTGACATCACAGATCTGGACGATGAAGGCTTCAGGCTTGTGCGTCACCGCAAGAAGAGGACCGTCGGAATCCCAGTGATTGTTACGCCTGCCGCAGAAGGAGCCGACCTGAAAAAAGTAAATCCCATTGTTCTGTCTACTGAAATTGAAAAAATTCTTGGCGCATCGCCAGTTAGGAGCCGATTTACTGCTCAAGGAGCCCTGCTTCTAGATGTACAGACAGAAGAGCATGTGAATTCTCTTCTCAGCTGCAAGTCAATCTCAGGGACTGCAATCTCAGCACGAGTGCCCAATTCGTACCTGCAAAACACGTGCATTATTAGAGGAGTACCGAAGTGGTACACTGACGAGGAACTGTTGCTATACCTAAAACCACAAGGCGTTTACCATGCAAGGAGAGTCACGCGACGCGTTCAAATTTCCGAATCCGATTGGGAGTCCAGGCGAACCAGCTCTGTGGTTCTTACGTTCGCTCGAAATAAAGACCGCCCAGAGAAGATCAACTTGGGCTTCACAAGACACGAGACCATCGACTACGTTGAGACACCACCTCGGTGCTTCAAGTGTCAGCGCTATGGACATGTGGCCAAGTACTGCCGTGGTGAGCAGCGGTGCAAGAGATGTGGAGGACCACACGATTTCAAAACATGTGCATGCAGCGAGAACTTTCTATGTGCAAACTGTACTGGCGGTCATCCAGCTAGTTATAGTAAGTGTCCTACGCGGGTAGCGGCAATAAAGCGTAAGAAAACGTTTATCTTGGGGCCAACAAGAAACGATGAGAGAAATACGACAAAGAAAAAGACAGAAAGTCACAGTGAGTCAGACGAAATCAAATGGAGCTCAAAGAGTGAAACTGATTTTCCAAGCCTGAAGCCTTCTCCAGGAATCCAGGACACAGTGGTGCCATCGTGCAGCGGACCGGCTAAAGCAGTCAAATCAATGAACAGAGGCCCCGTAGACGAGAAGACTGCTGAACAACCGGAACAGCGAAGCTATGTGTCTGTACTGCAGCGACCCCAATCGCGTTGCGAAGAAAACACACCACAGGAGGACTGTCAGCAGGTGCTACGTGCTCTCTTCAAGGCCTTGCGATCACACATAGAGAAGATGCCGGCGAGCTCGATGAAGGAAATGCTCGAAGTAGTCCTGGCGCTCGAGTCAGTGATTCTAAGCTCCGCGTCTTTTTAAAGCACCTAGCAATATGGATGCGGTCAGGACACAATGTTCACCATCTCGTCCACAGGTGCCACTTATTATGCAATGGAACTGTGCGGGTCTTGCGTGCCATTTACCTGAACTGTCGCTTTTCTTACGCAACATGCCTGTGCCAATATTGGCCCTGTCCGAGGCTGGTCTTCCAAGTTCCAGATCAATCGCTGGTTATGTCGCACATGGAAACAAAAGTATTCCGACATTTCCGAACGGAAGCGCCATGCTATATGTGAGACGTGAAATACCACATTACGTTCTACCAGTACAAGACCTTTGCAGCAGTGCTTTGGAAGTCACTGCTGTACAAGTGCGGCTGGGAAACCGAAGCCTCAGCGTGGCCTCCGTGTATGTGAGCTCTCGCCTGAAGGTATCGATGGGAGAAATTATAAGAGACCTCTGCAGCCGCTGCCCAGCTCCGAGGATTATATGTGGGGACTTCAACGCGTACCATACTCTCTGGGGCGACAAGGCGACTGATGCACGTGGAAAGCAAATTGTTAGTGCTTTAAACATCGAGGGTCTCTGTGTGGCAAATGACAAACAGCCGACGTTTTTTCGACCACCGGCCTCTTACAGTGTCATAGACTTGACGTTACACTCAACGGACATCCTCGCATCTTCAACGACTAGTAAAGATAGAATGGGCAGTGATTATTTCCCTGTCTTCGTTAACATTGCTGGATATAGAACCAACGGCCGAAGATCCTGTCCTGTGACGCATTGGGATACGTACAGGGACGGCCTAAGCGAATCATCTGGAGACCTGTTCGCGGACATGCTACGTAGCAAGAGATTGGCTACCGCTGAGCTGAAGCTTCCCGATCACTTCCCCGCTCCGGATCTAAAGCTCAAAAATCTATGCGCTGCCCGTAGAAGAGCGGAACGGCGGCTGATGAGGACGAAGGGTGACCCACCAATCAAGACTATATATAACAGGATTAACGCAGTTATTCGACGTTATACAAGGAAACTAAGAAGAGATCAATGGGCATCATTTTGTACAAGCCTATCGGTCTTCACGACAGTTCCAAGGATATGGTGGGTCGTTTATAACCTTGCTGGAAACTTTCGACCAAACAAGCCATTTGAAGCCCTAGCATTGAAGTTAGGCAAGACACTCGCTTGTCTTGCGAATGCCTTCGCTGAAATATACTCTTCCGGCAGGTCAGCCGGCACAACCAACCCGCCTCCGCCGCTGTCGTCGTCTCTAATGGATGCTCCTTTCACACTCAGAGAGCTGGAACTAGCTATGAGCAGCCTCCGACGTCGCTGTGCGGTGGGGCCTGACCTTATCAGTAATCAGATGCTGACTAACCTACCGGTTGAGAGACGGCGTGATTTACTGGCATTTTTAACCAAGTCTGGGCCAGTGGGGCTATACCACATTTATGGAAGGTAGCATGGGTGGTACCGGTTCTGAAGCCTGGAAAGAATCCTGCAGCTCTGGACTCATACAGACCGGTATCACTGACCTCGTGTGCTGCGAAGCTAATGGAGAAGATGGCGTGCACAAGACTCACTTGGTATGTCGAGCAGGGTCGAAAACTACCGTCGTGCATGACTGGGTTTCGGCAGCGTCTAAGCGCTCAAGACAATGTGCTGTACCTGCTAAGCCACATAGAACATTACAGTGCGGATGGCCTGTCGACACTTGCTGTTTTCATGGATGTTTCTAAGGCTTACGACTACGTGTCTCAAGGAGCCATCATCAGCCAGTTACAAGTTATAGGCGTCACGGGTCATCTCTTGCGCTTCATACATACGTTCCTCAATGATCGTCGCATCAGAGTTCGTCTTGGCGACACTTTGAGCGATGAAATACGTATATTTCGCGGTGTGCCACAAGGGAGTGTTTTATCTCCCTTATTATTTAACATTGCCATGAGTAGCCTCCCAAGAGTACTCAACCATCGAACACCAGTGAAGATATCTATATATGCCGATGATATCTGCATATGGGTCTCCGGCTACCAGCATCGCCGCCACGCACGAATAGCCCAAGGAGCAGTAAAAGCCATTCAGGGCCACTTGGCAACGATTGGATTATCACTATCAGCAGAGAAATCATCATTCGTACTATTTCCTGGAGTGAAAAGAAAATCTACACGCTTGACGCTGAATTTGGATGGATACCAGATTCGACAAGTCACCAACGTCCGATTTCTGGGCGTTACCTTAGACCACAGGCTACTCTGGCGCCGCGGTGTTGACCACGTTGTGGCGTCATCGTCACCCAGGCTACATGTGCTCAAGCGAGTAGCTGGCATACGCTGGGGCAACCACCCGACGTCGATGCTACGGCTACATACAGCGTTGGTTACGAGTCAAATCCTGTATCAGCTACCTCTGATGTCACCCTCAGACAGCCAATACGAGCGCTTAGAAGCCATCCACGGAAAAGGTATCCGGCTTTGTCTTGGAGTCCCTCAGCCAGCGTCAAACAAGAAAGTGCTCTACGAAGCTGAGTCACGCCCTCTACGACTTCAGGCTTCCCAGGCTCTGATGATCCAGCTACTACGATTGAGTGAGTTTACGCCCGGTAGAGCCCTATTACGACGTATAGGTAACAGGCCGCGCTCACATTTTTATGCAGCATTGAACACGCTTCGCGTATTAGGATTGCGCTGCTCGAGACAGAGAGAAAGGATTGAACCACCCTGGACATTCGAGGACATCACATGCAACTTAAGTGTACCACGATTACAATCAAAGAGCTGCATTCCATCTGCAGAAGCCAAGTCATTAGTCCTGGAACACCTGATCACGACTTACGCGAATCACCTACAAGTATACACAGATGGCTCTGTCAAGGCAGACGAAGACCGCTGTGCAGCTGCATTCTACATTCCCTCTCTAAGATATACGTGGTCTGGCCGTCTGGACTGTATAGCCTCGTCGACAGTTGTGGAGGGCGTAGCAATAGCTTCTGCTCTGCGCAAACTAAAGACTTTGCCTCCGCAGAATGTGGTTGTCCTTACGGACTCAAAGGTTGCATTACAACAAGTATACCATGGTTTGCCATCCCTCAAGTTCCCACGCAAATCACTAGCCATCGTGAAAGAACTCAACAACAAAGGCTTCACAGTAAAGTTTCAGTGGATTCCCTCCCACATTGGTATCTCAGGAAACGAAAAAGCTGATGCGCTTGCATACGCAGCGCTCTATCATCCTCCCAAAATCAAGGCTCCAAAGAGTAATCAAGTGCAAAAATCTGACATTCGAAATCACTTTGCGTCGCTTTGGGTTCCACCGCATATGCCCTGCGTAACCAAGAGATTGCACCGAGAGGAAGCCACACTTCTATACCGAATAAGGACAGGATCTGCTAATACACCGGCCTGGTTATTTAAAACGGGGCGAATCAATTCTCCGAACTGTACGGCATGCAACGAGACAGGAGACATTGAGCACTTTTTGTGGTCCTGCCAGCAATTCCAAGATGAAAGAGACACTCTCCTGAAGAATCTGCAAAACAAGGACCTTCTGCATGCGCGCCTGCACCACCTTATATTTCCCGAGGGATCAGTTATAGCGCGCAAAGAAACTTCACGTCTCCTCATCGATTTCTTAAGAGAGACTGGTTTGATGGACATATGGTGAAACCCTTCAGCGGTATTGTGCGAGACGCTCAGGCGGAGCAATTGCCGGCCTTGTTCGCCAGGCTAAACCCGCCTGTTGCTACAATTCACCACCACCACCACCACCACCACAGTCCCTGCATTCTACCTTTGCTAGCTTACAGGCTAGAGACTTGGAGGTTGCCAAAGAAGCTCGAGAACAAGTTAAGAACAATACAAAGAGCGATGAAAGGAAAAAAAAATTAGAGGTAACGATAAGAAACAGGGAGAGAGCGGTGTGCATTGGAGAGCGAACGGCGATAGCCGATATTCTAATTGACATTAGGAGAAAAAAAAGGGAGCTGGGCAGGCTATGTAATGCGTAGGATGGATAGCCGGTGGAGAATAAGAGTTACAGAATGGGTGCCAAGAGAAGGGAAGCCCAGTCGAGCATGGGAGAAAACTTGGTGTGGTGACGAAACTGGAATCAGTTGGCTGACGACAAGGGTAATTAGAGATCGCAGAGAGAGGCCTCCGTGCTATAGTGGACATACACAAAGACTGGCGATGATGATGATGATGACTTGTAGGGCACATGAGCACTCCGTCAAGACGCTGTAAATGCTCAGGGAAAGTCGACGAAAAGATAATAATGTCGTCGAGATAACATGGACAGGTTTTCCACTTGAGGCCACGAAGAACAGCGTCAGTCGTTCTTTCATACGTGGCAGGAGCACTGCATAAGCCGAAAGGGAATACGTTGAATTCGTAAAGTCTATCAGGAATAGAAAAGGTGTTCTTTTCTTTGCAGCTTGATTTATTCTAATCTGCCATAGCCGGAACGAAGGTCTACAGCTGCAGAAGTATTGCACCACTTGCAAAAAATCAAGTGCGTCATCGATTCGCGGCATCGGATAGACGTCCTTGCGGGTTATGTTATTTCGGGCGCGGTGATGAACACAAACATGCCAATCCGACTTTCTTTTGTATTATAAGCTGCACTAAACCAGCTTTGATCGCACAGGCTTTTAGCAGTATGTTTAACTCTGTATTTACACCTGGCAGTTATAGGCACCCCATAAATGCGAACGATGGTTTGTTGCTGTGTGAAGACATAATCCTCATAATAATCCTCATAATCCTCATAATCCTGCCTCATAATCAGAAAGTGGTTTTGGCACGTAAAACCCCATAAAAAAGAAGACAGAAATGATATTGTACTTTCTCGAGAAGGCATTCTAGCATTGTTGTTAAAACTGGATACCAAAAACTCTTGTGGTCCTGATGAGATACCCAATGAGTTTTTAAGGCGTTTCTGTGAATGGATATCACATTTCTTGTCTAGAATTTTTGCAGTGTCATTTCGTATCGGGGTTGTGCCAGAAGATTGGCTCCTTGCACGCATCGTACCTATTTTTAAAGCGGGTAATAAGTTATTGCCGGAAAACTATCGGCCAATTTCCATTACATGTTCCGCGTGTAAAATGTTAGAACACATAATATCGAAACATCTGGTTGAATATATAGAAAATAACAACTTATTCTACAGTAAGCAGCATGGCTTTCGCCAACGTCTGTCAACAGTGACGCAGCTTTTTGAGGTGTCTCATGCTTTCGGCGTCGCAATTACCAACAACGAACAAATTGATGTTATAGCAATTGATTTTTCGAAAGCTTTTGACCGGGTGTGTCACAGAAAACTTATTGAGAAATTGTATAAACTTGGTGTTAATACGCAAATTGTGAAGTGGATCCATGCGTACCTTAAAAATAGAAAGCAATATGTTCAAATAGCAGGCGAAAGATCATCATCCTTACCTGTTTTATCTGGTGTGCCACAGGGTTCCGTTTTAGGACCAATTTTGTTTCTGTTATATGTAAATGACATTGCTAATGACTTGCATCCTAACATTGAACTGCGTCTATTTGCGGATGATCGCCTTATTTATTGTCGCGTTAAGAATGTAGAGGATCAAATGTTGTTGAACGAATGCTTGCAAAGAATGTATGACTGGTGTGTTACGTGGGACATGAAAATTAATTTCGATAAATCAGCTTACATGACTGTATCTAACAAGAAAACCCCGTTGCTTTTTTCTTACAGAATAAATAATAGCCCACTTCAACATGTTAGTAAGCTTAAGTATCTTGGAGTCACAATCACGCACAATTTGAATTGGAATGCACAGATTGAAAACATTTGTGGTTCTGCTCAACGCAAACTCGGTCTGTTAAAACGAAAGTTGAAAGATGCTACACCCGAGGTGAAGCTCAAGGCGTACGAAATAGTTGTACGGCCCACACTGAAATACGCATGTATAATCTGGGATCCGCACAAAGTGGGCTTGATAAATAAACTGGAACGAATTCAAAGACTAGCCGCGCGGTTTATCTTTAATGCTTATCAAAGGACGCAGTCTGTAACTGCGTTATTATCTCGTGCCGGTTCGCCCGAACTTGCAACGCGCAGAAAAATAGCCAGGTTGAAATTCTTGTACCAACTGTATAACAATAAATTCAATTTCCGCATTTCGATGGGGGCGAAATGCGAAAACAACCATGTACTTAAATTTAGGTGCATGTTAAAGAACCCCAGGTGGTCAAAATTTCCGGAGTCCTCCACTACGGCATGCCTCATAATCAGAAAGTGGTTTTGGCACGTAAAACCCCATAATTTAAGTTCAATTTGGACTCCAGACTATACTTGCGTCCCCCTGGACGAGTGTCCCGACGTACTAGTCACCCTCATGTTGTAATGCCACATGTGCCGCGCGTTGATGCCTTCAAATTTTCCTTTCTTGTGAAAACTATAGTCGATTGGAACAAACTTGACGCGGATGTATTTATTTAAACGCACACAACTGAATCATTTGAGCGTAAACTGTCATGTGTTTGCTGAATGCATTGTTTGTTTATTGCGGAACTGGTGTAACGTGTTTGTGGAAAATTCTTTTCCCCCACCCCTGTAACAGCCCGCAAAGGCTAACAGTATTGGAAATAATAATAATTACAATAACGACGGGTGATGACCATGAAATTCCAGAGGGGCGTATGATGTTCTTTTACAGCATATTAGCGACATCGGCCTCGACGGTTTGGTGCTCGGGTAGGCCGACGAGGTGGGAACGATGGCGGACAATAGTTTTGCCATTTACGTCGATGCGGTGAGTTGCGACGAAAGTCTGTTCGAGTAAAGACGAATTCGCGTCAAAGGATTTCTGGTGTTTTTTGAAAAAAATCTAGCAATGCCTGAGTCTGCAAAGAAGTAAGTTCCGGGCGGATGGAGTAACATATTTGTCCGGCCGAGGGGGAGCTTGAGAAGCATCAAGGGGGAAAACGGAGACTGGTTGAGTGTCTACGCAGCAAGTGACAGTGGCGCCTGGAAATGGAAAGATAATTTCTCGTATTGGGTATTCACAGCGGTGACGAACGCATAACGATGTTTGAAACGCACCAGGCTGCACAATGGCGTTCCTCCTAACCCACTACTTCCAGACAATAATCGCCATAATATAATTTTATGTTAGAAATCAAAGTACCAAATTTGTATCAGCAATATCTGTAGCCTTGAACAGTACTGAGGAAAAATTCTTAGATTTTTCTACATTCAACGTTAGAATGAACACTCATTTTTCAACTTCATCTCATTGCGCGATTCAAGCGCTCAAACGTATTTACGCATGCTCGCACCTTACCTATAAAAAGGGAACTTATGTGCTCTGAATGAATTTAGCCGCGACTGATATTCTTTCCTTGAGGACAAACCAAATAAATTTAATTTCGAAGTGCGCTATGATACGTTTATGTTATATCGAAAAAAGAAACAAGTCCATAGGACAACTTACATGTGGACACAAAGCCACATTAAAACACCGTAGCATGTAGGCGACACTACGGGAGCGGCCGCATGTGAAATCAACACTGCTATGTCCACCGCTGTAGCTGTGCGGCTATGGCGTTGCTCGATATCACGTCTTCCGCCTATAAAGCATGCCTGATAATACGATCTTGGTTTTAACTCCTACTATTCTATAATTAATTTAAAGGTTAAAAGGTTAAAATTTCGACCGCAATGCGTGATATCATGTGAGGCAATGACAATACTGCTAACCTTCTCAGAACTCATGAACAATGGCGTACAACAACCCCTCAAGCGAACACGTCTCCCTGTAGCTTTCCTCTGTAATTCTTCTATCATGCGCGTGATGTGATGTATTGTTGTGTGCATTCCACGCCGTTTGCTCTTTATATCCTCTGCTTTCTTTCTTCGTGTGTGCTGTTTACTCACGTTTAAAAATAATGTCATAACAATAACATTAAACTCAAGTAATTGCCCCGGCATCTTTTCTTTCACTTTAAGGGCGGTCACTCGTCCCATAGATTTACCCTTACACTGAAAAGTACCCTGAAAAGATTTTGAGGCTTCTTGACAAGCGTAGTGAGTCGCTAGATGAAGTGTTTCTCAACATTGAGTGACACATGCAAGCACTTCGCGTAAAGCATGTAATTTCTTTTAAGCGATTAAAAATTTGCATTACTATTAATCACAGCGATGCCGCTCCCCCTAGTTTCCAGCCGCCCCATCTCCTGCTCGGTAGCGGGGCTGCGTGACCTCAGTCGGGTAAGCTATCCGATTAGCATTTCACATTGCGTCAGCGGAAATTTTTCCAACTTATGGAGAACAAAGGTTGTTCGTAACATTTGGAATATTCGTTAATTTCCTTTCCTAAAAAAAGTAGCAGAAAGAGAATCCACAACGACAAGGTATCATCTCAGTCAAGTGCTACCGGCTCACAGAAAGGGTGATCGGGCTGTGATAAAACGTGCTTGGTGTTGACGCGACCTGCACGTGTCAGTGTTGGTGTCGAGGTTTGTTTTCGCGAGGACCGGCAACTAGTGATTGACGACGTGTATCTGCGACATTGTGTCCCTGTGCAAGGCAACAGGTAAGCAGAGTGGTTGCAGTGCATCGCACTGTCGCTATACTATCGGCACAAAGATATGCGAGTTTGCAGCCGCCGCTTCACGCCGGGTGATTACTACTACAATACCATGTTCGTGCAGAGATATGGCGCTGCGACACAACACTCGCAATGTACGCTGCTTAGGTAGCTGTCGCTGGGGATCGACAGCCAAGCGGATACGGGAGAGGTCGGAGAGGCATTGCGTGATGGTCCCAGAACGCCGGGAGTAAGCGACCCGACGTCACGTCATTACGCAGAGCCAGTGAAGGTAGAGCTTAGGCTCAGTCGCTCGGTGAACAAGTTGAGGAGGCAAAGCATGGCTAGAGAGAAGGGTACCTTGTAATCGCTCCTAATATGAGACGTTTTGCTAAACTGCGGTGCGAATGTGTAACTGCAGCTGTACCCTGCACCCCTTCAAAACTTGTGCAATCAATTTCTGAAATCCTTTAGGGCTGTACACATATTTCACTGTACACGATGGTTAGTCCGAAATAGACCTGCAATTAGAGAAACCGTAGTCGAAAACTAAGTAATCATACTGACCACTTTGTGCTCAATGAAATATCCGACGCGAAGGCTTAATATAGACAACCATTAAATTTCATTTTATGCAATTTTCGTGGTATTAACCACATGTCTTATCATATTTACTTGCAACATGAATTTGTACAAACAGAAAACTTAATTCTCCCTATCAACAATTTGGTCTTACAACTCAAGCGTAAGGGTGCTAGCCATGGAAGAAACCAAGCACAAACTTTTTACTCTGTAATGCCACACTAACTACATTCGAGGTACATAATACCTCTATAATGCTTCAGACGACGAAGATACTCCTGAGCACGTCGCTTTGTTTCCAAACATTTTCTGGTAGCTGATAGCAGCGACAATTGCCTGCACGTTGGTCCGCTTCATAAAGAGTGATGGAAGATTTTGTCAACTCACCACAATTTTGCTTGTGGGACGTAGTCTAGTGACATCAATCACCATTGAACTAACTGAAACACTGCTATAAATTCATTTCGTGAGAATAATTGCTCATCAAATATTTATATAACTCAACGACAGTTCTCGTATACGTTTATTTCATTAAAGTAAACTTTCACTCCGATCCCTTAAACTAACAATTGTTCTTTTTTCCTGTGTCACACGCTTCCCCTGCGACATCATCATCATCATCAACCTGGTTATGCCCACTGCAGGGCAAAGGCCTCTCCCATACTTCTCCAACTACCCCGGTCATGTACTAATTGTGGCCATGTTGTCCCTGCAAACTTCTTAATCTCATCCGCCCACCTAACTTTCTGCCGCCCTCTGCTACGCTTTCATTCCCTTGGAATCCATTCCGTAACTCTTAATGACCATCGGATATCTTCCCTCCTCATTACGTGTCCTGCCCATGCCCATTTCTTTTTCTTGATTTCAACTAAGATATCATTAACTCCCGTTTGTTCCCTCACCCAATCAGCTCTTTTCTTATCCCTTAACGTTACACATATCATTCTCTCCATAGCTCGTTGCCTCGTCCTCAATTTAAGTAGAACCCTTTTCGTAAGCCTCTAGGTTTATGCCCCGTACGTGAGTACTGATAAGACACGGCTGTTATAAACTTTTCTCTTGAGGGATAATGGCAACCTGCTGTTCATGATCTGAGAATGCCTTCCAAACGCACCCCAGCCCATTCTCATTCTTCTGATTATTTCAGTCTCATGATCCGGATCCGCAGTCACTACCTGTCCTAAGTAGATGTATTCCCTTACTACTTCCAGTGCCTCACTACCTATTGTGAGCTGCTGTTACCTTCCGAGACTGTTAAACATTACTTTAGTTTTCTGCAGATTAATTTTTAGACCCACCCTTCGGCTTTGCGTCTCCAGGTCAGTGAGCATGCATTGCAGTTGGTCTCCTGAGTTACTAAGCAAAGCAATATCATCAGCAAATCGCAAGTTACGAAGGTATTCTCCATTAACTCTTATCCCAAATTCTTCCCAATCCAGGTCTCTGAATGCCTCCAGTAAACACGCCGTGAATAGCATCGGAGAGATCGTATCTCCCTGCCTGACGCCTTTCTTTATTGGGATTTTGTTGCTTTCTTTATGGAGGACTACGGTGGCTGTGGAGCCGCTATAGATATCTTTCAGTATTTTTACATACGGCTCGTCTACACCCTGATTCCGCAATGCCTCCATGACTGCTGAGGTTTCGACTGAATCAAACGCTTTCTCGTAATCAATGAAAGCTATATATATAAAGGTTGGTTATATTCCGCACATTTTTCTATCACTAGATTGATAGTGTGAATATGGTCTATTGTTGAGTAGCCTTTACGGAATCCTGCCTGGTCCTTTGGTTGACGGAAGTCTGAGGTGTTCCTGATTCTATTTGCAATTAGCTTAGTAAATATTTTGTAGGCAACGGACAGTAAACTGATCGGTCTATAATTTTCAAGTCTTTGGCGTCCCCTTTCTTATGGATTAGGATTATGTTAGCGTTTTTCCAAGATTCCGGTACGCTTGAAGTCATGAGGCATTGAGTATACAGGGTGGCCAGTTTCTCTAGAACAATCTGCCCACCATCCTTTAACAATTCTGCTGTTACCTGATCCTCCCCAGCTGCCTTCCCCCTTCCCCCAGCTGCCTTCCCCCTTCCCCACTTCTTCCGGTGTTACCTGTGGGATTTCGAATTCCTCTAGACTATTCTCTCTTCCAGTATCGTCGTGGGTGCCACTGGTACTGTATAAATCTCTATAGAACTCCTCAGGCACTTGAACTATCTCATCCATACTAGTAATGATATTGCCGGCTTTGTCTCTTAACGCATACATCTGATTCTTGCTAATTCCTAGTGTCTTCTTCACTGCTTTTAGGCTTCCTCCGTTCCTGAGAGCACGTTCAATTCTATCAATATTATACTTCCTTATGTCAGCTGTCTTACGCTTGTTGATTAACTTCGAAAGTTCTGCCAGTTCGATTCCAGCTGTAGGGTTAGAGGCTTTCATACATTGGCGTTTCTTGATCAGATCTTTCGTCTCCTGCGATAGCTTACTGGTATCCTGTCTAACGGAGTTACCACCGACATCTATTGCACACTCCTTAATGATGCCCACAAGATTGTCGTTCATTGCTTCAACACTAACGTCCTCTTCCTGAGTTAGAGCCGAATACCTGTTCTGTAGCTTGATCTGGAATTCCTCTATTTTCCCTCTTACCGCTCATTGATCGACTTCTTATGTACCAGTCGCTTCCGTTCGCTCCTCAGGTCTAGGCTAATTCGAGTTCTTACCATCCTATGGTCACTGCAGCGCACCTTGCTTAGCACGTCCACATCTTGTATGATGCCAAGGTTAGGGCAGAGTATGAAGTCTATTTCATTTCTAGTCTAGCCGTTCGGGCTCCTCCACGTCCACTTTCGGCTATCTTGCTTGCGGAAGAAGGTATTCATTATTCGCATATTATTCTGTTCCGCAAACTCTACTAATAACTCTCCCCTGCTATTCCTAGTGCCTATGCCATATTCCCCCCCTGCCTTGTCTCCAGCCTGCTTCTTGCCTACCTTGGCATTGAAGTCGCCCATCAGTATACTGTATTTTGTTTTGACTTTACTCATCGCCGTTTCCGCGTCTTCATAGAAGCTTTCGACTTCTTGATCGTTATGACTGGATGTAGGGGCGTACACCTGTACAACCTTCATTTTGTAACTCTTATTTAGTTTCAAAACAAGACCTGCCACCCTCTCGTGAATGCTATAGAATTCCTGTGTGTTACCAGCTATGTTCTTATTAATCAGGAATCCGACTCCTAGTTCTCGTCTCTCCGCTAAGCCCCGGTAGCACAGGACGTGCCCGCTATTTAGCAATGTATATGCTTCTTTTGGCCTCCTCACTTCACTGAGCCCTATTATATCCCATTTACTGCCCTCTAATTCCTCCAATAGCACCGCTAGACTCGCCTCACTAGATAACGTTCTAGCGTTAAACGTTGCCAGGTTCATATTCCAATGGCGGCCTGTCCGGAGCCAGGGATTCTTAGCACCCTCTGCAGCGTCGCAGGTCTAACCACCGCCGTGGTCATTTGCTTCGCAGCTGCTGGGGACTGAGGGCCGGGGTTTGATTGTTGCGTTCATACAGGAGGTTGTGGCCAAGTACTGCACCAGGGTGGCCAATCCTGCTCTGGTGAAGGAGCGCGTTACCGTTTCTGGTCACCGGGATCAGGCCACACTCCAGGCCTGTTTATGCAATTTTATCAACACGCGGATTTTTTTTTATCTGGTGGAAAATGGTGCGACACCGGGATTCGAACCACGGACCTAGATTTGCGACATAGATTTGCGTATAAATAAAAGCTTGTAGCCCCTCTGCATAAAAATTCCTCTGGTAGCTTAGCAATTCTAAGGTCGGTGAGTCAATGTCTGTTACATCATTTATGATTCATTTTTACCTTCGCATCTATAAATGATTTTCTCAAGTCGAAATTTATCCCAGGCAGCACAGTAATTCACAGTGAATCTTCAGTGCATAGATGCCAAATAAGAACATTTCTGGCCGTTTCGAAGATCTTGAGGTTCAGAACTTCTAGTGCAGGTGACGGAAGGTGAAGTTGCCGCTGGAGCCTGTTTTCTACGAAGGGAGACTTCTTCCCCCAGGGAAACATTACATTCACTAGAACAGACAAGTTGTATATAGCAGGTGTTCTCCGCCGAAAAGTTATAATTGTTCTACGTTGGTGAGAAGAAATAAAAAATGTGGGTTACTTTCGATAAACCCACAACTTATTGATGAAATTGGGACACTCTATTGAGTTTGCAGTGTCACTGACAATTGCCAATGCGATATGCGCCAAGAGTAAATATAAAAGAAATAAAAGTACCGGGAGGATTGCCCGTACCAATGCAGTAATTAAGAATGAACGCACAAATAGCAAGAGTATCTGCTTTGGACCAGGTCAGTCGCTGGTACTGTCGTGACCTCTAAGCCGCATTTAATCTAAACTCTTAAGATCTGTGACCTTTGCTTACAAGTCGTTAAATTTTAGTTTATGTTACTGCCCTCCTAAGAAGCGTTATTTTACTCTTGTGTTTTGCTTACCTCTAGGTTGTGGATTCTCCACCTGTAAATTGAAATAATATCAGCCCAAGATTCCTTCACGTTTCTCTCGATAGCTTAACGGACTCTATTTAGCAGTACCCTTTCGTGCCATTAGATAATAAAAAGACAAAACATTACCTTCTACGAAATACGAGTCAAACTGCCGACATAGTAATCTGTGGTGGCGCTCGGTTTTCTTTTTCTATCTCGATCATTGCATTGATGCAGCACTGCAGAGGCCGGTGTCTCTCAATCCACATTCCTTTGACATTGCTTGCGTCATGACAGGAATATTGAGTTTATTCATTTTCTTTTGTTCTAGACTTCTCAAATCCTCCGAAGCCAGTGACTTAGCACGAAATCCTCCTACATAATGTGGCCACAAGATTGCACATTCTTTTTTGTTTCTATTACTATATTTTTATTCTATTATTTCTATTATTAGTGCGCACTCGATCAGTTTTGATTAAGTCTCAAAGCAGAAACAGCTCATTTACAGCTAAAATGTGACGTAAACCCGTTATTCCACGGCTGATACAATTTTTTTTGTACCTCGCTGCTTCCGCAAGCAATACAGAGCTTTATAGAAAACTTACATACAGCAAACATAAAGGTCAAGTGATCTTGCAAAAAAAAATTGGACAACTCAATGTTATGAATACTCAATACCGATGATAGTCGTAAATCATCGGCGAAAATATCTTTGTGTATTGTTATACATTTATTAATTTATACATGAAATGCATTCCCTAATTTGATTCCAGGACTTCATTGTCTCTACTGTCCGCCAGCGAACATGCAAATCATACCGCAATATTTCCCCCACAAAAAAGTCTAACTAGAAAGAAATATTAAGGAAGAACTCGAACACGAAGGAGAATGGTGTGCTAGCATGTTAGCAAATGATGTTAGCAAGACTAAAACATGTATCTTACGGCTACTAAAAAACTCCTTATTAAACTTGTAAAAATAAAAGATATGACTCCATACATTCAAGTACAACAGAGAGAATATTAAATAAACGTACTGGCTAAAATAATTCAAGCTTCCTTTACGCTGTATCAGGCAAAAACTGAGAACTCCATATTTTTGTGTATTCCGTAACAATTCTTTTATTGCTCAGAATAATGGGGATATACATGTTGATATTACTTCGAATGCCTGACACATTGAAAAAAGAGCACTTAGCCTCGTGGCACTTTCAAATTCTGTAGCACAATGATGAACCATGGTTTAGATAACCTGAGGTATTTCCATTTCAGATTGGACGAGATTATAAAACTGTTTGTATAAAGCACAGCAACCTATCTAGTAATAAGCCCTACCTTTGCAGCATCTTCATAACAGCGAACAAAATCAATGTAGCCCGGCTTAAAATACGTTCAGAATTGCAGCACTGCATAAATTTTACGGCAAACGTACAATAGAGTGCATAGGGACTAATAATACAGAATCGTTTCCCGTTTGCGATAAAGAGCAGTAGGAACATTTCATGCAGCTTAAAAAAGTGATCAAACAGAAAATTTTCGTCATTCACATGATGCATAGGCCTACAATGCATTTACTTTGTGTGCAACAAAAATCTTTTTTTTTATTGCGATAAAGGCTTGCCCTTAAGGCATAATTCTTGGGGCGTATATGTGTATTATATGTGTGCTGTGAGGCCTGTGTTGTGTATGAATTGAAGCAGTGTTTTGTGGAATCTGTTGTCATGTATCCAGCGGTCATAGCTGGTTGTCACACTGTAGCGGAGGCCGGCTTGCAGTAGGAGACGCGAGCGTTCCGATTGTAAACCCGTACATGTCCATATTAGGTGGTATGCATCTGCTTCCACCACAGGAACGGAGCAGTATAGACACGTAGCACCCAGTAGTAAATGCGACCAGTTCCATCTTTAGACAACAGCCGGTGTGAGGGCCACCCAGGCCCGAAGCCTCCTAAGCACAACTTCCTCCGCCCTAGTAAGGTGAAGCGGGAGGGAGCAGACACACGGTGGGATAAGAGCGCGTTTGTCCTGCCGGAGAACATTTTTACGAGCTCGCAGCGAGTTACGGGGTTGGGGTGGGAGGAGAATAGGTGGAGGATCAGGATTAGGAGGGCAGTGTCCCTGCTGGTCAGCAGCAATGTTGTGAGGGTTCGCTGCATGGCCTTGAATCCAGTGTACCTTGATGCAAGTAGCGGTGTTACTATTCATAGTGTGTATTGCCTCGCAGACTTCCATCACCTTATCAACCTTCTTGAGTTCCTGAATAGCTGCTAAAGAAGCAGTGAAGATATCTAGCTGCTTGATGGTAGGCAGCTTAGATGTCACATATTGCACAGCGTCCTGGATGGCTTGAAGTTCCATTACTAGAGCGCTGGCTTCCATAGATAAATAGCGCTAGTGGCCGCTGATGAAATTATGCGTAGTACTCAGGAATGATGTCCTTCCGCCGTCTGGGAGAATGGCAGCATCCGTATAGACTTTGCAGATGTTAGCGCATGATGCATCGACGATGTTGTGTTCGTCAATAATACCTGTTGTATCACTGCGTCGTAACTTCGTTGGCTTATTAGTTGTGATGCTGGTGAATTCCCAGGGAGGCATTGGATAGGGCTGATTGTCAATCCGAGAGCCGCGTTGAAAATGAGCATGCAACGCAGCGACAGCCGGAACAAGTTGCTTTTTTATTTCACGTGCTTTTTCACATTGCAAAATTAGCTCTGCAATTGTGTTGAGCTGGGCATGTTCCTGTAAGGTTGGTATCGGTGTGATGCGGGGCAGTGCTGTGATTGTGCGCATAGCATCGCAATTAATCGTCTCCAACTGTGCCAGCTGTGCTAAAGTCAGCCGTTGAAATTGTGCCTGATATAAAATTCGTGGATCCAAGACTGCACGCACCAACCGTCGAGCTACGTCAGTACGAGCTCCAGCTGCTTTTGCTGCAATGCGACGAATAAGGTGAAAGGTTTTTGTTGAACTCTGTCTGGTTTTACGGAGCCAGTGTGCACCACTGCCGGAGTGGTGAATATCGAGACCCAGTATGCGGACCTCAGAAGCCTCAGGGATTGTCACTGCGCCGAGTCTAAATGTAAAGGGGTGCTGCGTGATTCTTGTGCGTCCTTTCTTGTTGGCCACCACAATATAGCTTGATTTTTGGGCGAAAATGTCCAACCCTGCTTTCTGAGCGTAGTTGTTCAGAACTTCAACTTGAAGCTGTTGAGTTTGTCTAGATATATCTTCATGCACGGACCACAAAGTGACGTCATCCGCATAGATTAAGAACCTCACGTCTGAAATCCGATGCAGTTGCCAGGCTAGAGGTATTATAGCCCCGTTGAAGAGAAGAGAATTCTTTTATTGCACTAATACAGGACAAAAGCTTCACTGTTCTATTTCTTATGCGTACTCTGCACCATTCCGTTTTGGAATGCATGCACGTGTATACGCAAATTATTGTAATAATTTTCTTTTGTGTTGCCATTATTTTGTTATTGTTTTATTTTTTCAAGTCTAAACATTTCATACAACAGTGTGCTTCAGGTATTATACTTTTATAACAACATGCATCAGCCTATGACTAGCAGTAATCCTAAGGGTTCAGAATATTCAGAATAAATATCAGTTCTTCATTGTAGGGTCTTTCACATGAATCAATTAAACCACCCTTCCTTCCTTCCTTCCTTCCTTCCTTCCCTCCTTCCTTCCTTCCCTCCTTCCTTCCTTCATTCATTCATTGATTAA
This sequence comes from Dermacentor andersoni, assembly GCF_023375885.2. Lineage (NCBI taxonomy): Eukaryota > Metazoa > Arthropoda > Arachnida > Ixodida > Ixodidae > Dermacentor > Dermacentor andersoni. The sequence continues at coordinate 168,239,996 of NC_092815.1, read as the reverse complement.
TTAATTCATTCATGTATTCATTCATTCATTCACTAAACAAATTTCGTTTGATCTTATACCTCGTTTTTTACTCATATTCCAGATCCCCAGCTCGGTTAAACCAGCCTGTTGTCGCATCTATTTTCATGCACTACTTTAGTGCGCACTTCCCAGGTCTCCACGTGGTTCTGTGAAACCGTATATAGAATATAGACAGCTGCTAATGGTCTAATACATTACTTCCTACATTGCTTACAGCAAGATCCTAAAGGAAAATATCCACACATGAGAAAGGGAACAGACATAGGCTCCGGCAGTTATATTGCTTTATTATGTTTGATTACCTTTAACTTATATGCTCGATCATATGTCCGCCTTTTGAAAAGTTACTGTTATGTGTCTTCTGATAGTGTCTTCTGACGTGTGCCCACTTTCAGCTCCCTTAAATGTTAATAGAAAGCTAAAAAATTTGTAACTGCCATCGCCTAAAGTTACCTTTAAATTTTTGACATAGGCGAGTAGCATTCTAATGGGTTTTCCTTCACAACAGGTGGCTCAGAAGCAGGGCCAATGCCTATCATTTGAGCGACTACATTATTATCGACAATTCAAAAGCGCTGTACTATTTGCCTATGTATTTTGGCTATCTTGCGATAGTTGTACCTTGCAATAGCTGTAGTTTGCTGATGATAAAGGACTCGGGTGAACGCATGTGTGTTATCGTTGTTTTCAAGAGATAAGCCAGCCGGTTGGGTTTTCCAACGAAACGCACCTACCAGCGGTATAAAAGTCTGTCACTGAAGCACAATTTCATTCCCAGTAACTTTTGGGCATCAACAGAGTACGTATCTCAAACTTAGTCGCTTACCAGCCGGCTACGGTTGTGCGTTCGTTGTGCTTATAAGGTGTACTAGCCTGCTGCGTTCTTGTGGTTTATGATTTTTTTGTGGAATATGTGCATGTTTTCACGATCGTGTTGCCTGTTTGTTAGCGTCCTTCCCCAATGAGAAGTAACGTAGCTTTCTGTGGAGAAAATTTGGACGCGTCCAACATTCATGCGATTACAAAATAGATATCAAATGCGTCACATTCGGCTATGTGTCACTAATTCCACATTTTGAGCATGGCCTTGCAAAAATAACATGCATTCATCTTTCCTCTGGAACCAAACTTTATTGCTGTAAGTGAATTCCAAATAATTAGAAAGACAAATGCGAACGAACCAAAAATGCAAGGAAATACTTATTTCGAGCTTAGAAAAAACCTAGTGGTTTTTATAAACACCGATGTGCTTAATTTTTTACAGCGGCCCGTGTCAGGGGAATGCAAACGAGTTTAAAATAGTATGCTAAAGCTAGGTCAAAATAGTTATTATTCCAAACGTTATGAAGGCGGGTATGTTTGCCTTTGAAGCCGGCGGTTCCTATAACTATCCTCCTTCTCGCAACCCTAAAATGTGCGTGCTCTCGTTATTTCGCTGACAGGTGCATCAAAATGAACTCAGCGGCATTTTTCCTGGTGCTGGCACTAGCTGTCATCGCTTCTTGCATCGCTTATCCCGCAAGTGAACACAGCGAGAAAGGTAAGCACAGATGCTCTAAGCACCGCAGTGAATTCAGGGGACCTTGAATGAAGTATGCCATTAATTGCGTAGATGACACCTAAACATGCTTTGTTAGGTTTGTGGTTGACATTAAAAATTCTGGTTTAAGAAGCTTACAAAATATACGTCTAATCTTTTGAACCTTTCTCATATCGAGCATATGAGGTTCGTGTAAAGCTTTTTTGATCTTGTTCGTTTCGCTGGTATATCCCTCTTTCAAGACAGATTCACAGACATGTGCTACCTTCAGTATTTTGTAACGTCTCATTTAGCAGGCAGCAGTGGCTCACACATGGAGTGTAACTGCGGACAACCAGGTCTTGAGCTTTTGTCCGGCTACGACGACGCTATCATAGGATAGGGCGCTCACGTATCTTGCTATATCAGCACATTATAAAATGATAGGTCCCCATTAATCCTAGCCATTAGCCATACATTGTGTCTATCCCAATAGGGAACTATGCAACATCGGGACGTAAAATCACATAAATTTTAGTACACCGGCAAACATAGCATAAAACTTGAAAGCACGCCGATTCTAGTATTATTATTGGACACCCGGGCCCAACCTACACTCACACGAAATACCGGAGGCTGTAGTAGCCGCATGTCATCCTTGAAGCAACATAATGTTGGCTTGTATCTTAAAGCAGATTATTTCCTTGAACTTATAAGCGATGGTCTGACTATGGTAGAATGAGAAATATAATCATTTACATATTTTTGAAGAGAGAATAACTTGCGAAGGACCTATATAAGAGCTAAAACACACTTAATAATTTCTATATAAGCGCTGCCATGCGTAGCGTGTATGTATAATTTCTTGTACAATGTACTTACGTATTGTTTCTGTATGTAGCTATGCATATTGAGACGTGTACTTCATCGGGCAACCACGTTTCGCCGCCTAACGAATGTAATCGCACAGCGTGGGACGCGCCTGCGTGTATCCGAAGTTTCTGGAAAGTTATCGATGCTTCTATCCGCTGTCTGTTGTCGCCGAACCTTATGTTATCTGATTTCATCTCCTGACGCGAATGGTGTAGAACTTTGTGGAAGGCACGCGGGTCCGAACGATTAGTGTGGAACATTCGACGGCTGTTCTTTAAAAGCCGACGCGCTTGACCCGCTGATCAGATTTTCGACGATCGCCGACCGTGTTCGCCGCTATCGTTGTGCTATAAGTGTAGCCTGTTTTTGTGGGCACAGGTTCGCCCAATAAAAGATAGTTTTGTATTCCACCGTATTGCTGCTTTCTTCACCGTTACTACCACGTGACAGCTGGTGGAGGTGCTTGTGCGTTCATGTACCGAACGCCCCCGCAAAGCCGCGACCCAAGCCCGAAGCCCGAGGACAGAACCAACATCGCCCAAGACCAGCGTGCTAGCCGCAGACTGCGAGGACTGCCCCCAGAGCACGGACTTCTACCTGAGACGACAAAGAAGATCGTGGTCAAGACAGCCCCGATGGCTGCCCCAGCGTCCCCCGTTATCCTACAACAACCTCGGGACCCATCAACCTTCCATGGAGCAGCGACTGAAGACCCAGAATCATGGCTGGAGACCTACGAACGCATCGCGACGTTCAACAATTGGGACTCCGACGACAAGCTGCGGCATGTCTACTTCGCCTTAGAAGACGCCACCAGAACTTGGTTCGAGAATCGAGAAGCCACCTTAACGACGTGGGACCTGTTTCAAAGCGGCTTCTTGCAAAGGTTTACAAGCGTCGTGCGAAAAGAGCGAGCCCAAGCACTACTAGAAACCAGAGTGCAGCTGCCAAACGAGACGATCGCGATCTTCACGGAGGAGATGGTCCGTCTTTTCCGGCTCGTCGACCCGGAAATGTCAGAGGAGAAAAAAGTCCGCTTCTTGATACGGGGCGTCAAGCAAGAACTTTTCGCAGGACTTATTCGTAACCGGCCGAAAACCGTAGCTGAGTTTTCTGCAGAGGCATCGACGATCGAGAAAACTCTGGAGATGCGCACCCGGCAATATAACCGCCAGGGGCTCGCGCCGCAGTACGCCATCCAAGGACTGGATTCTGGCGACCTTCAGGAGACCATCAGGGCCATTGTGCGCGAAGAACTGCGCAAGGTCCTGCCTTCGTCGCCGCCCCAAGTGGCTTCGATCGCCGACATTGTGAAAGAAGAGGTGCACCGATCGCTTGGAGTTCCTGAGCTGCAACCATAATTACCGCAGCCCCAGACAGAAGCGATGACATACGCCGCCGTCGCACGCCGTCAAGGTCCCCCTCCGCGACCACGCCAGGGTCCTGCAACGACTCAATTCCGTCGTCCGCCGCACCGCCGCCAGCACGCCCACCCGTCGCCCAGCGCACCTACGCGAGGAAGACGGACATTTGGCGAGCCCCCGACCCCCACCCGCTCTGCTATCACTGCGGAGAAGCCGGCCATGTGTATCGCCGATGCCCATACCGGGAGATGGGACTGCGAGGTTTCGCCGTCAACGCTCCGCGCCCGCAGCAGGGTGAACGCCCTCGCGATATCGCCGACTACCTCGCCGCTACTCAGTGGAGCTCTCGACGACCGTCGCGTTCGCCAACACCAGGCCGCTACCTCTCGCCGCAGCGCCGACCATTCACTGACCCAGCCCGGGGCCGGTCAGCGAGCCCATATCCGGAAAACTAAAAGCAGCAACCGATGGAGGCGCGGTTGCTGTCCGTCGAACTGACGAAGACCCTCCGCCGCCGACGAAGACACCCAAGAAACTACCTCGACGACATAACGACACGCCGCCGTCCCGACGAAGTCTGGAAAGAAAGAATGCGACGACGAAAGACGACCTGACGACGTCACATACCAGCCACAGGTCAACGCGACGCAGCCGTGATCCGACGCCAAGACCTAACTGCAACGCCAGACAAAGAACCACCGACCTCGAGGTGCTTCTGGACGGCCACGCAGTTACCGCCTTAGTGGACACAGGGGCTGATTACTCCGTAATGAGTGGACACATCGCCGTACAGTTGAAGAAAGTTAAGACCGCATGCGAAGGCCCTCAAATTCGGACCGCTGGAGGACACCTCACCACGCCGACTGAAATCTGCACGGCAACAATAACCGTTCATGACCGGACTTACCCTGCCACCTTCGTTATCCTCCAACAGTGTTCACGAGACGTCATTCTCGGTATGGACTTCCTGGACCAACACGGCGCAATCATCGACCTGAAGTCAAAGTCAATAACGCTGTCGGAAGATAAAGCGATGCCGCCGGAGAGCCCTCGTAGTCACCACGCCTTGAGTGTGCTCGAAGATCAATGAGCATTCCGCCTCGCTCCAGCATTGTTATTTCGGTCGGCACCGAAACACCCGCTGACGTAGAAGGCGTCATCGAAGGCGACCAACGTCTACTGCTAGACCGTGAAATTTGCGTCGCAAGAGGGATCGCTCGATTGCATAGAGGGAAAACTGAAGTGTTGCTGACAAACTTCAGCCGAGAGTTCAAGCACATCAACAAGGGCACGACGATCGCGTACATCGAGGAAATTCTGGAAACCAGCAACGCGTTTGTCCTCTCAGATTCTGCCGCATCTACCCCGACGACCATGGTTCCCGAACCAGACTACGACATTAATCCAGGTCTCCCCGTGATTAAGCAACAGCAGCTCAGAAGTCTGCTCCGACGATACAAAGGCTGCTTTTCGACGTCATCGAGGATTCGACAAACACCAGTCGCCAAGCATCGCATAATCACCGAGGAGTGCGCTCGTCCACTCCGCCAGAGCCCTTACCGAGTTTCGGCGCGAGAACGTGAAGCTATAAGAGAACAAGTCGGCGAAATGCTGCGCGACGACATCATCCAGCCGTCGAAAAGCCCGTGGGCATCCCCTGTTGTCCTGGTGAAGAAAAAGGACGGAACCCTACGTTTCTGCGTCGATTATCGTCATCTGAACAAGATCACGAAGAAGGACGTATACCCCCTTCCACGGATAGACGACGCATTGGATCGGCTCTGCAACGCTAAATACTTCTCGTCGATGCACCTCAAGTCAGGCTATTGGCAAATAGAAGTCGACGAAAGAGATGGCGAAAAGACCGCCTTCATCACCCCAGACGGCCTCTACGAGTTCAAGGTTATGCCATTTGGACTGTGCTCGGCGCCTGCAACATTCCAACGCGTGATGGACACGGTTTTAGCAGGAATGAAGTGGCAGACCTGTCTCGTTTACTTGGATGACGTCGTTGTCTTCGCCTGAAATTTCGGCGATCACCTTAGGCGGCTTGCAACAGTACTAGATGCCATCAGGTCATCAGGGCTCACTCTGAAGCCAGAAAAGTGCCGCTTCGCTTACGATGAGCTTCTGTTCCTAGGCCACGTTATCGGCAAGTCTGGAGTCCGCTCCGACCCGCAGAAGACAGCTGCCATTGCAAAGTTCCCGCAGCCCATCGACAAGAAGGCAGTGCGTAGATTTCTTGGCATGTGCGCCTACTACAGGGGATTTGTCAAGGGCTTTTCACGCGTCGCTGAGCCGCTGACAAAGCTAAATAAATGTGACGTCGAGTTCAAGTGGGAAACGCCGCAGGCCGACGCATTTCAAGAACTCAAACGACGCATGCAGTCACTGCCCGTACTTGCGCACTTCGACGAGCACGCCGATACCGAAATACACACTGACGCCAGTAGCCTAGGCCTCGGTGCCGTCCTAGTCCAGAGAAAAGATGGACATGAACACGTGATAGCCTACGCTAGCCGGTCGTTGTCAAAAGCGGAAGGCAATTATTCTACAACCGAGAAGGAATGCCTCACCATCGTTTGGGCTACAGCGAAATTTCGCCCTTACCTCTATGGCAGGCCATTCAAAGTGGTCAGCGACCATCACGCGTTGTGTTGGCTAGCTAACTTAAAGGACCCTTTAGGACGGCTGGCACGGTGGAGCCTCAGACTACAAGAATACGACATCACTGTAACATACAAGTCCGGACGAAAACACTCCGATGCCGATTGCCTATCACGCGCCCCCATTTACCCGCCGCCGCAAGATGACGAGGATGACGACGCCTTCCTTGGAATAATAAGCGCGGAAGACTTTGCCGAACAACAACGAGGGGACCCGGAGCTAATAGCCCTAGTCGAGTATTTGGAAGGGCACACCGACGTTGTCCCTAGGGCATTTAAGCGTGGATTATCTTCGTTCACGCTTCAAAACAACCTACTCGTGAAGAAGAACTTCTCACCAGTCCGCGCCAACTACCTTCTTGTTGTTCCGTCGGCGCTGCGTTTAGAAGTACTGCATGCCTTACACGACGATCCTACCGCTGGGCACCTAGGATTCTCCCGGACGTTGTCGAGGATACAGGAAAGGTATTACTGGCCGCGTCTGACCGCCGACGTCGCCCGTTACGTCAAGACATGCCGATACTGTCAACGGCGCAAGACACCGCCGACAAGGCCAGCAGGGTTACTACAGCCGATCGAACCTCCTCGACGACCATTCCAGCAGATTGGGATGGATTTGTTGGGGCCGTTCCCGACGTCAACATCCGGGAATAAGTTGATCGTCGTGTCGACAGACTATTTTACCCGCTTCGCTGAAACTAAAGCTCTACCAAAAGGCAGCGCAGCCGAAGTGGTGAAATTTTTCGTCGAGAACATCCTGCTGCGACATGGTGCCCCAAAAGTCCTCATCACCGACAGAGGAACGGCTTTTACAGCAGAGCTCACCCACGCCATTCTGCAATATAGCCAGACAAGCCACAGGAGGACAACTGCCTACCGTCCGCAAACGAATGGGCTTACGGAGCGGCTGAATAAGACCCTCGCCGACATGCTAGCGATGTACGTCGACGTCGAACACAAGACCTGGAATGCCGTCCTGCCGTACGTAACATTCGCTTACAACACAGCGGTGCAAGAAACAACACAGATCACGCCGTTCAAGCGGCAGGGTTCTACGGCAGGAACCCGACGACGACGCTCGACGCCATGCTGCCGCACGTCACTGACGAGGAGAACCTTGACGTCGCTACCTACCTCCAGCGCGCCGAAGAAGCCCGACAGCTCGCCCGCCTGCGAATCAAGAACCAGCAGAGGACCGACAGCCGACATTACAACCTCCGACGACGCTTCGTCGAGTACCAGCCCGGTGACCGTGTTTGGGTTTGGACACCTATACGCCGACGAGGACTGAGCGAGAAGCTTTTGCGTCGCTATTTCGGACCGTACAAGATCATCCGACGTATTGGCGCACTGGACTGTGACGTCGTGCGAGACGGCATTTCGCTATCACAGCGGCGCCGCTCACGACCTGAAATAGCCCACGTTGTGCGACTCAAGCCGTACTACCAGCGTTAATGAACTTTGGGGCTTCGCGTAACTGACCTTTGGACTTTGTTTCTTTTCGTTGTTTTGTTACTTATGTTTAATAAGTGTCCTTTTGTGTTTCACTCTCTTATATTTGTAGCATCGGGACGATGCTTTTTAAGAGGGGGGTATTGACACGTGTACTTTATCGGGCAACCACGTTTCGCCGCCTAACGAATGTAATCGCACAGCGTGGGACGCGCCTGCATGTATCCGAAGTTTCTGAAAAGTTATCGATGCTTCTATCCGCTGTCTGTTGTCGCCGAACCTTATGTTATCTGATTTCATCACCTGACTCGAATGGTGTAGAACTTTGTGGAAGGCACGCGGGTCCGAACGATTAGTGTGGAACATTCGACGGCTGTTCTTTAAAAGCCGACGCTCTTGACCCGCTGATCAGATTTTCGACGACCGCCGACCGTGTTCGCCGCTATCGTTGTGCTATAAGTGTAGCCTGTTTTTGTGGGCACAGGTTCGCCCAATAAAAGCTAGTTTTGTATTCCACCGTATTGCTGCTTTCTTCACCGTCACTACCACGTGACAATATAATGTGTCCAACTTCTGTTCGCATTGAAAGTCAAAGTGATTCTTTTAAATTATTTTGTAGAAGTGTACATATATAAGTCCACACATAATAAATGCTCGCCCACTCATATCTGACCTGTTTTGCGCTCATCAGCGTTCACTCGTGGAATTTATGACAGAATCCTTCGCTTAGTGGTTGCGAATATCGCGGCGAATCGCAGGCATAAACTTGTCAAAAGAACCAGAATTTTAACATATGAGTAGCTTGCAGTTCAAAATCATTGACATTTTTTTTCAACGTGCTGAATGTTGCTTGGCTGGAGGACATCCCCAAGACATGTATTCGAGACGTACACAGTGCTTAATCCAAAAGCACACGTATTCGTTTGCTGCTTCCTTCGCCATCCTTTGTCTACATTCGTGCTGTCAAACATCATGGATCATTCAGAGCCAGATCGCACGCTAATATTCCGCTTTTATTTACAGACGCAGAACCGAACTCACTCAAGCAAGAGGGACGTGCCTTAGAAACACTGGGAAAGATTTTGCAAGGAAAAGATACCATGACTGAAGGCCATGCAGCCCTGGCGGAACTCGCGAGTCAACTAGGGGCCTTCCATGGCACGGACACCCAACTGGATGAGAACGCCTCTGAGTACTTTTTCAAGAAGCTCCGGAGGATAGTCGAGAATGTCGCTAAGGTAGTTGTGATAAACAAAGCTGTTGGTGCCGTCGCTGGAATGATTGGATAAATCTGATTCCTAATGTGAATTAGCATCTTCGCTGTATAAAATAAATGTGTTAGAATATGACCGACGATTTCTGCGTGTTTTCCCTTTTTTCGCACAGATAAAACTACGATCTAACAAAAGAACATTTCACTGAGTGCCACATATGTAAGTTGCCCTTCTCTCGCAGGATGTTGTGACTACCTTTTTGAATATTAAGATACAATAGCTCAAGTACAAGTGTGCACAACATTTTACGGTACACTAAATGCTTGTTCAGGAATGTACTTTGGCCTACCTGGTGTCATACTATTAAACAGAACAGCGCTCGCTGGAAGCATCAGTGCGAACATAAATCACGATAACACATCGTACTATAAACGGATATCTTAGCGCATATATTCGGACATTATGAGCATCGTCAATTTTTAACATGTCTATCTGACAGGAGTATTCTGCATTTTTCTTTGGCAGCTAAACAAATATTAAAATTAACAATAAAGACATACACCGGGGTTGTTTGATGTAAAGAGCTGGTGACGCAAAATTGTGCTTGAGTCTCGGGAACTCAGTGCAAGCAAGAAAGCCTGCACAGGATTATGTACAGGATTATGCACAAGATTATGTGCTCGTGTTAGCCTGCACATAATCGTTATATGCACGTGGCATACCATGTGCTTCGATGGTCACTCCATATAGATACTGTTGACGCTGTGAGGTTGCTGATGCTGTCGACGCTCATGTGTTTCCTGTGAGCTGTAGAAGGCGATGACACAGCCATTACACAACATATCGGTATAGCAGTGCGTTCAATGGGGCTGGTTGGTTCATCTTTAGAATAAAAACCGGAACAGCGCAGCACAGGACAGGCGAGTAAAGAGCACAGTACATACATAGCGCTGTGTCCTGTGCTTTTTACTTGCTCGTTCTGTGCTGCGCTGTTCCTGTTTTTATTCTAACTAACGGTATACCATACGAGAAAAACTAACGTACCCCTCAAGACGTAGGAGTTGAAGTCACGCAGTGGCTCCGGCGGAACATTGAAGTGCAACGTGGGTGCCGTGCTGCTGACGCGTGGAAAAAAAATGCAGCAATCGGGTCGGCCTCTTTCCCGAAGTGAAACAACATAGGCTACAATGGTAGATGTGAAAAGGGCGAAACGCGGTCCTGGATTAACATATAATGCTGCCTAATTCCGAAATTGCGTAATATTCGTTGTCTGTGAATAAACCTCTTTTAAATGTGCAAGAAAGCCACGAGTGCATCAATAAACGTAACTAACACTGGAAACGCAGTGCGTTAGCTTAGAAGTACTTGTATAAAACGCAATGAGCCAGTCGGACATCAAAAGCCCAATAAAAAGAAGCAGAGCGAGTCTCACCTTGTGAAAACTAGACAGGATTGCCTGGTCGCTAGCCTACACCATACCACTCCGGGCCAATGCGATGATACACCAAATTATGCAGGCAAGACACATGACCATAAGATAGCGCACACGAATATACAATGCACACCGGAGAGAAATATAAAATCTCTTCCTTATATCAATGTCGCCGGGAAACCAGCAGTGCAAAATGAGCGTTCTCGACCAGGTATTAATGTGTTTTGTAACGCTAACCAGTTCCACAGGCAGCTCTGTCCTGATAACCTCTCCATGGCCATTGCAATGCGATCGCTAAGTACAGCATGTGGATCTATATTATCTTTGATTGACTTTCCTGCTTTGGCGTCGGTGCTCAACGAGTAGACGCAACTTGGAGTTTCTCAGATATCTGGGGCGCGAGGACAGAAAGCACTAAATACATTTAGCGAACAAAATACTTCTCGCCGGATGGTCCGACAAGAACGTTTCAGTGATCTCATGGGTCGTGTGTTGGGTGTCACCTATTGATTACGTGTTCGCCAAGCTTTTCAGAGGATTAACATGTATCGGTCTTTTTATTAAATACTTTTTGTTAAAGCCTCTTCTCACGATGTTTTCTTCCGCAGTCGCCAAACAACGCATTAGCCTGCACATAATCGCTGTACGTACGTGGCATACCATGTGTTCGCATTTCAGAAGACGATGCAAACAATTAATGAAGCCGTTGTAGCGCAACCCAAACAAACAGAAAGAGGGCAATACCAAATGCTCCGAGTTGTGTTCTTTGTGTTCGTTTTTAGTAGCGCTACGATGGCTTCATCAAGTATCAACCAACTATCCCAAGAACAAGTCATCCTTAATGTAAGTAACTACGAAAGTTAGAAATATTATATAATTGCATCTCTCATGCGTCTCTTTGTAAAACGTTTATTTGAAATGATTGTGCAGAAAAGATTGCTGAACTTAAATTGTAAACAGCCTGCAGCATCTGTGGTTATATTTTGACGTTTTTGGCGCATTTCAAGATTCTTGACGAAACGTCTCACAGGGAAAAGTTACGCTGCTTTTGCGCTAGAATTGACACATATGGTGGGAAGTGTCATCATTGTGCGAGAGGTATAAATTCTTTATCAAATATTCCGCACGCACAGGTGGCATTTATGAAGCTTCGCTTGGTGCCATGACGAATTGAATTCGCGCTGTAGGTGCTTGCACGATCTATGTGATTCAGCAGGTAGCCAGAACAAAGGTTGAAAAATATTTCAATATTACGCAAGAATTTGACGCCGTCTACCAACCGCAGAAGCCACGCCGAGTTATCTGCCTTTTCACTTGCTCCTTTGATATCTGCCGTATTTGAATATAATACTGAACTTTCCCCTTTTGGCCCTCCTGATATTTTAATTTGGCACACCCTTGGTAATGATCCAGTCTGGGAATGCAGAATTTTTCGACAACACTACGTCCAAGCCGTGACTATAAATGTCTAACGAACATTTATATACAATAAGAGTTCTTGCGTGCAAAAAGGCAAGAGCAAGGACACTGTCAACCAACCACAGTACCGGTTCAGTGTCTTTCTATTCACATATTTTACTACGACTTTTACAACATTGCATCCTGCCTGCTAGCGATCTATTGACGTTTTATTCTGGCATGTTCACGTTAATATCTTGAAATGACCCGCACTATGACGTCCTTCTCACATTTTGATTATTTTTGCGCACATTAAGTCGTATGCTAAATTCCACAGAACTTAATACTGCATCATGGAGGGAGCTTCCACTTCATGAACATTACATTCACCTTTCATTTTATATGGTGTCGCAAGAATTATGTTATCCATGATGAGTATTAGTGCTCAATTTTTGCAGGTCCGTTTTGCAGAAACATGTTGTAAAATAAGCTGTCAAATCACCACGCAGCCAAGTAGTCTGAATGGAAGCATACCTACGAATATTTGTCAAGCTAGCTAGAGGGTACGGGCTGAGAAGCGGCGGAATGCGGCAAAGTGCTTGACGGAAATTCAGAAAGCTTTCCGGGAACATTCAAGCCTGAGGGAGCAGAACAGCAATCTGCTCCATTCTCTCTCTCGTGGTCTCTTACCTCTTCCTGATTACACACACAAAAAAATAGCACCTAAGTGCCTGATTATTCCTTCTGAAGACGTGCCACTGAGCTTCATGAGAGATACTTTGCATATATGTGCGGAATGTCTATAAGCAGCATGCGTAACAATGCAGAGTGGGCGCATGAGCATGCAGGAAAAAAAAACGACAGGAGTATGATCTATTCTAGGATGATGGGTACATTCGATGCGTTGCTGAACGCTGCTTCGAACGTGCGTACGTTCAAATACGCAATACTCCATATAAATTAATTTAAGGGCCATGCAGTTATTTTTATTGTTTTATTTAACATACTGTTAGTCCCACTGGGACTGCTGCAGGAGTGGATTTATCAGCAAGGTACAGGAATACAGTATACAGTACAGTTCAGTAATACGCCAGTTACACATCAAGCGGGCAACAATACAAACAGTATACAGTACAGTACAGTAATACGCCAGTTACAGACCGAGTGGGCAACAGCACAAAATCAATACAGTCTGAACATGATCATCAGGTCTGGATTGTTGACAAGACTGACGAGCCTGCGAGCTCAGCGAACTTTTTCAAGGAATCCTGCGCAGTTATAGATTTATCTAGGCCATTTCATTCTCTAATGGCTCGAGGGAAGAAGGAAAAGTAATATGTGTTGTTAGCACAAGAGTATTCATTAATCGTAAAGTCATGCTTGTGACGTGTTTCTCTAGAACGAATAAAACTAATGTAAGTAGCATGATCCATGTTAAATGCGTTATGAATTAATTGATAAAGAAACTTGAGTCTATGGAGCATGACGCGGCTTCATAAGGTGGCTAGGCTTGCGTAGGAAAGCAGCTCTGTGGGAGAATCAGTGCGCCGGTATCTATGGTAGATAAAACAAACAGCTTTTCATTGAACTGATTTGAGCATGTGTACATCTTTTTGCATATATGGAAACCAGACGACGTTTGCATATTCTAAGATTGGACGGATAAGGACTTTATATGCGAGTAACTTGATATCTGAAGTCGCAAAGCGCAAGGTGCGCTTAAGGAAGTATAAACTGTTCATTGCTTTTTTGGTAATGTTTTTTACTTGGGTTTTAGAGCTGAGATTATCAGAGACAATCACACCAAGGTATTTCTTTTCAGTTACTGTTCTGAGAGCGCCGCTGCCAGTACCGTAAGGGAAATTAAGCTTTGTTTTCTTATTTGTGGCAGACATCACTACAGTTTTTTCCATATTGATTGCCATTTGCCATGTATTGCACCACTTTATGACGTTGCCCAAAGCTGTGTTTAACCTTATTTGGTCTGCATGAGTGTTTATTTTTTGTTATAGCACGCAGTCATCCGCAAAGAGACGCACCTTCACATCAACGTGGTATGTTATGTCGTTTATGTATAAAATGAACAAAAATGGTGCTAGCACAGAGCCCTGCGGCACGCCAGAAATGACCGGAACGATATCAGAAGCATGGTCATTGTATTGCACATATTGTCGGCGTTCCCATAAGTAGCTGGCTATCCACCTCGTAACGGGACCATCGCCAAGTATTTTGTTTAGTTTGAAATTCAGTTTAGCATGTGCCACGCGATCAAAAGCCTTTGAGTAATCAAGGAAAATTATATCAGTTTGACTTTGATGATTGGTTCCCTCTGCGAGGTCATGAAAGATTTCTACCAGTTGGGTAACAGTGGACAACCCTGCTCTGAAGCCATGCTGGTTTTGGTGAATGATGTTTTTCGTCTCAGTATGTTCTTTAAGAAATTTTAATAAGATGTGGTCAAGAATTTTACAACAGGTACATGTGAGGGATATAGGCCGCTAATTGGACGGGGACGTTACGTCGCCTGATTTGTGAATGGGCACAATTTTTGCTACCTTCCCTTCAGCGGGCAGACAGCTGTCCTGAAGTGACTTAGAAAATATGAGGTAGAGATATTCATTGATTGGTTCGGCATAGCGCCTAAGAAAGCAGTTTGGAATTCCGTCAGGACCACAACTCTTTCTTTCATCAAGGTTCAACAACAGAAAAAGAATCCCAGGTACACTTATGTACACTTATGACATTATATATGGTTGCATGGTGCGGCTCTCTCGGAATGCTTGCTATCCTAAAATTTTGAGTATTCTCTTTTATGAATAGTTATGAGGGTATCGCCAACACTAACGACATGCTAAAAATGCGCGAGACAGGAAGGATATATATTATTATAGAGGTTTCCACTATTTGCTACATTTGACAAGTTGAAAATGACAAAACAATGTTTTTTTTTTCTTTGGTGGGGGGGGGGGGTCCACAAGGTCACCTTGACGAGCAGTACCCACGACAACGCCAACTTCTTTGGGGATTGCCACGACTTTCACTACATTTTGAACTGCCCGTTCTTCCATGAGCACTCGGACGTGGTACCGTCGAGGCCGTCTTTCGAGACATTCAAAATCTGAAGAGCAGAGACGACATCACCGAGGTAGCCCTTCGCGTCTACAAGCGTTCACTCGCCTTGGAGAAGCTGTCCTAAAATTTGAGGGTTCTTCCAGCCCTGCCAAGTGCTTCATCATGTGTGCGAAAGAGAACGCAGCATTTGTTGCACGTTCTTTTAAATCAGCACTTTCCAAGTGCCGACACATTATCAGCTAACGAAAATAGCGCAACTACTGTTTCCACATTATAGCTCCAATTCTTATTAGTGCTGCATTAGGAAGTAGATTTATTTATTTATTTATTTATTTATTTATTTATTTATTTATTTATTTATTTATTTATTTATTTGGATACCTTCAGGGCTCATAGGGCGTTACAGAAGGGAGTGGGAACAATAAATAGGAAATAAAAAGCACAAAGCAAATGTTGGGTAACATATTCAAGCGCATTTTTAAAGTCACTGGGGTTTGTAATAGATACAATGGAGGTGGGCAAGTGGTTCCAATCATAATAAGTTTGAGGGATGAAAGAAAGTGTTGGTTTGGATGACAACGAAGAACAAGCCCTTTATAACGATGGTCAAAACGAAGTGATACGAATGAAGGGTGGGAAAGTAATTCCTGCTTAAGACGAGGGTTACAGTAGTAAATCTTATGAAACAAGGATAAACGTGCTATTTTTCTGCGTAAGCAAAGGGATAGAAGCTTTAACGCTGTTTTATTAGATGAAACACTCGAATAACGGGAGTACTTGGAAAAATATGGAGCGTGCGCTACGATTCTGCACAGCTTCAGCATGACTAATAAGACTTTCAGTAAATGAATCCCACACAGCTGATGCATATAGTAGTTTTCAGCAAAGAAAGAAGGAGTTTAAGAGAAGAAGGAGCCACTCAAAAATTACAACGCAGGTACCCAAGCATGCGGTTAGCATTACTGACAATATAATTCACGTGTGATTGCCAAAGCAGGTTAGAATGAATATGGACCGCTAAGTATTCGTAAGTAGTCACTTCTTCGAGAGGGGAATCATTTATGTTACACCCACAAGCGTTAGGCAAAGTTTACGAGAAATTTTCATTAGCTTGCACTTCGTTGCGTTGAATACCATTTTACATGTGTTACACCAATCAGAAATACTGAATTTTCTGAAATCAGTACTAGTGACCACGTCGTACTCCATAAAGGACTGCGAGAGGTGTTGAAAAGTGTTAGCTACAGGGAAATAAAGGAGCTACGTGCATGCTACACTTTTTTCATTTCGTTTTAGCTAGAAAAAGAGACATTGATCATTAAACTAAACAAACTGGGGATAGCCGAAGAAAAAATCATTGCCAGCCTCATAAAAAAAATTTTACGGCACTAAGGTCGCACTGGTCCTGACATCTAGTTCTGCAAAGATAATGAGGTGGAAACTGTACTAAACCAGCATAATAGCCTGCTTTACAATGCATGAGTCTGTTACTAAAACAGTTGTTAAAAAGTACCACGGCACACTACCTTTTCAGGTAACATAAATACTGTCACAGTGTCCAATACCGCATAATGTGGCCATTATTTTTCTGTGTTTGTTATTTGTGATTGACCCTGAAAGATAGCTGTCGCTTACCCTCTTCGATATCGTTGTGCTGTTTACTGATTATTTCTCAGTGTCCGAAGAAATGTACCAAGCCTTGTTAACATTCCGCTCCACTTCTTGCTCAAAGCGCGAGAGCAGTATACCAGTATATGTGTGTGGTAGTTCCACTAGTGACATATAACTAAAGCCCAATATTTATAAAAAAACGGATGTAGAAAATTTATTTTAGTGCGCAGCTCTTAGGCGCCCGCTCCTGCGGCGAGCGTCGGCGTCCTACCTCGTAACCTTGCGAACGAGCTCAGTGAAAGTTGAGAGTGAACGCGGAGCGCAGCGCTGGATGAAAATAGTGGCGACAGCGAAGGGAGCCCGCGGAGGATGGCATGGCGAAGGCGCGAGAAGGAAAACGTAGTGCCGCGCACGAGGGGCTTTGTGGCAACGACGGCTACGAGATGGCGCCACAGTAGCGCGCGTCGTCTGTATGGAAACAAAGTGCTGTATAGCTGAAGGTTTGTCTGCGGCGGCTGCTGTGAATCGCTCGTAAGCGTCGCGCACGCGCTTCCTTTCACGGCCTCCCGATTAGCGAGGCAGTCGCGCCCCACTTAGACCAGTCTGCAACGTGCCGCGTTTCACTGATTATCCGCACCTGCCCAATATGTCACGAAATCAAAACACTTATACAGCTGCCTTCAAGTTGCCCATTATGGAATACGGTATTCGTCGGTGAATTTTGTATTACACTTGAACTCACTCATAAAATGTGTTATTGTGATATAAAACAGCAATCTAGACAATATACTAGGCAACAAGCTCAGCTTCGTTTTCTCATTCCTCATTCATATACATTTTAAAATCTTGTGTATGCCTTTTTCTTGTTTGGGAAGATGTATGACGGAGTGTACATGTTTCATTGTGGGGAAGCAAACAATCCTGTCAACTCTCTGTACATGCGTTTGACTAACGAACGACCAATTTATTAATTCCTG
Source organism: Dermacentor andersoni (assembly GCF_023375885.2). Lineage (NCBI taxonomy): Eukaryota > Metazoa > Arthropoda > Arachnida > Ixodida > Ixodidae > Dermacentor > Dermacentor andersoni. Next base: position 168,222,397 of record NC_092815.1, on the reverse strand, counting down.
CCTAAGTAGGATTTTGACTTTGATCAATCGTTCACACAAAATGTAAACAGTGGAGGGATTACTGAATACTTACAGATTTGTTCCCACCAAACTAGTGATTGGAGCGTGCAAGAAGACTGAAATGAATAAAAAAGAGAAACACATTAGAAACCAGTTCACCTAATAGGGTAGAAAGATACCCGAAGAGACAAAAATACTAAAAAAAAACGTGAAAATAGCAGGTGCATTCATAATTGGAGAAAAAATATTAAGTTACCATCGGGATAAATCAGAGTTAAGTAGAATGATAATTTCATTGTGGCGATGTATGTTTCAGCGAGCAACAGGCTTTCTCATAAAATTATTTATTATTATTATTTTTTGATACCAGATACTCTACTTTTACACTTCGAGTCACTGACCTTTTTCCGTTATACATTGAAACGCCTTTATAAGGAACAAAGTGCTCGGAACCTCCCAAATTATTCGTTATACATGCCACTTTGTTGTAATGGCGGTGCACCATACCAATCACGCGAGAGCAGGCAAACCACGTTCAGCAAAATAAAATATTTAATTAACGCGAAGTTTAGAGAGACTGAGTGAAATAGGTCGCTGATTCTTTCGTGCTGAGTTGTTTTAAAGAAATTGCAACTGCAGCCAACCTTACTGCACCGAGATTCACAGCATGCTGCGTGACGAAACGCAGCAGCTAGGAAGTGTGAAGACACAGATTGTCGAATGCCGCTATCACCTTTCTCCCTGACAAAATTATTGATTAGTTTGCAGGATCTTCGTCATTTTTGCCTTCGTTGACATTGACGTCCTTACCGCCTTAGGTGGATTTAAAGACGTCAACAGACATCGCTTACGATTGCACCATCATGTCGACATAACTTTTAACGTATTCGTCACTTATCGCGCCAGCTGATGCGCTAAAACAAGCAGCGCTCGAGTTCAGTGATTCGTGGAGCAGCTGATACCCCTGGCATCGGCACACCCTTCAATTGCATCGCTATAGCTCTGCCGTTTGGGCTGACACAGAGCGCACCCTGGTGACCTCTGCGAAGGGCAGTGGGGGCACTCCTACGCCGCTTTCATTGTAAAACCACAAATAAATCGTCAGGCATGCCTAAATTCCTTAAAAGTACAGGCAAATTTGATGTAGTTGCCATCGTTGTAGAATTCTTCGCAATAGATATGGTATATAACAATTCGGCCGTGAGTGGATCAGTCGTTCGTTGTACAGGGCATTTCGCTGTAGAGGCGTTCGTTATGGACACCATTAATCAAAAGACTAGCGCAAATAACTGGGACATAGGCAGAAAAGACGACAGGAGGAGCGCTCTGGCTGTTGTCTTCTCTGTCTGTGTCCCTGTTATTTGCGCTAGTCTTTTGATTAATGATGACACACCAACTAGCCCAGCTTTCTGCCTGCATTTGACTGTTTATGCACACAATGCGAGAAGGCTCTGTGCGGCACCCGCTTTTTGCTTTACTCTTTAATTCCCGGCTTTTCTTCATCAAAATGCACTACGATTACGCTCAAGGTGTCCAAATTTAGCTTAACGTATTCGGTACTTACAAATGCCACTAGCGGATGCCAATATCTGAAGCAGCTTCATTTAGATGTTTGCCGAGTCGGCTGCGTTGGCAAGAGACCACGCATATTCACATCAGGCTCATTAGAAGAAAAACGGGGGGCTACGCGAGAAGTACCGGTTTACATTGGTCAAACAGCTGCACCTAGCGCAACCAACTGACAGCAGAGTCTAACATATGACTAACTGCTCATGCAAAATACAAAAAAAAATAGGCTAACTAGCATTTTATTGGAAGAAGTATGGTAAACATTACATAATCGTTACACCATGCAGTTAATTCATGCGGGACGTCGATGTTGTTTAGCGCAAAGCAACATTATCGATGGGAGCGAAGTGCAAAAACCCATGTGCTTAGATTAAGGCGCACGTTAAATAACCTCAGCTAATGAAAATTATCCCGGAGTCCCCAATATGGCGTGCTTCATATTCATATCGTGGTTTTGGCACGTAAAACTCCACGATTTTAAATTCGAAGTAAGGTATCCCGTGAGGTAGCATAAACACAGCAAATATTCATTCAGAGATATCATGAGACAATAGACCGTTTTAGTTACACGTACGTAGAGGCTTTGCGTACGTAGAGCTTCTACGTGTCAGCAGTGCGCATGCGTACAACGTAGCGGGCGCGCGCGCGTCTCACGGACGTACGTGAGATTCAATTCTTTGCGTGCGTTTCTTGCGCACGTAGACAGCTTCGCGCGGGAGTTCCGCGAGATCACGAACAAGCGATAGCGGGCCGCGCGCGCGCAGTCGGCTTGCATCGAAACGCGGCGACAGGATTGAATTGGCTACCGCCGTGTTCACATTTCCCGATAGATGTAGCTACGGGGTCCCTCTTGGCGTGCGTAGCGTATGTGTAGCTAAAAGCGTTTCAGATGGCGTGCACGTAAGGCACGTAGGCTTTTCACGTTTGCGTACGTGAAACCTCTACGTACGTGTAACTAAAACTGTCTAATGGGAACACTCAGTTCCCGTAAAAGCTGAGCATAAAAGTAACTCATCAAGCAGTAGTCATTTCTTTTAAAGTCAACTTCTGTACCCTCGTCTACCACATACGCCGGAATGTACACGCGTCGTTCTCGCGGAAAACACACAGATAAGGAAGCCGTGAAAACCATGAAAAACGCTGCGTTTTTCTGTCATGAGCACTGCAAGATAACAAACGTTTGTTTACGCAGCCAGCGCAATCTTCGCGGAGTCGCGTCAGATTATCATAGCACTCAGCACGCCTGATTTTTTTTTTTCGCTTTCATTACCTCGTGCCCTTGAGTGACGCACAATTAGCTGAGCATAAGTTTACTTTATTTAGCATTTCAAGGTATATCGCATGCTTAAGTGCTTCGTCGACATTCGAAATTTTGAATTGAAAATAAAATTATTAATTTGGCGATTCGAGATACAAGTAAACTTCATCGAGGCGAAGGCTTGCCCACGGGCGAGAGGTGTGATGAGCAGCAATCGTGTTGATAAAACGGATGCGTTCAGCACATTGCAACGTGGCAGGGGATATAGCCTAGAACAACTAATATGGTAAGGGATCATAAAAAAGCTTCTTATTGCAGTAAGAAATGCGAAAACGCACATAAAAATAGACACATCAGGTGGTGTGCCGGGGGTTCTTTTCCTTAGCCTTTGTGCTATGTCAAGCAGCTTGAATAGACTCAGCAAAACATTTTATTCAAACGGCATCTCACGGTTTGATATTTTCCAGAGGTCGTGCTTCAACTGGCTCCCAGGCTCGCGAAGCTGTACAACGACGTTTGTTCGTACAACGACGTGTTCTTACTCTTCATGCGATGTGTTCCGTTGTGGTGTGCCTTCTAGTTTTTTATGTCCTTTCTTACTCTGTGGTGTTAACTCATAGAGAAAATAGTATAAGGATATTATGTATACTAATAGTATTATTATTAAAGTCAAGCATGCGCCCCCTACAAAACAGAAGTTTTTGCATCTTTAGATGCCCTTGATCATCCCATAGCGCCTTCCGTGGTGGCGTAGTGGTATTCGCATAGCACGCGGAAACCTGTGACTTCTCGTCATTTGGGCTATGCTTGGTAGTGAAGTAAGACACGTTGCCTGTCAGCTAACAGAACGACTGCTAGAAATTGATTTTGCTGCAGTAACTGCTCGTGCTATACCTAAATCAGTTTATGACAGTTCTCGCAGTTTCAGTGCCTTGAAGTATATTTCACTCTGATCACTGAAAAACAAACACTGTTCGTTTTTTCTGTCATCGCCATGTTTTGCGCATTAGATGTTAATTTTAATAAACGCACGGAGGTACACTTCCCAGACCAATTTGGAAAGTTTTTAACAAGCTTATGTTCCGTGAGCCAACCAACATTACACTCCTTCTGGTCCGTTCTTAGCTTCATATCCCTCAGAGTATGTTCTCAAGTAGCAATCCATCCTAGGCAGCGCGCGCTATGTGGTGCATATTCAGTGTTTCGTTGTTGAACAAGAACACTCCGGCCAGTTCAGAAGGTTTTCAGGTGTAGGGATCCATCATTTGTATCATATAACGACCGCTGCAGCCTCCTATATACGAATGAAGACTTTCTCCATCCGAGAAACATTACGCAGAAAAGAGCAGACACACAAGGTGATTAACGCACGCGTACTCCGACGAAGAATTATTAACTTTCTCCATCGTAAGTACAACGAAAAGCACACAGGAAAGACCCACCACTCATTCATAACATATGAACACCCCATGGAGTTTCCAGTGCCACTGAAAATTTCGTATTCTAGTGGAAAGCGTATGTATAAGGGAAGTAAATTGTTAATAAGCCGACACAGGCTACGGCAAATTCATTGATGAACTGACGTTGAGTGCACAAATGGCAGCAGCTTCCGCTATGGAACGTGTCAGCGGCTGCTGCGTTGGTGTCATTTCCGCTGTGTTTGATCTAGGCGCCTAATTAGCATTGTTCATGCTAGCAAATCGTTCTATTTAATTTTATTGCTATCTATAGAAACGTTATTTTCGTCCAGTGTGTGGCTTTGTTCTAAGCTGTCGATTCTCCACGCGGGTTTCGCTAATATCGGCTGTAGATTCCATCAGCTTTCACTCAATATCTTGACAGTCTGCATTTTGTAGTGCAACCCCAGGGACGACCACGTTATATAGCTAATACTTGTTTTGCGAGATGCCAGATATACAGCGCACTCTCACAAGTGTGGTTAAGTTTGGCTTTCTTTTTCTAACACTGCAGAGTCCAGTCTCCCTCATTCCAAATTCCTCGAATAGTGCACGTGTCGCGAAAAGAATTGTTTGTTTATTGTTTATTTTCGTTGTCCATGGAGGAACTCTGTAGAAACCTGTGAAATAATAGGAAATATATGGTGCGCACAAGGTATCTCATTTTCCTGTTTTCATAGGTAGCATTCTTCCCAGCAATCTAGCTTCTACTATTGTATCATGCACTGATCGTCACCCTAAGTTAAGTGAAGCAAGTTAAGTAGCAGTGAGGTAAGTTCATTGTTAAACTTTAAAATCAAGCTGTTATTCGCCGGTGCATATCATTATCCATGAACCAGGCTGCTTTCGCAAGATATACCAGGCATTAGAGTAGACATTTAGGTGCGCCAAGCATAAAGTTCAAATGTCAGCGCAAAGGGGTTAGGTAACTGGCTGTTTTAAATACAGGATGCACAAGGCAAATCAAGATTATACTTGCAAATATTTTAGTTTCATAATATATTTAATTGTGTGTAGATCAAGCATCATTTTTTATTTGATTCCACCATTTGGTTTTCACATCATTTAACCAGCTGTATATTGAGACGAAGTTGTGTTTATATAAAGGTCTCACTTTCTTTTATACTCCTTTGCCCGCTTCCTATAAATTAGCATCTTTACGAGCCCAATCCCACGCACTTCTTTATTCCCAGCTTCGAATACAACTACATGTTTCTGCACAGCCGTTTATGAATTATATCTACGTGCTAATTAGCGAATTTATCATACGTTAATTGAATTACAGCCAATCCCAAAGAAAAATACCGCCACACAAACATGACACAGGCTTTGACGCAGGAAGTTGTATTCTTTTCTTTTTTCATCGAGTGTACTTGATCAGCTTTTCTTAAAATGCTTGATCACATGTCAGCAGTTTTTACTGCTGTTATTTGTTTTCTTATATTTAGAGTACGTTTTTTATAAATAGAGAAGGCGAACTTCCACTTTTGCGGAATTTTTGAACTTCCTTGGGTGTTTTTGTTATAACAGGGCTGCATAACTTACCACGATTATTGAAATATAATTGACTTCAAGCGCAGTGACCTCTGTGTTCGTCTTCCTGTGAATTGCCTTTTTTTGTTCAAATGTCAATGTACTGTGCATTGTGTACGTCCGCGGCAATGACAATATTCAAAAGGCTTAGCAAAGTAGACCGACACTGCTTTCTTCGTCACATGTGAATGGCCCCATTACAGAACATTTACAACACCCATAAATAAAATTGATTGCCGTCGCGCGGTGTAATCTCCAAATTTTCGACATAGAGGAGTAGTATTTTGTAGGATTTTCTCTGACCTGCAGGCCGTCAGAAACAGTCTTATAGGCTTTTCTATGCTATTAGAGCGACTAGGTTGTTATCAAGATTTCAAAAGCGCAGGGCTTTTCCCCCCCACGTATTTTGGCGATATTGCGATTGCTGTAGTTTCCTGATAATAAAGGATTGGGGGGAGCACGCGTGCATTACCTGTGTTTTCAAACGGTATGCATGACGGGAGGACTTTCCCCTCGAACGCGGCTGTAAGAGGTATATATGTCTTTCCATGGAGCACAATTTCAGTGGCAGTAATTCGTCGGCGTCAACAGAGCACGTACCTCGCAGATCTTCTGTCCTTACCTGCCAGGTGCGGTACTGCATGAACTTTTATGCAGTGGACTTTCATCTCTCCTTTACTGTTGGTGTTATTCCACTGAAAAAAAAAGCTTAAGGGGATTTGTAAACTCTGCCTGTGACTTACGCCACCTTCCCACAGTACAAATAACGAAGTTGTCCGTGCAGATATTGTCAACATTCCGAAAACTTTATGTGATTACAAAACAGGTACAATAGCACCATATTCAGCCCTGCTATAAAACAAATTGCGCATTTTGTACACGGTTGTTGATAGCCAACAACAGGTCCAGTATTTAATTTCTGCAGCACACCTTAGTGCCTGTAAGGATACTCAAAATTATTGCTGAGATGGACGTGAACGTCCGGAACGCAATATATATATATATATATATATATATATATATATATATATTACTTCACATTTATATATAACAGTGTCGCGCTGAGTAAAATTTATGTGCTTAAGCTTGTAGCGTGGCACTTGTCGATAGACTGAAACCAAGTGTACGATATTTTGCCAAAACTGTGTTTCGGAAGCTTTAACTCCACCGCTAGGAAGGGGGGGGGGAGTATGTTTGCGACTAAAGCTAGTTGCGGCTAATGTTTTCGTGCTTCTTGCCAATAAAAAAAAATGTGCCGGTTCATTTTCAATCCACGACAGGCGCAGCAAAATGAGGTCAGCGCTGCTGGTTTTTCTCCTGGCTTTAGCTGTCGCCGCTCCTTGCATCGCACAACCCACAAGTGAAACCAAACAGAAGGGTAAGAACGCATTATCTGATAAACGTATTGTGATGCTACGTGAAATAACATACGTGAGAAAAAGAGGGACACCAGGGAAGAGTGTCAGTCTTCTGCCTAATTTTATTTCAAGTACAACACCCAACTATAAATTCTTGACGCGCACACAACGAAAGCGCAGCAAGTGCAGATAGCTTATCCTAATGCGGTATCTCACAATCGCATTCATATTCTTAGAGTGGAATGAATGGAACCGTGCGGGGGATTACTTTTAAGTTTTGCACAAGTTCTACAAATCGCCTGTGATCGAAAGCATAATTCTCGTCATTGAGCTAAATTATTCAAAGAGGCGGACATTAATTGTACGAGAAAGCGAAACGCGTAATAAACTAGTGAACAAAAATATACTTAGTAACTCCCTAGTTACTATGACATATTTGCAATTTACGAATAGCAGCCGGTGAGTTGCAACTTGGAATAAATTCTCATGATGAGAACAGTTTCGAAGTACTATTTCCTAATTTCCAAAATCAAGAAAGCGGCATACAGATGGAATAGCACACTGTGGTATAAAGTTTGTAAACAGGGATAAGGTGCCTCAGAAAAGCTGGCCAACGTTTCGACAGGTGGACCCATCTTCGTCAAAGGCCTATCTTCGTCAAAGGACTTAGCTTCGTCTTCACCTTTGACGAAAATAGGTCCTCCTATCAAAACGTTCGCCAGCCTTTCTGAAGCACCGTATTCCTGTTTACAAACTTTATACCATGCTATTTCCCAATGCGTGGGACGAAAAACATGCCCATTCCAGTCGCTTTTATGCTTACATGCACATAAGAGCGTTTTGTTAAAAAAAAGCAAGTAGGCAAAAGAGCATTTTTACGGTCAGTTTAATGGCTCATATCTCGAGAGTGCTGTCATCCGGGAAACTTACTCTAAGTGAATATGCCTTGCAATCTTACCAGCTACAATTCATATATAATATGTACGTGCCATGAAGTAAATGAAAAAGAAGATAATTAGTACATTTTTGTTAATAAGTGGAACATGTGTTTCGGTTTGTAGTACAAGTAACGTGCGACTGAGTGAATGATCTTCCTCAATGGCTAGAATTATTGTAGCTAACAGAGGCGATTTTTAATTATTCTCTAAAACATAGAAGTTATCGCCGTTTGTATTGTGATCGACATTTATTTTTATTGAAACAAGGATACCATAAAAGGCACAAGAACTTTTATATTTCTTTTTCTTTTCTATTGAAATCATAATCACAAATTTTACTCAATTGTACATAACCAGACCATACCTCAAAAAGTGCTCGGCCAAACATATCGGAGCTGTTTTGCGCTGGTACGCCTTCACTCGTTTAATTTATGGATATGGGCCTTCGTTGAGTGGTCGTGGATATTGGGGCGCATTGTAGGCATTAATTTATCAAAAAAAAAAGAATTTCAGCATATGGGCAGTTTGTAGTTGAAAATTTTTTACGTGTTTTCTCAACCTTTTTATTCTTCTTTGTGTGGAGGACGCACCCTAGATATCACTCAAAGCAATATTTGAAGCCTACTTTTCGTTTTTATTTACAGACGCAGAAGAGAACTCACTCAAACAAGATGGACGTGCTTTGGAAACGCTGGGAAAGATTTTGCAAGGAAAAGATACCACGACTGAAGGGCGTGAAGCTCTTGCTGAACTCGCGAATCGACTAGCGACCTTCCATGGCACGGACACCCAACTGGATGAGAATGCCTCTGAGTACTTCTTCAAGAAGATCCGGAGGGTGGTCGAGAACGTGGCTGAAGTAGTTGTAGTAAACAAAGCTGCTGCTGCCGTCGGTGGAATGATTGGATAAAGATGATTAGTAACGGGAATCCCCTTCTTCGCTGCATACATTATATGTATTGCAATAAGGCGAACAATTTCGGCGTGGTTTTCTTTCCTTCACATAGATAAAACTAAGAACTCATAAAACAGCACTTTATTAAGTCACCACTTATGTAAGTTGCCATTTTTCTCGCAAGACGTTGTGGCTATCTTCATAAATAATAAAATACTTCATTTACATACAAGTATGCATAACCAAATGGAAGCAATGTCAGCGTCATAACAGGAAGCTGACGCTGCCTCTTAATCTTCCAGCCTCACAATTAGAACTGGCGCTCAGTCTGTGACAAACTCAACGGGAATCTTAGTACTGTGCACATTGTGCTCTGCAACGTCATTTAGCACAGCCCGCCTAACGAAAATCACAAAAATCTAGAAGAATTTGAAAATTTCCTTAGACAAATAAGACGACAGACCCGGAATGCTTTGCCCAATCACAACAGCGTTCTCGCCCACTGCTATATACGCCACGCTATGAGGACCACACGTGTCCTCCCAACACAATGGCTTGTCTTAGGGCACCTATAACTGCCCAAACATCCCAAAACAGGATGTCATAGACTTATCATGTTCGGCACAATACCGCGCCTTGTTAGCTATACATCTCAAAGGGGCGTTCGAAAACCGAGCCCACGATTTGACTGTTGCATTTAATAGTTAGCAGCTGCTCGCTGCGGCACGAAGCTGTGCAACTAGACTCGCAACTTCGTGGCCGATCTGCCAGCTTTGTAACTGGTGATCTCCCCTGTGCCTCTGAACCAATAGCTCACTGCAGCACTCCACAACGCTCCATGCTCTCTCCCCTCCTATTAAAGATTATGCTGTTTTACGTGCCGAAACCACGATCTGATTATGAGGCACGCCATAGTGGAGCACTCCGGAGTAATCTGGGCCACCGGAAGTTCTTTAACGTGCACCTAAATCTAAGTACACCGGTGCTTTCCCTTTTCGACTCATCAAAATACGGCCGCCGTAGCGAGCATTTGATCCAGTGGCCTCGTACTTAGCAGCCCAACACCACAGCGGGTTCCCCTTCTATTAAACCTTGCCATACGAGGTCTGCTTCTGCTTTTGTATCTGATCTGGGATGTTCGCCATGGCGTTTACATAGACGATTTCACTTTCGGGGTAACGACCGAGTTTTTTGCACATGCTGAAAGTGGGTAGCAGGAAGCAACTACTAGCATCGCTCAATACATCCGGCGTGGAAGTCTGACACGTTCCTCTTCCGAATCGGGACTACTTGTCCCAAAGCACAGTCGAGGACAACGAGACCTGCCTCATAGATGCCAAACCCATTCCGTGTAAATTGTTAGTATGGGTGGTTTGTTTCATAATAAAAGCAAAGAAAAAATGAACAGAGAAGTGAGATTCGTCAAGTTACCAACCAATGGGACCAAATAATCCATGTGCTTCGGTGGGTGTTTAGAGACTTACATGACTATAAACAGGCAGCTGCCACCCGTCCTGGTTGCTCAGTAGCTATGGTGTTGGGCTGCTGAGCACGACGTTGCGCGATCGACGTCCGGCTAGGCGGCCGCATTTCGATGAGGGCAAAATGCGAAAACACCCGTGTACTTAGGTTTAGGTGCACGTTAAACAACCCCAGCTAGTCGAAATATCCGGAGTCCTCGTCTACGGCGTGCCTCATAATACGAAAGTGGTTTTGACACGTAAAACCCCATAATTTATATTAAAGAGGCAGATGCCTAAGGTCTTGCTCAGACTTGATAGACTCACGCCTCCAACCACCCTGTCACAGCCTATTGCGCACTGAACACATATGTATGTGTAGACTACTAAGGAAAGCGCACGAACTTGCATGTGGCCTTGCTACAGCAACTGACCAGAAATGGCTGGTGGACCGTGCGGAGGCGGTGGCTGCTCCTCTGGGGCCCTGGACTAAGGCTCCACCATCTAAGCATAACTGGTCTCCACGATCTTGCAATAAAGTTTATTCAATCAAGTAAGTAACCTACAAGAATGCTTGAGACGACTGCCGGACGCTTTCGGGCTAGAGTATAGGGTACGCGCGTCCCTAGCGGCTGCGGCAAGGTACAGCCGACGGACTTGAAAACATGAGCAACGTAGTCATGGGGAAGGTCGTATGCTACGTGCTGCTGGGTTAGAGTGCTGAAGTCACGCAGAGGTGCCTGTATGACGTTAAAGAGCATAGTGGGTCGCCGTGCTGCTGAGATTTAGAAACAACGCACTTCTCGCTTGCTTCACATTTGTGAAGTGAAACAACGTAGACTGTAATGATACATGCGGAAAGAACGGAACACATTCCTGGATTTTCCTATTTCCCAGCCTTATTCACAAACTGCAGTTTTTGCTCTCAACGAATAAACGTGTGTCGAAGGTGAAAATTCACGCCCACTGCATCATTAGGCGACATTTATACCAGAAACGCTCTACCAAAGCTTATTGTGGCTCAAAGAAGCACAATAAGCAAACAAAACGCAGAAATGAGTTAAGTAGAGCTTCAAATAGACAATAAAAATGCGACAGGGTCTCTTCATTTAAAACAGATGTTTACCTGGCGGCAAACTTACCATACCACTACGGGCCAGTGCAATGGTAAGTGAATTCATACACGGTGGATATACGACCGACACATAGCACCACCAAATATAATACCCACACCATGCACAAATGAAAGTATCTCGGTGGGACCAATGTCACAACGAAACGACCAGTGCAAAATATAGGTCCTCGCAAAGGTGTCAGTGTTATTTGCAACGCAAACCAATTCAGCGGACACAGCTATACTGACGCTATTGCTTTCCAGTTCTACTGCATTATGGTCGCTGAGGTACAACATACAAACGCATTTCTCGACATGTTTGTTAGCTTTTGAATGTTTTTGTTTTCAAATCCACAAATCTTCTTTTCTAGCGCCAGACAGAAAGGCCAAGACAAGGTCTTTGCGAATGTGTCTCTTGCTACTGCATGAAACAACGTGCGTCCTATCTCTTTGCTTTTATTCTTCTTTTATTGCCCGTTTGCATCATATGAAGCTTCCAAACAGCTAACAAATATGAAAGAGCAAAAGCAATATTAGGTGCAATAACTATGGGCCGTAGTGAGGAGATGTGAATTGAAGTTTCTTTGCGCAGTCAGAGATCTAACCATATTAAAGCACACGTAATTCTTGCATTTTGTGTATTTCAATCAACCGTACCATACAATCACAAAACCATGCCCATGGGCTCGTTGGGCATCCGTGTCGTAAAGGTAGCCCACGTTTGGGAGAGCCACGACCAGTGGATGCCGCTAAAGCATGAATAAATAATCAGAAAACTCATCATCACTCTTTACGCCCCAATAACTAATTATCTAGAGCAGCTGGAAATTCGTTTATGACTGCGCTATGAAAGATGTCCCAAATATAGACTCTTAACAGGCAGTAAAAACTCAGTGAACATGTCGTTTTTTTGGCGTATGACAACAAGACTCTTGGATAGCAAATTTTTATTCAGACTTAACCTCTGAGATATGTCATATTTATTAAGTTTAATGTTAGTTGCGTTGACTTGCACGAATAGTGCTGCCAATGCTGGCGGCCGTCGTCGCTTGCAATTTTTTTTAATGACAGCGAAAGCGATAGCGCTGTCATTTTGGTCGCACTAAACTAGCGAATAAGGCTTTCCACATCCGGTTGATTCCCCTGATTTAGTAAGTATGAGAGGATAACGGGTTCGACAAATAAGTTCTTAGGCGATTCTGCTGCCTGTAAATATGACGATTCACTTCAGCACAGAAATGGTAGGATGAGACCCACACCCTAACCCGTACCCAAACCCTGCTTGAGGGCTAATGAATCGACATCGCTTGGAAAGGTTTGATGCCAGGAATCAGATTGCGCTTCCCAAAAGAATGCCATCAGAAATTTGGTTCCTAATGACGAAATCAAACTATAGCAGAAGTAGATGAAAACAAAGAGACCATGCAGAAGTCATACCGCCTGCACTGTTTGTTGATCTCGTTTTATGCCCTGTAATTTTTAGTAGATTTCATCCTGTCGGCTTCCTTAACGTTTCATACAAATACGTTAAGCTAAATATCTTCAAGTGAGCTGGACTATAACGTCCTTCTCGGAAATTTCTTGCGTTGACCTTGGTAAAGTCCCATCCGCAATCTAAAAGTGTATTATTAAATAAGGGAGAAACATTGCACTTCATAAAGATTACTTCGAGCTTTCGTTTGAACTGCCGTAGCAAAAGCCGTGGTTTTCGCAATCACGTTTCGGTGCCAAGCTCTTGTACTTTCCCTTATATGCGTGCAATTGAAGTTGTCAAGGAGTCTGGCACACAGGTACTCTACATTAAAGCAAATGTATGTGTATTCTTGAGGTTACCCTGAGGTTAGGGTCGAAGTAGTGGTGGAAGAGGACAGGAAGAATAAATATACATAGAGGAAGTAATCCAGCGACACTGAAGCATCAGAAAGCACACAGCATCTTGTTTTCTTCTTTCTGCAGTACTTGTTCGAGGATATCACCAAAAGAAGAGGCCTTGAAGACGTTCCTCTAGGCGTCTTGAGAGATAATTTCCCAATTGGCAGATTGTCCAAATGCATCAAGCGTGCGAGTGATGAGGGCGCGCAAAGGCATCAAGAAAAAATAAAAACGAAAGACAGAAAATTATTAATTCATCTTGCACCGCGGGCTTGCTCTCGCTGTTGCGTACGTTCTGTTTAGCCAATTTGATATATCAGATTTATAAAAGCACCACCATATATGTTCGCATGGGGCTGCTCTATTTGAATGTTCGTCATTGTCACACTTAGAATATTTCTTTTAATAAATGTCGCTTACTTAGCGCCCATACTATCGCCATCCAATAAAATAATGACAAATCAACAATATGCTGTAACGTTGACGTGATTGTTGTTTAGTGGGTTTAGAAATTAGCGAATACCAGAACAGTTTCTTTTTTTTTCGCTTCTTCAAAAGCAACATACCCAACTGTAATGGCGACAACGCGAACAGCCGTGTATATTGCAATGACTTTCCCTAAATCTTTGTCTGCGCGCATGACTTTCCTCCGTAAGTACTCCGTGGTCACAACATCGAGACTGTCTTCCGAGGCATTAAAAAGCTGAAAAGTGGAAACGACATCGCTTAGGTGGTCATTCGGCAATGGCCAGCGTTCCATTGCCCTGCAGCAGCTGTGCTAAATATTGTAGGGCTCTTGCAGCCCTGCCAAGTCCTTCACCATCTCCGCAAAAGAGAGGGCAGAAGTTATTGCGGACTACTTTAAACTTGCATCATTGGATTGCCTAAAATTACCAACTTACGAAACAGGAGAGTGCCAAAGTATGATTTTATTTCGTAATATGCCTATGATGACCATGGGATGTAGGGGTAAAAGGATTCCAGATTTACGTTAGTGTGAGACGCAGTGAAATGCTGGTACTTGCTTCCACATGCGTAACTATTCTTTCTATATAATACCTCTAATACGTTTTAGCACACTCGTTGAAGACAATTTACTCGCCATGGGTGCAATTGATCATATCGTACTCCACACAGGACTTCGAGGGCTTTCGAAACACAATTTATTTCCACTACGGCGTGCCTCATAATCAGAAAGTGGTTTTGGCACGTAAAACCCCATAAAAAACGATTTAGGCGGAGGCTACTAAATGAGCTGATTGCGCTGTACAGTTGTGTGTTTGTTTTAGTAAAACTAATAATGCAATGATTCTTACATTAAATAAATTGGTCAGATTTGAGAGGGAGACATGTTTGCCAGCCTCGGCAAAAAACATTTTGCGGCGGTATGCTTAGAGACTGAGTGCCAGCAATGCTTTAGATGGGGATGAAATGAAACAAAAAAAAAAAAAACCTTTAACGTTGATTCAGGTGCACGTGAAAGAACTCGAGGTGGTCAAATTTAATCCGAAGTCCCCCACTACGGCGTTCGTCATGATCAGATTGTGGTTGTCACACCTAGAACCCCATTATTTTAAATTTCAAGGACGTTTTCCCATGAGGTTGCATAAGCAGATCAAATATTCATTCAGGATATGATCAGAATATAGGAACGCTCAGTTCCGATAAAAGGTAATCTTGAGGCGAAGTGACTATGCAGTAGTTTTTTTTAATGCATTTCTATACGCCTATGTACTCATATACAGGAATTGACACGTATCGTTCTCGCGGAAAACACACAGATAAGGAAGCCGTGAAAACCATGAAAAACGCTGCGTTTTCTCGGTCATGAGTATTCGGAGATAACACACGCTTGTTTACGCAAGCACCCCAATCTCTGCAGAGTCGCGTCAGATTTGCATAGCATTCAGCTGGCTTGGTATTTTTATTCCTTTCGTGCCTTTGAGTGACGCACAATTAGCTGAGCATAAGTTTATTTTACTTAGCGTTTCGAGGTGCCTCGCACGCTTGACCTAAATGCTTCGCTGATATTCGCAAGTTTGAAAAGGGAACACCTTCTTTATTTGTTTCAAATGTTTAAATATTTGCCGAAATTGACAAAATTAATAATTTGGCGATTGGCGAGACAAGTAAACATCTCCAAGGCGAAGGCATTTCTCTATACTAGTGAGAGGTGTGATCAGCAGCAGTTGCGTTGATGAAACGGATGCGTCCAGCCAATTGCAACGTGGCATGGGATAGCCTACACAAACTATTCTGGTCGCCCATCATAAAGAAATTTTTCTAATCGTAATAAGAAGCGCTCAAACGCGCACACAAGATGGGCCCATCAGGTTGTGTGAGTGCGTTTTTTTTCCTCACTTTTCTTACTACGTGAAGCCGAAGGGTGGGTCTAAAAATTAATCTGCAGAAAACTAAAGTAATGTTTAACAGTCTCGGAAGAGAACAGCAGTTTACGATAGGTAGTGAGGCACTGGAAGTGGTAAGGGAATACATCTACTTAGGACAGGTAGTGACTGCAGATCCGGATCATGAAACTGAAATAATCAGAAGAATAAGAATGGGCTGGGGTGCGTTTGGCAGGCATTCTCAGGTCATGAACAGCAGGTTGCCATTATCGCTCAAGAGAAAAGTTTATAACAGCTGTGTGTTACCAGTACTCACGTACGGGGTATAAACCTGGAGGCTTACGAAAAGGGTTCTACTTAAACTGAGGATGACGCAAGGAGCTATGGAAAGAAGAATGATGGGTGTAACGTTAAAAGATAAGAAAAGAGCAGATTTGGTGAGGGAACAAACGGAGGTTAATGACATCTTAGTTGAAATCAAGAAAAAGAAATGGGCATGGGCAGGACATGTAATGAGGAGGGAAGATAACCGATGGTAATTAAGGGTTACGGACTGGATTCCAAGGGAAGGGAAGCGTAGCAGGGGGCGGCAGAAAGTTAGGTGGGCGGATGACATTAAGAAGTTTGCAGGGACAACATGGCCACAATTAGTACATGATCGGGGTAGTTGGAGAAATATGGGAGAGGCCTTTGCCCTGCAGTAGGCGTAAGCAGGCTGATGATGATGATGATGATGATGATGATGATGATGATGATGGCGACGACGGCGACGACGATGATGATGATGATGATGATGATGATGATGATGATGATGATGATGATGATGATGATGATGATGATGATGATGATGATGATGATGATGATGGAGCAGCTGGAACAGGCTCAGCAGCAGATAACATTCAAAGTGCATTTAATGCCATCATATTTAATGTCATCATATTTCCCAGAGCTCGTGCTTGAACCCACTTCCACGCTCACGAAGCTGTACAACACCTTTCATGAAAACCGGGACTAAAGACTCGTCGGTAATGCTCGTACTCGGCATGTGATGTTGCGTTGTGGTCTGTCTTCCTCTTCTTCTTTTTACCTCCTTTCTCTCTCTGTGCTAATACCTCATAATAAAAATAGTATAAGGTCATTATACGTACCAATATCAGCACTATTAAAGTTACGCACACGTCCCCTACAAAAAAAAAAAGAAGTTTTTGCACCTTTAGAGCCCCCGTTCATCCCATAGCGCCTGCTGTGGCGGCGTGTTGATACTGGCATTGCGCTGCTGTCCGAGGGTGAAGGATCAAATTCTGGCAGCGTTGGCCGGTGCTGTGCCTTGCGTGCACTTTACGGAACCCGAGATGGTCAAAATATTGCGGTGCCATACACTACGGTGTGCTTGATAATTATATTCCTGTTTTGGCACGTTTTGTAACACCCCAGAATTTACAACTTTTTTGTCCCACACCCTTACCCTTAAGGGTGCGAAATAATCTCATTACTCACATCAGCGAACTCTAGCTACCCCTTAAACGGGAGAAAACCGAGTGATAAATTGAGCAATAATTCGAATCATATGATGCGCACCTAAATATCTGACACAGGAGTTTAATTGCTATAGCGAGAAAACGTTATATCATGCAGTCTTCGTTTCAGTTGCCGCAGCTATGAGCATATTTACTTGCGACAAATAGTAGTAAAAAAAGAAAGCCTATTTTGCAATATCAACAATTCCATATTGACACTTAAGGGTAAGGGTGTTAGCTATGGGACAAATAGAAATCAAGCACCATTAGGAGGCAAACGTTTTTACTGTGTGAGACCGCACCAACTTCTTTATAGTGCCTTAAAGCCTGTATCAGTTGCTAGAGACAAAGATATTTCTGAGCACGTCGCTATACTTTGAGATAAGTCTGCGGGCAGCTAACAGCAGCGCTTGTTATTTAGTGCCTGCACGTTGGCTCTTTCCTTACAGGGACGCGGGAACGTTTGTCAACTAATTGTCATTGGTTATGTGAGGTAGTCTTGATATAATTTGCCAGGCAACTAAAAGAGTGTTAGCGACTCATTTTACCAGAGTAAATGTTCGTCCTATACTTAGATCAGCTGACTACAGTTCTCGCAGCTTCACTGCCTTGAAATATGGTTTCACTCTTATCACTTAAAAAGAAACACCATTCTTCTTTTTCTGCCAGCACCTTGTACTGCAGAATAGATGTGAATTTCAATAAACGCCCGCAGGCCTTTCACCCTAGCTAATTGCAATGACGTGTTAAAAGCTCATGCACCGGAAACGAATGTCTATTACACATTTTCGGTTCAGTTCATAGCTTTGCATTTCTGAGAGTCTGTCGTAAATTAGCAATTCATCCTAGGCAGTGCCACACTATGTGGTTGATGTCCAGTGTTAGGATGCTGAAACAGAAGACTTAGGGCATGTGAAGATCAAGCATCCTGCATTTGAATATCATTACATCATGCGTCCTGCATTTGAACACCTGGTGTAAAAATGCAGAATCCCTGGCTCTGATGACGCATGATGTAATGGTCATTGCAGCTTATTGTCTGCGAATAAATTCCCATGTCCGAGGTACATTACAGATAAAAGAGCAGACACACAAGGTAATGAATACACGTGTGCCACGAAGAAGAATTATTATCGTTCTGCACCGTAGGTACAATGAAAACTACCATTTATCCATAAAATATGAACGATCCATTCAGTTTACAGTGTCGCTGAAAAATGCCTACATGGTAGTGGAAAGAGTAAGTGTAAATGAAGTAAATGCCTGCTTCATTTGGATAATTCTGAACGAACCGACAGACGCTACGACGAATTCATGGACGGACTGACGCTGAATGCACAAATGGAAGCAGCTTCCGCTACGGAACGTGTGAGCGGCTGCTGTTACGGCTTCATTTCTGTTGTGCAAATTCTAGTCGCTTAAATTGCGTGGTTCGTGCTGGCAAACCATTCTATTTTCTTTTATTGCTACTTATAGAAACTTACTTCTCGTCTTTTGCGTGGCGATTTCCTAGGTCACCGATTCATTTCGCGGATTGCTTTAATATTGGCTGTAGGTTGCATCAGCTTGACTAGACAGCTTGACAGTCTCCCTCTATAGGGCAGTATAAGGCCGGGCCATGTTAAATGGCGCACACGAATCTTCTACGAGATGGCAAATATACAGAGGACATTCTCGCCTGTGGCTTAGCTTGGCCTTCTTTTTCTAGATCCATGATGGTATCGAAGCAGAGTTACAGAGTCAAATGCCTCTAAATGCAAATTCTTCGAAAAGTGCACGTGTCGTGAGCAGAACTGCTACTTTATTGTCTTTTTTTAATTGTCCATTGTGCAACACCTGAAAAGCCTGTGAAATAATACGAAATATATGGTGCGCACAAAGTCGTTCTTGTTTTCATCGATAACATTCTTCACATCAATCAAAGTTCTATTATTATAGCATGAACTGATCGTCAACCTTAGTTAGGTGAAGTCGGTTAAGTCAGGGTGAGTGAAGTCCACTACGAAACCTTAAATATCAACCATAATTTCGCCGGCTAATACCATTTCCCATGAACCAGGCCGCTTTCGCAAGATATACCAGGCATTAGAGCAGACATTTAGATACGCGCAACATACAGTTCAACTGTCCGCCCAAAGAAGTTAGGCAACTGACCGGTTTAAATACTGGATACCCAAGGTAGCTCATGATTATCCACGCAAATACTTTTACCTAAAACTGTATTTAGTAATGCGTAGATCAAGTGTCATCTTTTCTTTGATTCCACCAGTTCATTGTTTGAGCGCCACCCCAGCTGTATATTGAGAGGAATTTGTCTTATAAAGGCCTTGCTTTCTTTTTATACTCCTTTTCCAGCTTCCTCTAAATCAGCATCTTCACAAGAAAAAGCCCAAACACTACTTCATTCTGAACTTTGAAGACAACTACATGATTCTGCGCAAGCGTTTATGCATCATATCTACGTGCTAATTAGCGAACTTATCACACGTTAATCGAGTTACAGCCGAATCCTAAAGAAAAATGCCGACTCATACAAAATGGCACAGGCGTTGGCGTAGGCAGTTGTATTCTTTTCTTTTTTTGCCGAGTGTACTTGATCAGCTTTTATTGATATGCTTGATCGCATGTGAGCAGTTTTACTGCTGTTACGTGTTTTCTTATACTTAGAGTACGTTTATACCTATAGCAGGCGAACTTTCACTTTTTCGGAATTTTTTACTTCCTTGTGTGTTTAGTTATAACAGGACTGCTTAGCTTACCACGACTACTGAAATATAATTGACTTCAAGCACACTCACCTCTGTATTCGTCTTCCTGTGAACTGCCTTTTCTTCAAGTGTCAGTGTACTGTGCATTGTGTACGTCCGCGACAATGACAATATTCAAAAGGCTAAGCAAAGTAGACCGACACTGCTTACTTCATCACATGTGAACGGCCCCATTACAGAACACTTACAACGACGATAAATAAAGCTGATTGCGATCGCGCAGAGTAATCTCCACATTTTCAACATAGAGCAGTAACATTTTGCAGGATTTTCTCTGACCTGCAGGCCATCAGAACCAGCGCCCAGGCTTATCTATGCTATTAGAGCGACTAGGTTGTTATCAAGATTTCAAAAGCGCAGGGCTTTTCCCACCACGTATTTTGGCGATATTGCGATTGCTGTAGTTTCCTGATAATAAAGGACTGGGGGGAGCACGCGTGCGCTATCTGTGTGTTCAAACAGTATGCGTGGCAGGAGGACTTTCCCCTCGAACGTAGATGTAAGGGGTATATAGATGTCTTTCTATGAAGCACAATTTCAGTGGCAGTAATTCGTCGGCGTCAACAGAGCACGTACCTCGCAGAACTTCGGTCCCTACCAGCCAGGTGCGGTATTGTGTAAACTTTTCACACAGTGTAGTGTCATTTCTGCTTTACCCTGGGTTTTGTTTTATATGAAAAAAAAATTGTTTAAAGGGTGTTGCGAATTCTGCCTGTGACTTGGGCCATCTTACCGCAATAGAAAGTAAAAAAGTCCGTGCAGAAACGTACAGGTATGAGATGCCGAACCTTCTTTGTGAGAACAAAACAGGTACTAAAGGCACCACATCAAGCACTGTTTATCTCAATAATTCCAAACATTGCACACGACTGGGCTTAGCCAACAAACCCATTAATCTATTTCTTGAGCACACTTTATTGATATAAAGATACTCCAACTTACTGCGGAGATCCATGCGAACAAGCTAGAAACGATGAAGAGAAATTAAATTTAAAATTGAGATATAACTGTGTCGTGCTGATATAAACCGAAGTGTTTAATCTTTTACACTAGCACTTTTCGACTGACAGATACAGAATGTAAAGTGTTACGCTAAAACTACGTTTACAAAGTTTTATTTCTGTCGTTATGAACGGCGGTATGTTTGCTACTGAAGCCAGCAGCGGCTATCATTTTCGTGGTTCTTGCCACCGAAACAAATGTGTCTGTTCATCTTCATTCCATGCCAGGTGAAACAAAATGAAGTCAACGTTGCTAATTATTGTCCTGGCGGTAGCTGTCATCACTCCTTGCATCGCTTACCACACAAGTGAAACCAAAGAGAAAGGTAAGCACGATTAATCTGATAAACGTATTGTGGTGCAATGTAAAATAACATACGTAAAAAAAATCACGAGCCACTCCACTGTGTGAAGGTGGTTGACCAGCAAACCTGTTTAGCACAGGACACGGGGGCGACACATAATTTTGAACAAAGGTGCGAACTCATTTATTGTCTTGATGCGTGGTCATGGTGACGAAAAGTACGCACACTCATTTAGTGTCTTGATACGTGGTTAATTATTTCACTCACAACTGCAATCAGATTCTTTCATAATGTTAAATCGATGCACGTGCGCCACTTGCGCCATTTTTTGCTTGCTTACGGGAATTTGAATGCTCACGGAGGTATGAGCCATTGGTGGTAGTTTCTTTAAGGAGAACGAAAATGCACGAAAATACAGCGATATGCAGCTTTGCTGTAAAAGGAAACAGCCAGAAGAGCGCAAGTCTTCAGGCTAACTTTATTTCAAGTAAAACACCCAAATATATATGCTCGTTGCGCACACAGCGAAAGCGCAGCTAGTGCATGCAGGTCATCTTGATGCAGTTTCAAACGTTCATATTCATTTTTGTAAAAAAAAATAAATTATGGGGTTTTACGAGCCAAAACCACTTTCTGATTATGAGGCACGCCGTAGTGGAGGACTCCGGAAATTTCGACCACCTGGGGTTCTTTAACGTGCACCTAAATCTAAGCACACGGGTGTTTTCGCAATTTTTCTAAAGTGAAATGCATGGAATGGGGAGGGGAGAGGGAAGGATTGCGGAAGTTTTACACATCGCCTGTGATCGAAAGCATAATTCTAGTCATTGACCTCAATTATTCAAAGAGGCAGACATCAATTGCACCAGAAAGCGGAACACGTATTAAACTAATTAACAAAAATTTGTTTAATAACTACATAACTATTCTGACGGATATAACAATTTAGAAAATGTAGCCGGTGAGATATAAGGCGCATTCACTTCAAATTAATTCACATGATGAAAACAGTTTTGAAATATAATTTCTCAGTGCGTGGAATGAAGAACATGCCCGATCGAGTTGCTTTTGTGCTTCATTGCATAAACGAGCGTTTTGATAAAAAGTAAGTAGACAACAATGAATTTTTACGGAGAGCTTCATGGCGTATATCTCGAAAGTGGTGTCATCCAGGAAATTCATTCCATGTGAATATGCCTTGCAAGCTCACCAGCTACCAATCGTAATTAAAGTATGTGCTTAAAAAAATTAGAAAGAAGATAATTAGTACATATATGCTAATAACTAGAATATGTGTTTCAATTTCTATTACATGTAACGTCCGACTCATTGAACAATCTTGGTCACAGGCCAATTTAATTATTTTCTAAAACATAGAATATTCGTCCCTGGTAATGTGGCTGCCACTTATATTTATTTAAAAAAGGACAGTAAAAACGCACAGAAACTTTTCACATTTCAGTTTCTTTTCGTTTGAAATCATAAGCACAACGTTTGAGGAAGTGTACATAAACGGACCACATACAATAAGAGGTTGTCCACACTTATCAGAACTGTATTGAGCTGGTACGCCTTCACTCGTTTGATTTAAGGACAGGGCCCTTCATTGACTGTTCGTGAATATCGGGGTGCATTGTAGGTATCAATTTATGGAAAGAAACCACAATTTCTGTATATGGGCAGTTCGTAGTTTAAAATTTTTTTCATGTTTTGTCAACCTTTTTATTCTGGTTTGTGTGGAGGACGTCCCCTAGATATCATGCAGAGCAATATTTCACGCCAACTTTCGGTTTTTATTTATTGACGCAGAAGACAACTCACTCAGACAAGATGGACGTGCCTTGGAAACGCTGGGAAAGATTTTGCAAGGAAAAGATACCACGACTGAAGGCCGTGCAGCTCTGGCTGAACTCGCGAGTCAGCTAGGGGCCTTCCATGGCACGGACACCCAACTGGATGAGAACGCCTCTGAGTACTTCTTCAAGAAGATCCGGAGGGTGGTCGAGAACGTGGCTAAAGTAGTTGTAGTAAACAAAGTTGCTGGTGCCGTCGGAGGAATGATTGGATAAAGATTATTGTTAATAATTCCCATCTTCGCTGTATAAATTATATGTATTGAAATAAGGCCAACAATTTCTGCCTGTTCTGTTTTCTTTCGCATAGATAAAGCTAAGATATCATAAAAAAGCTCTTCACAAAGTCCCGACATATGTAAGTTACCATGTTTTCATAAAAAAATTGTGGCTATCTTCTTGAATAATAAAGATTTCAATCAAGTGCAAGTACGCATAACTAAATGATAGCAACGTCGAAGTCGTAACAGGAACCTGAAGCTGAGCGTGGCACAGCTCTCTGCTGAGGCTCGCTGTTAGGCTGATAGCCTTAGGAGTCAAAACTGGCGCTCACTCTCTGAAAAACTAAACGGCAATCGCAGCACTGTGCTCATCTGGGCTATGTAACATCACTTAACCTATCCCGGCTAAGAAAAATCACAGAAATTGAGAAGCATATTAAAGGTTTACCAGTCAAATAACCTCACAGACTCCTAATGCCTTGCACATTTACGACTACGTTGTGTCCCACTACTATATACGCCACGGTACGGGGACTACACGAGTCCTCCCAACACACTGACTTATGTTAGTGCTCCTATAACTGTCGCTGAGATACGTGCGGGGCTCGCCAACCTCTGTGGTTCGGACACCAATGAATTTATGACTTACTCGAATGAGATATATGATTTTAGCACCCACCTAGAATAGTGGACAGAGGCCGCAGTTGTTCTGGTTCCCAAACCTGGAAAAAACGTTATTTAATGTGTTCCTGATTTCCTCATCTCGTGATTTCGCAAACTGCTCGAGTGATTTATGTAGCTCTGCCTATACAAATTTCTTTCTGTCACCTCCGCGCTCACCGACACAATTTCACAATTTATGGCTGTATTGGTACCATGTCTACTCACAACATAATTGTCCACCCTAAAGATGATGCCATAAACTTAACATCTTCTGCACAATACCGCGCGGTGTTAGCCAAAGACCTCTAAGGGGCGTTCGAAAACCAAGCCCACAATACGATTGTTGAGCAGAACTGTTAGCACCTACTCTCTGTGCCTCGAAGGTGTAGAACTAGATCCAAAACTTCGCGACCGATCTGTCAGCCTTGTCATTGGTGATTTCCTCTCTCCCTCTGCACCTGTAGCAAAGGGCAGTACTCCAAAAGTCTGCATGCTCTCACCCCTTCTATGAAAAATTATGGAGTTTTACGTGCCAAAGCCACGATCTGATTCTGATGCACTCCGTAGTGGGGGACTCCAGAGTAATAGCTACCACTTGAGGGTCTTTAACGTGCACCTAAATCTAAATGCAGAGGTATTTCCTCATTTCGACCTATCGAAATACGGCCACCGTGGCCGGGATTCGATCCCGCGACCTCATGCTAAGCAACCACGGTGGTTTCACCTACTATCCTTGCCATGCAACTTAAACCTCTGATCCTCGTTCTTATCTCAAATGTTCGTCATGAACTTTGCGTAGACAGTTTAACTTTCTGGGTAATGATCGGCTCCCTCAGATACGCTTAATTCAAGTTGCAGGAAGCACCTACCCCCATCGATCAATACATCCGGCGTGGATGGCTCACACGTTCCTTTGCCGAGTCGTAACTACTTGTCACAACGCACACTCGTGGATGAGACCTGCCTCTTAAACTCACAATAGATCACAAACCCATTGAGCGCAAATTGTTTGTACGGGTGGTTGGTTTTGCTTTAAAAGTCAACGCAAAAGTAGCACATGCGCTAGCTTCGCCAATTTACCACCCAATGTGACCAAATTGTGCACGTGCTTCCTTGGTTCTCTACACACATACATGGCTTTAAAAACGGTGATGCCTTATGCCTTGCGCAGGCTTGATACACCAACGCCTATTGTACCACTCACCCTATCACAACCTAATGCGCACATAACACACATGTGCGTCTACGCTACTCATGAAAGCACAGAAACTGGCACTTTTCCGCGATATGCACATAGCTGCCGTTAGCCTGGAGAGCCTTGGGACGGCAAACGCTTTAGAGGAACTTATAGAAGCTCAACAGACCGGCCAACTTACGCGATTACGTTCCACAACCCAGGGAATTCTTATTTCACTAGGTTACCGACCCAGCCCGGCTGTCCTTACACCTATGGCCCTTTATCTTGAAGCATGTACCAAACTGACGCTACCTCGTATTCCTAACGATATCAACCTTACCGCCATATTTTCACAGGGACCATCGTTTACGCTACTTGCGGCGCGAATATTACGTGGCATGCAGCGCCGTTCATGCGCTCTTCAGTGGTGCCGGCCCAGGAAGTGAATGCGAGGGGAGGTCATCTCATCACCGTATTTGGAGCCTTGGAATCGATGTTTTCGTCTTCGAAGAATGCATAATTGTTAGAGCAGCCCGTTGCACCTCTTCATATTGTAACAGACACATCATATATGATCCTATTCTGACAGGCTCACTTCCAGCATGTCGCCGTTTGCTTTTCAACACTATGCATCCCACCCAATGGTATGGAGGCCAACATCCTGTTTCTCCAGTACACAGGGGAAGCTGTTTACCGCAGGAAAAAATAGCAAGGAGTGGGAGGGAAGAAGGTACTATCAGTGTGAAAACTTGAGGTTGTGCATCACTTAAAGTCAACAGTAGATCAGTCAAATGTTCAGTGACCGATCGTTTGATCGTGTGTCCGCAAAACTTTTCAGCTTATAAACCAGCATCGGTGTGTTAACAAAAATTCTTTTCTGCTACAACCTCTTCCGACATTGCTTGCTTCACTACTCACCAAACATCGCCTTAGCCTGCCCGTTATCGTTGTATGCACGCCATATACCATATGTATGTGTTTCTGAGGAAGACGTAAACAATTAAATTAGTCAGAAACAATATGTAATTAGAAACATTATGGATCTCTCTGCGGAGTATTTATTTGAAAGAAATTTAGGAACGATGGCACAACTTAAATCCTAAATAACGCGCTGGATCTGCGGTCTTCTTTTATTTTTTTTTTCTTGCTTTCTTCTGTTGCTGGGTTTTGGTGGAAGATCTCAATGGAAAATAATTATGATGCTTCGGCACTGGAGTTGGCGCATAAAATCTGCAGCGGTGCCAGTGTACGACCATGATAACTTCTTTATCAGACTTTATGCGCACACAGGACGCACTTCTGAAACTGCGCTTGGCACCATAGAGAATTCGTGCCACAGACACTCACGCAACCTATGTGATTCAAGAGGCAGACACAACAGGCCTTTAAAGAAATATTTACGCAAGAATTTCTCGACTTCGACCACCCGCAGCTGCGACGTCACGCTATCTGCGTTCTCAATTGATCGGTTAGCCCTCCTGAAATTCAGGAACTTACTTGCTAATGCTGTATAGCCGGCGACTGCAAAATTGTTCGACATCACTACGTACCAGAAGACGTGACTGGTAATGACCTACGAGCGTTTCCCCACGCGAGCATCCTTGCATTTAGCCCTCACCGAAATGCTGTCGTCCTGCGATCTCAAGTTCAGCAGCAAGACACCATGGCCTCAGCGCTACCGCAGTGTGGAGACTAGACCTCTTGAAGTGGATTCACGTGATAAGCTCCGTTTTGTGAATAAAACTGTGCGGCACGAATGGCCAACCTCTGAACCACATGTTCAGTGGTTGCAGTTCGGCGTGTCTTGATTTTGTGTCCTACAAATCTGGTATTCTGGCGCCGTTCGAGGAGGCCATGACATCGCCTTTGCTAATGTGTTTCTTGCTACTGCATGCAACAACGTGCGTCCTATCTCTTTGCGTTTATTTTTATTTTATTGTCTGTTTGCATCATATGAAACTTCCAAACAGCTTACAAATGTGAAAGAGCAATAACAAAGTTAGGCGCAATAAATATCGGCTGCAGTGATGAGAGGTAAATTAAGATTTCGTCGCGCAGTCAGAGATCCAACCATGCTCAAGCACACGAAAACCTTGCATTTCATGTATCTCAA
Source organism: Dermacentor andersoni (assembly GCF_023375885.2). Taxonomy (NCBI): domain Eukaryota; kingdom Metazoa; phylum Arthropoda; class Arachnida; order Ixodida; family Ixodidae; genus Dermacentor; species Dermacentor andersoni. The sequence continues at coordinate 168,194,977 of NC_092815.1, read as the reverse complement.
TCGTCCGTGCGGTACAATCACAAAACCATGCGCATGCGCTCGTTGGGAATCCGTGTCGCAAAGGTAGCCCGCCCTTCGCGAGAGCTACAAACAGTGGAGAACGCTAAAGCATGAATACATAATAAGAAAGCTCATCATGAATCTTTACGGTCAAACACCTAATTGTCTAGACCAGTTAAATATGCGCTCTGAAGCATGTCCCGGAAATAGACTCCCTCTTACAGGAAATAAAAGAAACTTGGTGAAGATGTCTTTTTTTGGCTTATGACAACAATACTCTTATAGTAGCAAATTTCTAATCAGACCTCGTCTTGGATATGTGTGTCATTTATTAAGTTTAATGGTGTAGTGTTTACTTGCTCGGAGAAATCGTCCTTCCAATTATGGCGGCAGCCTTCGCTTGAGCTACCACGCGATTTTTTTGCAATGACAGCGAAAGCGATAGCTTGGTCATTTTGGTCGCATAAAAGTAGCGAATCAGACTTGCGCTTCCAGTCGATTGCCCTGATTTACATGTTATGAGAGGATAACTGGCACTACATATCAGTTCGTGAGGCGATTCTGCTGTCCTTAAACCTGTCGATTCACTTCAACACAGAAATGGTAGAATGAGGCCCGTACCCTAGCCCGTACCAAAACCCTGCTTGAGGGCTAATGAATGGCCATCGCTTGCACAGGTTTTGATTCATGGAATAAAATCGCGTGTCGCAAAAGAATGCCATCGGAAAGTTGGTTCATAAGGACGAAATCAAAACTATAGTGCGAGTAGATGAAACCAAAGAGACCGTGCAGAAGTCCTGCCGCCTGTTTGTTGTTCTCGTCTTTATGCCATGTGATTTTTTAGTTGATTTTATCCTGTCAGCTTACAATTCATAACGTTTCATTCAAATATGTCAGGGTAAATATCTTCAAGTGAGGTGCACTATAACATCCTTCTCAGGAAAGTACTTGCGTTTGCCTATATGTAAGGTCCCATCCGTGTTTCTAAAACGTTATAATACTTGAGAAGGCAGGAACCTTTTATATCGTACAGATTACCTTGAGCTTTTGTTTGAACTGACGTTGCAAAGGCTGTGGTTTCCATGACCATACGTTTGTGCGAAGTTCATGTGTACTGTCCTGATATGAGTGCAAAGGAAATTGTCAAGAAGTCTTGCAGACACATGCTGTACATTGAAGCAAGCGTATGCGTATTTGTTAGTTTAACCTGAGATTAGGGACTAAGTAACGGTTGCAGAGGATAAAAAGATTTTTTAATAAACAGCGAAAGCAATCTGGTGACACTCAAGCATCACAAAGCGTACAGTGCGCGGCTTCCTTCTTTCTGGCGTAGCCTGTTCCACAATATCACCAAAAGAATCCTTGAAGACGTTCCTCAAGACGTCATGAGAGATAATTTCCCCATTGGCAGATTGTCTATGTGCAGTATGCGTAGCAATGATGAGGTCGCGCATATGCATGATCAAAAATAAAACAAAAAGAAAACAAAAAAATAAATAATTTAACTTGAAGAATGGGCATGCTCTAGCTATCGCTCAGTGCTAGTTCAAATGGGGGCACGTTCGATTTAGCCACTCTGATACACCAGATATAAACATGGACCACCATATATGTTCGTATGGTGCTTCTCTCTTCGAAAGCTCCACATTCTCAGACTTAGGATAAAACTTTCTGTAAATGGTGCTGACGTATCGCCTGTGCACACTAACAACCCATGATGAATAAGCGAGACATTTACAATATGCTTTAATATTCAGGTCGTTGCTGTTTATTACTTTTAGAAATTATCAAATGTCAAAATAGCTTTCTTTTTCGCTCCTTCAAAGGCAACATAACTAAGCGTAATGAGGTCAACGCGAACAGCCTTGTAGATTGCCTGACTTTCCCTAAATCTTCTGCTGCACGCATAATTTTCCTCCGTAACTACTCTGTTGTCACAACGTCGAGGCCCTCTTCCGAGGCATTCAAATGCCGAAGAATGGAAACGACATCGTCCAGGTTGTCGTTCGTGTCTACCAGCGTTCGCTTGCTTTGCAGCAGCCTCCCTAGAACTTCTAGGGCTCGTGCAGCCCTGTCAAGTGCTTTGTCATCTATGCGAAAGAGAGGGAAGCAGTTATTTCGGGTTGCTTTATACCTGCACTATTGAATTGCCTAAACGTTGCTAACTCACGAACCTGCAGAGTGCCAAAGTATATTTTTGCTTTGGAATATACCTATGATGACGGTGGGACATAGTGATGATAGGATGTCACATTTAAGTTAGTGCGAGAAGCAGTGGAACGCTGACACTTTCTTCCACTAGCGTAACTATTGTTTCTATATAGTACGTCCAATGCATTTAATAAACTCTTTTGAAGCAAACTTACTCGAAATGGGTGCAAGTGATAATATATTACTCGACAATGGACTTCGAGAGCTTTCGAAAAACGTTTTAGGCACCGGCTAATAAAGGCGCTCATTGCGCTGTGCACTTGTGTTTTTGTTGTAGTAAAAGTAAGTGTGCTGTGCTTCATAAAACAAAATAAATTGATCAAACTTAGAGGGAGAAATCATTGCCAGCTTCGGCAAAAACATCTTGCGGCAATTTTCTCACAGCGTCACTGCCATCTAATGTGTAAAGAGAAGGAGTTATAAACATCCCCAAAGCGTGTAAAATAGCCTGTATAAAGAATGGATGAACATAATTTTGAAATATTTGATAAATATACAGTATTAGATCACACAAATTATGTAAGCGTGCAGTAGCGAATATTGTGGCCATTATTTCCCTGTGCTGGTGATTTGTGCCATGCATGCTTGTTACGCTGTTGCTAAAAAGTAATACTACCTTACCCGTTCCACTTCAACGGCCTACTTAGTGACGACTTCTTGCCGTGTGAGGAAATATAGCAAACATTGTTAGCACATCTCTCCACTTTTATTGTGATAGCAAATATATGGACACTCCAAGTGAATTTCTGACGTCGTCCTCGCCAATTGCGTTGCCGTGGCGGTGTGCGTATACTTAAGTATATGTACGCGTTATTCCATGCACTTCTATATGTCATGCTGTATTTGAAATTTATATTGCTACAGCATACTATCACTAAACTTGCTCCTACGAGGTCTCACATTCCTGACTATGAATATATATTATCCCTCAAAACTCTGCGAATGGCAGCCCAGTAACAAATGAAATGAAAAATAACGCTCACATGACATACATTTTATCTTGGCTCTTCTCAGATCACGAAATATTATGAGTGCAAAACAATGTAAGACCTGAAACCTGAAAGTGGTGTGTCTTGCGCGGAGGTTTTTGAGCAGCGTAGTGGCACCTTTGCGATGTCACTGCAGGTCCTACAAGGCGCGGTGAAGCGTTTAAGAGGGCCATAAATTTTGGCGTACACACGCATAGTAAGAACAATGTCAGAGAAGTTCGAGCGCATCGTTAAACATTGATGTTACCACCAGGGCTTCGCTCCTCTTTGGGCTGCACTATCTCCGTGATGGGCCAACGAAACAGGATATAATCACGCCTGAAACAGAAAAATGGTGGTGAGTTGCTATGCAAAAGACTTGCATGTTTATTTATTAAACACTATCAGACGGCCACCGTCGAACAGAGGACCCCTATAGCACAACAGCTCAATCCTCTAACCATTAGTCCACGGGCGCGTGCTTCCGTGAAACGAATAGAACATGCTTAAGAATTCCTTCGTGCAAGCTAGTGCATTGAGATGGTTGGTGCGCTTTATGAACACTCCACGCGGCTTTGCGCTGTGATTGAGGCAGTTTCTCACTATATTATTGACAAGGGAATCTACCACTACTGTCTAAGGAAGTTCTCTAAATGTCCTTGTGCCGTCATGAGAATGACGCTAAATGGGTGTGTGAGGTCTGTGTTGGCTGGTATTGCACGAAGCTTTATATAAAGCGTGGATATGGCTGCACAAATACTCTTTTTAAAAAAATCTCCGTAAAAGGTTCTTTTTCACCCTTATTACATCTTTGAAAGAAGGTTACTCACCTGCAGTGCATTATCAAGCGAATAAAGGAAAAAACAGACGACAAACGGCTCCGAAGTGTATGATTCTTGTTTGCCCTGAAACTTTCGATGCCCGCTGATAGTTTTTACCTATGATATAACTACACATTGAATCACAAGTACTCATAAATAAATAAACGAAGTTATTGTGTAATAATAAAGTGAAAACAGCTCGGTGCCTAATGCTTTAGCTGGAAATGAACCATTTAAACAGACCGAGTGGTGCTAGCCAGCATGTAGGAAGGAAAAAGATAAAAGGGAGCATCACGCAGCGCGATTCAAGTCGAGAGTGTCGTCCCGGCACGTGACTACAGATACAGGCACAGCAGCTGCGCATCGATTGAAAACTACTCATAGAATAAAGAACCAAGTACCGGTCACCAAAGGACTCGACAAGTCTCGATTCTTGCTCCTTGATCTCCATGAAAGAGGTCACGTGTAGGGCCAACACTCAGCAATGTACAGAGCAAAGGGACCGGCGTCACGGAGTATTCATTTGCCAAGGCTGGCTGCGTGACGTAATACTCCCTGTTATCTTCTTCCTTCCTACTCGGTAGTCAGGCACGTCGTCATGGTGTTCTAGCTCTCCAGGAACGATGCCAATCCGAAGCCACCATATAAAAGCGTTCCCATGCATACAACAGCGCTGTAGTGCCAGATTTCCCTCTATGTAATGCCGCAGGCACAACCCAGGATGTTTTTCAGGGGGGGGGGGGTTCTACACAAGGTAACTTTTCCATGAAAATGAGGTGCGGGGGCGTACCTTTACTAGTACAAATGTGAATAACGCCCACCATTCACCATAAAGACGCGTAAACCCACAAAAGAAAAATGAAATAAGGCGTATCTCACAGGTACGCCTGTGAGATACACTTCTTCTTTATTTGTCAAACAAAGAACCACAACACGTGTACTCGCGAAGGAAAGAAGCGCAGGAAGAACACTGCCAAGAACAAGTAAACAAACGAAAGTGCAAAATAAAGATATTAAGTTGCGTTTTCTGAATTATCTCCGAAAGAATGATACAGAAATACATATTTGCTGAACAATCACAGTTTTTTGGATCCTGGGTTTACACCTCTACCAAGTCAAGTGCAAAACCGGCTCGTATATTTATTTGGGAAGTTTCGTAAGGATGCCTGGTTGCCAATCCCGTCCAACGGTGTAGAGCACAAGACGCTGCGGTTCTATACGTGCTGCGCCTACCGCGCAAGGTGAGAAAACAGCTACATAAGCAAAGCAGATAAGCGTCTTCGTCAGGCGGCTCGACCAATAACTGCAGAAGTGTAATTCAAAACACGCCGAATCATTCTCCAGTGCTGGCGGCGTTTTCGCTACTTCCTCTTTAAATAAAATGATGCTGATCCATAAATATTTTCACAAAGAACGGTTAAAGTTGTTAATTTTTTTTTCCTTACTGTTTGACTGTTGCCTCCGGTCTCTTAGTAGGTCAGATAATTCCTAAACTTATTGCGACTCTTGTTTGCAGTTGCCAATTTTGCACGAAAAGTACTGTACAAATAGGGAGAAACAAGACCAGGTAACGGGTGACATTCATATTTCATGTGGGCTTAATGGTTTTTGCAAGGTTTGATGTTGGACGCTCTTTCGCATGATCTTATTTATATGAACCGATATCATTGGCATATGGTTCCGAGGATCTGCCAGCGTAGCGGCGGTCCGCCACTCGAGGAAATGATGAAGCAAAAAGAAATAATAAACGCAAGCCGTGTTTTCTCCAGCCGCAACTCGTTCCACTAGCGTACAGACCAGCTGACTACGAACTGACCCTTTCTTGGTCCCTGGGTCAGTCTAACCAAAGAAGGTTGAACTAACGAAGCAATACCGATGCGCGTGACCATTGCAACACATGGTGGCAACTGAACGCATCTAGTTAAATGCGCGGGCACTGAAGTGATGAGAAAACTTAACTTCCCACCGCAGGAGATTCTGATAACTACCGCCATTAAAAGGAGTTCAAAAGGCAGCAAAATATTAACTGCCGAATAGTTGTCAAGTCCCACGCGTAATTTGTAGGCGCTTTAAGACTGTGTGAAGAGTGGTGGTATGGGCGGGGGCCGGCACGTACCCAGGACATTTTATCGGGGGGGGGGGGGGGGGGGCAAACCAAGGTAACTTCTATGCAAACGAGGGGGGGGGGGGTACCTTTACTATTACCAATATGAATAACGTCCAACATTTGCCATAAAAACGTGTAAACCCACAAAAGAAAAATTAAATAAGGTGCAAGTTACAGGTACGCCTGTGCGATACACCTATCCTTTACTTGGCAAACAAGGAACTACGTCAAATGGACTTGCGCAGGAAAGAAACGCAGGAAGAACAAGTAAAGAAGCCAAAGTGAAAAATAAACATTACTTTAGTAGAATACAACTTAAACAACAGCAGTTGTTTAATGACAGTTGCCAATCACAGAAGCAAGCAAAATCGTCGACATACTGTCTTTTCCAAACGGCGTCGTGCTTGATACCTCCGAAGTGTCTGTTGTTCTCCAAGATTCTTTTCATCGGCGGAAGCAATGAGGTGTGCAACAGACATGGACAAAGTGTATGGAGTCTGAGCATTTCACTCTTCAAAAGTCTGCGGGGTATTTCATTTCAATGCTGAACCCGTTTTACTGATGAAACTGCACTGCCAACTGAAGTGAAACTTGACAATAAATAGTTGCAGTGAAGCAAGCATGTTATTTCAATTGAATAAAGAATTAGGCACTCGCCATTCCACTTTGATAGGCGAGGAAAAAGGTATAAAATTATACCTTTAATTAAGGTATAAATTTGGGTAACAGGAAAAGTTTTAAGTACGAATTATTTGCAGCCTCGTGGAGGAACAGTGGCTGGCGGTTATGAGAGAGCGTGGGCGGGGCTTCACTGCAGATTTAATTTGTATCCGACTATAGTATCGTTTTTTTAGTTAGCTTTGGAAGAAATATAGAAAAATATATATTTGCGAAACAATCACAGTTCTTTTGGACCCAACCCGCCGTGGTTGCTCAGTGACTATGGTGTTAGGTTGCTGAGCACGAGGTCACGGGTTCAAATCCCGGCCATGGCGGCCGCATTTCGATGGGGGCGAAATGCGAAAACACCCGTGTTCTTTGATTTAGGTGCACGTTAAAGAACCCCAGGTGGTCGAAATTTCCGGAGTCCTGTTGTTTTGGCACGTAAAACCACATAATGTAATTTTTTTTTTATTCCTCGTTTACTGCTCTACCACGTTAAGTGTCACAACCGATTCGTATTGTTATTTGGGAAGTTACCTAACGATGCGTGGCTGCCAGTCCCGTACAACCGCGTAGGGCGCAGGACGCTGCGATTCTAAAAGTACTACGCCCACCACAGAAGGTTCGAAAAACACCTACATAAGCACAGCAGAGAAGTGGCTACGTTAGGCGGTTCGAATGATAACTGTAGAAACGTCGTTCAGAACACACGGAACTGTTCTCGACTTCCTTTTCTGCCTACTTCCTTTTCAATAAAAAGATGTTGATCCACAAATATTTTCATACACAACGGTTAAATTTGTTAATTTTCGCTTTTGCTTCCTGTTTGGCTGTTGCCTTGGCTCTGTCCCCATGAGTGGATCGCTTGATTTCTCAACTCCTTGCAACTCTTGTTTCCAGTTGGCAATATTGCACGAAAAGAGCTTTACAATTAGGGAAAAACCAGACGAGTTAGCGTGTGACAATCATATTGGCTATGAGTTTAAGGGTTATGGCAAGGTTTGATAATGGACGCTGTGTCGCATTATTTTATTTTCCCCCTTATCCAATCCACATCACGGCTATACGGTTCCGAGGATCTGCCAGTGTCGCGGCGAGCCATTACTCGAGGAAATATTTGAGCAAAAGGAAAAGTTAAAAGCAGTTGGTGCTTACTCTGGCCGCAACTCATTGCACTTACAGGCGCCGACAAAAGTTGTATACTCCACGCAGATTGCTACTGCAGCGGCGTCGCTCGGCCTTTTGGCGAGCTGAAGCACGAACAATTGACATGAGTCAAGCGACATGCCTGTAGATAATAAAGGGCACCCATTGGCTGTCTCGATCCCAGATGCTGCCTGTAGATGGCGTTGCGATGCAGTTTGCCGTTGCTGCGGCTCCCGCTGCGTGGAGTATACCACTTTTGTCGGCGCCTGTACATACAGACCATGCTGACCACGAACCGAATCCCTTTCCTGGTCCCTGGATCAATCTAAACAAAGAAGGTTGAACAAACGAAGTAACAGCGACGCGCGTGACCATCAAAAAGACGGTAACAACTGAATGCATCTCGAGTTAAACGCGTGAGCACCGAATCGAGGAGGGAACTGGTCTTCACAACCCAGGAGATGCCGATAGCTACCGCCATCCAAAAGAAATAAAAATAGTAAAATGTTGACCGCCGAATAGCTGTCAAGTTTCAACATTGATTTGGAGGCGCTACAGGAATGTGTTTCAGAAGGGGGGGTGTGGGCGGGGATGGCGGGGGGGGGGGGGTATGCGTCCAAATAAATTTCGGGGAGGGGGGGGGCCGGCCCACTCTTGGGTACGTGCCTCTAATACAGTAAGAACCTCTATGGCCATACAATATTACACACAAAAATACTGATTTCTATCGTTTTCATAATTTTTCTGTAGAACATTACTCCCATTAACTGTAAGATTTCTCTGTGCGTCAGATGGCGACATCTTTCAGAGACATATTTTTCCAGGTGGCGAAAAATGTCTAGTCGTGTTCGTGGTCGAATCGCATGAACTGATGCTCAGGAGAAGTTGTATTCTAAAAATTCAGGTTAGGAACAAATTCAGGAACAAATGTTAACGCGGCCTATGCAGACCATGCAGACCGTGTCCGTCGGAGTGATTGTTTTCCCACATGTATTAGCCAAGGCACAGTGGCCAGAACAGTACCTGTCTGTGCGTAGTTTCCACAACAAAGCACCGCGTCCCTCTTCTCGCATAAACGTGTCTCCGCGTTTTGTCCGAACGCCGGCCGAGAAGCTCCAGCCAAACGCTAATCGCAATGAAGCAAGGCGGGCCCGCCTACGCGCAAAGACCACTCGGTTAGTTCAGATGCAGGAACAGTGTGCTGCTGCGTGTACGGCGCACGCTGCAGCTCAATGCTGGAGGCCCCCGGACTTGGTGCTGCGGGAACGAAAGCCAGAGGCTAAGCGACAACGTCCGCAGAACCCTGCAGTTTAAATGCGAAAAGTGGACGCACAGATCGCGACCGCCGTGAGCTTGCCGCAATGCGGGAACGTGAAGTCAACGCAACGTGACAAGGCTGACAATACTCGCCTCTCTATTGTTGTGTCTGCACATGCCACAACGCGCGTTTTTTTAGTCAGTTTATGTGTACTGCAATTAGTACGGCCACTGCAACTACGAGTCTTAACCGTCGCTATAGCATTCATTGCTTCGACGTTTTTGTGAAATTACGGTTATATTTTTTTCACCTGAGAACTACACTACAGTGCAATTCAACATTCTTCTGGTGGTTCCACTAGTGCCCTGCAACCGACGTTTAAATAAACAGGTTGTCAAACACATAACTGTATTACACTTGAGCTCATTCAGGCAAATTATTATTGTGATACAATAGCGCTATCTGCATCATATCAGAAGCAATGATCCCAGTTTGTTTTTCTCGTTTATTACCCGAAGATGTGCGACTCTGTGTGTCCCTTTCGTTGTGCGGAGGGAAACAAACGTGTCAACTGTCCTTGAAACGTTTAACTAAGGAAGTTCACTTTACTCGTGTTAAAGTAGCCAGCATGAATTTTAAGCAACTGATTATATAAAATGTAAAGAATGGAACGCCTTCCACATATTTACGGGCTTGCTTACTCTTAAGTGCTCTCGGGAACCCGAAAAGAGATGGTACTAAAAACAAGAGGCACATTAAACACAAATGCACACAGAGTCCAAGAATAAGGTAACCTAAAAGAAAGAAACACCAAACAGAATACTATTACAAAAATTTATTTACATATTTGACTTCCATCATGGATTAGGAATCAGAGGGGAAAACGCCAGTTTTGCCTGAAGGACGAAGCCTTGTCGGAAGGGCGGGAAGTATTGCCATTTCAAATTGGACCACCACTAAATTTCATGTTGATTCACGTCCAAATGTCAGTTGGGCCACCTCTACGTTTCAACGTGGTCCACTTCCTAATTTCAGTTGGGCTGCCTGAAAATTTAGGTTGGACCACACGCAAATTTCAAGTTGGCCCACCCCGAAATATAAAGTTAGAATACCTCCAAGTTTAAGTTGACCCACTCCCTAATTTTAAATTGGCCCACCCCCCATTTCAAGTTTGCCCACCTAGAAATTTCGGTAAGCCTGCTCCAACTATAAGCTACCCGGTGCATTTTCTGTGGAACCCTATGTATCCCTATGGGTATACCTACATCTGATCATATGGGTATTCTCTCTAATCAGTTTTATTTTTCTAATTGTTCCTGATTGCTTATAAAGCTAGCAACCATCTACATTTTCACTATAATAACGATTAAATGTCGTAACTTGAAAAATTACGCATTTTTGTGCAGATAGAAGGCATTGCACTTTCACCTGACAGACAGACTTTGCTGGGTACTCGACAAAGAATCTTTATGCATTAAAATAACAAGAACGCCCTTGTAACTGTCGCACGCTTCGGAAATGAATGTCTGAAGACAAGTGTCATCCCGGAAATTATTTCTAAGTGAATATGCCTTTCCAACTCACCGGCTTTAATTCGTAAATTCCTCTATGTAGCGTAAAATATTAATTAGAAAGATCATTAGTGACGTTTATTCAGGTGGATATGTGCTTCAATTTCTCGTGCCAGTAATGTCCATGTTCTAACAATCGAACGGGGGGAACATAATTATGCTGTCCGCCAGTGACAATTTGTCAAAGTTCTATAAAAGGTAAAAACTTGTCACCCATTATATATTACACAGCGAAAATGCTTTATGCGGGGCGTAGTTTGGTTATTCCGCTACCGAATGCACGAACAATGCGCGCAAGGCTTAGAATTTCAGTTCAGCATGCCTAGTGCTTACAAGCGAGAGCAGCGAGTGTCATTGCTCTATTTTCGAAGTCGGCTGCATTGGGAAGAGAACACGCATATTCCGATCAGGCTCAGTAAAGTGAAAACAGTGTACCACGCGAGGAGTAATACTTGAGGTTAACGAAATAGCTATATCTAGTGCATCCAACAGACTCCGGAGTCTACCCGACACCGGAGTCCAACACATTGCTGAGTGTCCGTGCAGAATACAAGCACATATGATGAAAGCGTTTTAACTCGAGAAGTTTGGTAAATAGTTCACTTAAACGTTACATCGAACAATTAATCCTCACAGGACGTTGGTGCTGGCAATTATGAAGCAAGATTTCCAGTCAGGTAGTCTAAGCTGAATGAAAGATTCATTTAGAGACATTACCAAAGAATGGGAGCACTCGCTTTGAATAAAGGCTAAGGGTGGAGATCCCGTGTAGACGTTTTTCTTTAAGCGTACTTGCTTCAAGTAAAAAGTTACCTCTCTAAGAGACGGCAGTGTGTTGTATAAAAGATTTACCTTCCTCAGCCCAAACAATACTAACCAGCACGCCACATGACTCTGTCTACTGGATTTTCTGGTGAGCTCATGCGTCAATGATTTCCTACCTATCCATAGAATTCGGAAGCTCTGATGTGCGCTGGTGATACAGAACGAATTTTCGAATGTAATACACTTCATAAACCAAAGGCAGCTATAAATGAGGAGTTCATTCATGTTCGAAGACAGTTTAACAAAAATCGGCTCACCATTACTTAAAAAACAAATCGCGCCACCTTTAATTTTAAGGAAAAATAACACATTATGAGAATTTCTGAGTGAGCCTGGATGATAGTTATTCAGATCAACTAAGGCAGTTTAAGTCTTTCGTCGTCACTTTTCGATGTAATACGAATTGAGGTGCCCAAATTCATCATCATCGTCATCAGCTTGGCTACGCCCGCTGCAAGGCAAAGACCTCTCTCACACTTCTCCAACTGCCCCGGTCATGTGCTAATTGTGGCCATGCTGTACATGCAAACTTCTTAATCTCAACCGCCCACCTAACTTTCTGCCGCCCCCTGCTACGCTTCCCTTCTCTTGGAATCCAGACCGTAACCCTTAATGACCATCGGTTATCTTCCCTCCTCATTTCATGTCCTGCCCATCCCCATTTCTTCTTGATTTCAATTAAGCTGTCATTAACTCGCGTTTCTTCCATCACCCAATCTTCTCTCTTCTTATCCCCCTTAACGGTGCAACCATCATTCTTCTTTCTGTACCTCGTTGCGTCGTCCTCAATTTAAGTAGAACCCTTTGCGTAAGCCTCCAGGTTTCTGCCCCGTAGGTGAGTACTGGTAAGACATAGCTGGTATATACTTTCCTCTTGAGGGATAATGGCAAGCTGCTGTTCCTGATCTGAGAATGCCTGCCAAACGCACCCCCGCCCATTCTTATTCTTCTGATTATATCAGTCTCATGATCCGAATCAGCGGTCAATACCTGCCCTGCTGTCCTCCTCCGAGGCTGTTAAACATTAATTTAGTTTCTCGCGAATTAATTTTTACACCCACCCTTCTGCTTTGCACGTCCAGGTCAGTGAGCATGCATTGCCATTGGTCCCTTGAGTTACTAAACAAGGTAATATCATCAGCGAATTTCAAGTTAGTAAGGTATTCTCCATTAACTCTCATCCCCAATTCCTCCTAAATCCAGCTCTCTGAATACTTCCTGTAAATACGCTGTGAATAGCATTGGAGAGATTGTATCTCCCTGCCTGACGCCCTTCTCTATTGGGATATTGTTGCTTTCTTTATGGAGGACTATGGTGGCTGTGGAGCTGCTTATTATCTTTCAGTATTTTTACATACGGCTCTCCACACCCTGATTCCGTAATTCCAGCATGACTGGTGAGGTTTCGACTGAATCAAATACTTTCTCGTAATCAATCTAAGCTACATATAAGGGCTGGTTATATTCAGCACATTTCTCTATCACATGATTGATAGTGTGAATATGGTCTATTGTTGAGTAGCCATTACGAAATCCTGCCTGATCCTTTGGTTGACAGAAGTCTAAGGTGTTCCTGATTCTATTTGGTATAACCTTAGTAAATACTTTGCAGGCAACGGACAGTAAGCTGATCGGTCAATAATTTTTGAAGTCGTTGGCGTTCCCCATTTATATGAATTAAGATTATGTAGGCATACGTCGAAGATAGCGGTACGCTTGAGGTCATGAGGTATTGCGTCTACTGGGTGGCCGGTATTTCTAGAACAATCTGCCCACCATCCTTCAACAAATCTGCTGTTACCTGATCCTCCCCAGCTGCCTTCCCCCTTTACATAGCTACTAATGCTTTCTCTAATTCTTCCGGCGTTACTTGTGGGATGTCAAATTCCTCTAGACTATTCCCTCTTCCATTATCGTCGTGGGTGCCACTGGTACTCTACAAATCTCTATAGAATTCACCAACCACTTGAACTATCTTATCCATATTAGTATCGATATTGCCGGCTTTGTCTCTTAATGCATACATCTGATTATTGCGTAATCCTAGTTTCTTCTTCACTGCTTTTAGGCTTCCCCCGTTCCTGAGAGCATGCTCAATTCTATCCTTATTGTACTTCTTTATGTCAGCTATCTTACGCCTGTTAATTAACTTGTAAAGTTCTGCGAGTTCCATTCTTGCTGTAGGGTTACAGGTTTTCATACATTGGCATTTCTTAATCAGATCTTTCGTCTCCTGCGATAGCTTACCCGTATCCTGTCTAATGAAGTTACCACCGACCTCTATTGCACACTCCTTAATAATGCGCCTAAGATTGTCGTTCATTGCTTGAACATAAGGTCCTCTTTCTGAGTTAAAGCCGAATACCTGTTCTATAGCCCGATCCCGAATTCCTCTATTTTCCGTCTTGGCGCTAACTTATTGATCGGCTTCTTATGTACCAGTTTCTTCCGTTCCCCCTCGAGTCTAGGCTAATTCGAGATCTTGCCATCCTATGATCACTGCAGCGCACCTTACCGAGCACGTCGACATATTGTATGATGCCAGGGTTAGTGCAGAGTACGAGGTCTGTTTCATTTCTAGTCTCGCCATTCGGGCTCCTCCACGTCCACTTTCGGCTATCCCGCTTGCGGAAAAAGGTATTCATTACCCGCAAATTATTCTGTTCTGCAAACACTACTATAATTCTTCCCTGCTATTCCTAGAGCCTATGCCACATTCCGCTACTGACTGCTTCTTGGCTACCCTAGCATTGAAGTCCCCCCTCAATATAGTCTATTTTGTTTTGACTTGACCCATCGCCGATTTCACGTCTTCATGGAAGCTTTCGGCTTCCTGGTCATCATGACTGGATGTAGGGGCGTAGACATTTACGGCCTTCAATTTGTACATCTTACGTTTCACAAGACCTGCCACCTTCCCGTTAATCCTATAGAGTTCCTGCATGTTACCAGCTATATGCGTATTAATCAGGAATCCGACTCGCAGTTCTCGTTTCTCCGCTGAGCGCCGGTAGCAAAGGAGGTGCGCACTTTTTAGCACTGTTTATGCTTCATTTGTCCTGCTTACCTCACTGAGCCCTATTATATCCCGTTTAATGACCGCTAATTCCTCCAATAGCACTACTCGACTCGCCTCAATAGGTAATGTTCTAGCGTTAAACGTTGCCAGGTTCAGATTCTAATGGTGGCCTGTCCGGATCCAGAGATTCTTAGCGCCCGCTGCTGCGTCACAGGTCTTAGCGCCACCGTGGTCAGTTGTTTCGCAGCTGCTGGGGCCTGAGGGCCGGGGTTTGATTGTTGTATTGATATAGGATGTTGTGGCCATGTGCTGCACCAAGGTGGCCAATCCTGCTCTGGTGAGGGAGTGCTTTACCGGTGCTGGTCACCGGGTCAGGCCGCACTCCAGGCCTGTTTATGTAATTTTGTCAACACGCGGATTTTTTTAATGCGGTGGAAGATTGTGCGGCACCAGGATTTGAACTACGGTCCTTTTGCACGCGAGTCGGATGCTCTACCCCTACGCCATCGCTGCGGCCTCACATAGCCTCAGATATGACACGTACACATGTTTAAATACAGTTTACTAAACCTTTTCTGACGTCTTACTTTGAAGTGAATGCTATAACTGCATTGTGGCCGTATGATACGCACGGATGCTTCCCGTTCTTACTTGAAAAATGTTTGGGGCCAAAGTAAAATTGATGGATGACTGTGTACGCTAGTTGGTTGACTCAGGTGATTGAAATAACCGAGGCCGAACTCTTCCACGAATTGGGAGAACTACTGATTTGTATCCGGTTTTGAGATGTCTAGGTTAATGTCTCCGACAACCACCACCGGCGAGGGATTTGCGGCAACGTACGTTAATCAACGCGGAAGTACGCGCGCCTCGTCATCAATCATGTGGTTTGATGGCTTTTCTATTTGCGCGTTTTGTATG
The DNA here is from genome assembly GCF_023375885.2 of Dermacentor andersoni. NCBI lineage: Eukaryota > Metazoa > Arthropoda > Arachnida > Ixodida > Ixodidae > Dermacentor > Dermacentor andersoni. Next base: position 168,179,467 of record NC_092815.1, on the reverse strand, counting down.
GAAACGACAACTGCACTACATGTTCGCTTCAGGCCTCTGCCTTACGGGGATATGTGCAACTGCTCTTGGCCCTGCAGAGCCGCCGGGATCAGCCCGCCTGGGCTTTGTGTCGACGTGAAGGATGCGAAAATATACCGGGATCCTAGCCACAGACAACTTAGCTGTAAAAGTTTTGCGGACGAATTGCCTACATCTTAGAGACTATGGTTCGCCTTCACCTTCAGGTTTGCGACTAATGAGAGGCGGTAGGAGTCGCCAATGTGATGGTCAAACGGTTGCGCTAAGCATATTGCAAAGTGTCCATAGAGATAGCGTAGGTCAGCTGACAGCGCAGCACATTATGAACGAATGTTTTAACGTAGTCAAAAGGGCGAAAACACGCATAATAAGGAAAGGGAGAGAAAGAACGGGCATCGTTTGTGTGCACCGGTTTATGCGTTTTTTAACTATGCCTACCAGCTGGAAGTGGCTCATCACCACATCTTACTCAAACTACATTTAATGACTTCACACTTCCGAGAATTCGTGTTTAAACTTGATGCGAGGCTCACAAAGCTGTATTAGAATTGTTGTCAAGTATGGCAGTAGACCATAGTTAATAATTCTCGTGCTCTTCATGCGATGTGATGGCTGGTGGCTTCCTCTTCTTTTTCTCTTTATCTCCCTTCTCTCTCCGCACTGTTTACAGAAACCTAACATTACCTAATGTGATAATAATCTTCGCATATATAATAATGAAAACAAGTGCGCGCTACCTACAAAAAAATCGCACCTTTAAATGCGCTCATTCGTCCCATAGCATCCGCAGTGGTTGCATAGTGGCTTTGACGTTGCACTGCTGTCCCAGGGCGCGGGATCAAATCCTGGCCACAGCGGCCGCACTTCGAAGGGGTCGAAGGGAAGAAAAGTCTGTGTATCGTGCATTCGGTGCAAGTTAGTGAACCCCAGCTGGCCAAATGTGTCAGAAGCTCCCTACAGCGGCGTGTTTCATAAGCAAATCCTGGTTTTGGCACATAATAAAGTAGGCTTTGCTGCGAGGTACCCCTGGCTACGTGTCTGGAATGACGCAGCACCATCATTTATAGCAGTTTCGGCCACGTGACCCTAATGCAAAGAACTCGTACGTTTAGCGCACTACTGTAAAGCGCCAATCAACTAACAGAAAAACTGCTAGAGACTCGTTTTAGGAAAGTAATAACTCGTCCTATATTTAGATCGATTTGCTACAGTTCTCGTCACGAAAGCTGGAAAAACAATTGAGGCCACTTCTGGTACGGCACGTCAAGAAAGTGCCGGGTCAGGAGGCATGAGCCTTCCTCTAGGCCCGGACTGGGACCTCAGTTCCTTTGGGACTAATAAATGTTTTTTCTCTATCTCTCGCTACTTCAGCGCATCGAAGTACACTTTCACTCTGATCATTTGCAAATTACTACCGTTTTTATTTCCTGTCATCAGCTTCATGTGCGACGTAAATGTGGATTTAAATAAAACCATGCAGCGCCTCATCAGCTAAATTGCAATGATGGCTTAGCAAACTCATGGTTCATCACCCAACGTCTATTACCGTGTTTCCGCCCCGTCCTTGGCTTGGCACCTGTAAGAATATTTTCTGAAGTAGCCATCCAAAGTAGGCAGTGCTGCACTAGGTGGTATATGTCCAGTGTATCTATGGTAAACCAGAACACTTTGGGCAGTTCTCCTGGTTTTCATGCGTAGGATACCGGGCCCAGATGACGGTTGACGTAATGGCCGCTGCAGCCGGTTGTCTCAGAAGGAAGACTTCCTCCATCCAAGAAACATTACCGGAAACAGAGCAGACACAACAGGCGCATAATGCATTTCTGCCCCGGCAAAGAAGTAGTAAAGTTCTGCGCCATCGAATACAACTACGAAAACTTGGCTTAGAAATTGGAAAAGGCAAAACCTACTCATAGAACTTGAACACTCTATTGAGTTTACAGCGTCAGTTAAAATTACTAGTTATGAAAACTGTAAACGTGGCTGGAGGAAACCGACATTTAATGCGATAATTCTGAACGAGAGGACAGAAGGTACAACAAATACATGTATAAACCACTGCTCAACGCGCGTATGGAAAACGCCTCCCGCTACGGGTCGCGTCAGCACATGGCTGCTGCAGCGGTGGCGCCATTACTGCGTTTGTTCCAGGCCCGCGATAAAAGGGGCGCGTGCTATCAAGCCATTCAATGGCATTTTATAATATTGCGCTAAAAGAGAGAGATTTGTTTTTCGTCCTGTATTCGGCTCACCTTCTTATTGATTCTCGGCGTGTACTGCGTTAATATCCGCCGTAGATTCCGCCACCGTTGACTATCTTAACACTCTCCGTTTAGCAGCGTCATCTGAGGCCAAATAAGAGCAAGCGGTTCGGACGTCAGCTTCTACGAAATACGAGACATACTGCCAAGAGAGTCATCTGTCGTCAAGCTAGTTTTTTTTTTTGTGTGTGTGTACCCGTCTTGTATCCAAACAAAACTGCAAATCCAAATGTTGCTCAACGCATATTTCTGTGACGTGATGTGTGTCGTGAACCGCACATTTAGATTTTTCCCGTTTTATTTTTGTCCCACTGCTGAATTCCCCCCAAAGTCTGTACCTTAGTACAACATCGTCCTGTGTGGTGCGCACATGGTCGCCATTTTTTTTGTTCTTTGGACCTTCTTCCTAGTAATCTAGGATCTAATATGTTAGTATGCACTAATGTCACACCACGAACGCCTTTCAGTGTTAAACCTGTAAGTCATGCCGTTATTCCATGGCTCAAATTATCTTCCATAAAGTGGGCTGTTTTCGCAATATGTATATTGAGCTTTGTAAAAGACATTCAGCTAAGTCAAACATAATGCTCAAGTGATCGCGCATTAGAGCTTAGACGACTGACCGTTATTAACACTCGATGCCGAAACTAGTTCAATATTATCGTCGCTAACGTTGTAATTTATTAATATATATTTAGCAATTTGTACATGAAGCGTCGTTCCTTACTTTGATGCCAGCATTTCATCGTTTCAAATCTTCGCCAGCTGATTGTTGTGACCTATTTGTTTTTCTATAAAGTCTCGCTCTGCTTCATATTCCAGATGACCAGTTTTCGATAAACTAGCCACTTATAGTGTTTATGCCCATGCATTTTTATTATTTGCCTCGAACGTCACTCATGGTTTGTGCAACGATTTAGAACTATAGATATATGGTGACAGGGTAACTCATTATAGCAGGTGCAGCATAATTCTAAAGAGAAATAAAGGTGTACAAGAAATTGAACAGACATAGGCACCAGCAGTTATAATAATTTCTATTTGTATGGCGTGTGGTTCTTTGTCATATGTTTATATACTTGAGCTCAAGTCCACTGCATCATTACCTTTATCACTTTTGTTATAATCACTCTATGATCATAGTTATAACTGGCCCACTATCATGTCTCAAGAATTTGCGGGCTTCCTCGTGTATTGGTTTATAGCAGGGCTAGTTAACCTACCATCATAATTTAAATACACCTGACTTCTCACACCCTAGCTTGTGTGTTCGTATCCCTCGCGAGTGCCTTCTGAATATGAACTGTTTACTATGAAGTATAAACTTGTGACAGTGGCGGCATTCAACGACTGTAAATTCGACCACCTCTCCTTCCTTTTTCACCTGTGCGCGGCCACAATGCAGTACACTTACCAGACTGCTAAAAAACACCTATTGACCCTGAGTGCGCAGTGATCTCCAAATTTCGACGTTAAGGAGTAGCATTCTCCAAGCTTTTCCCTGACGGACAATTGGTTATGAAGCATGGCCGAGGCTTATCTACATAATTAGTGATTACATTGTTAGTAGGGTTTGGAAATAATTCTGCCTTGTTCCCCGCGTAATTTGGCTCGGTAAAGGCATAAAAGCAGACATGAACACATGGTGATATGTACTTATATGTCAATGTATACTTCACATATATCGCCATGTCATCGGCAGACTAAATGTCTCGCATTTCAGTGTTGATGACTTTCCTGGTTAGTTATCATGTGGCTAAACACTCACTAAGATTTTTAGAAAGGCTTAGAAGTGAAGTTCAATGATGTAGGGCCAATGACGTAACATTTCGCTTCCAGCCCTGGAACTCAACGCTAAAAAAGCACAGACATCGCTGTTTATATATGTTGCCCTCTCTCCACGCCATATGGTTAATCACACTTATTAAGGCGCGTAAGCTGAACTTATCTTAAGCGCACTTAAATAGCAGTGAATGCGAAAGCGGTTATCCACTTGTACGGTACTGCTGAGGTGTGTAGACAGTGCACCTTTGAACTTTGTGTCGGTCAATTTCTTTCATCTTACAAAAAGCAGTTGCATACAATAGGGCATAGGAAAAATAATTTTGCGAGGGGAGAGATTTATTTTAGAAATGTGCGTGCACGAGATATCGGCATAATAGGTGATGCCCACTAATACTTCTCACTTAGGCAAATAGTTCTTATAAAATATTGGGAAAGTAAAACGAGCAAGGGAAGAAAAGACGGAGAGAGTACGTAAAAATTACACCGGTGGGGGGGGGGGGGGGGCTATAGCAGACACTAAAAGGAAATACGACATAAAAATGAGACGCGCATGCAGGTCCGAAAGCTCTAAGGCAAAGTTCAAATGGGGGCGTGATACGTCACAACCACTGAGTAAAACACTGACTCGCCTATCTTGCAATGCATTTGACGCGGCCAATTAATGGCTGGGCGATTACAGGTGCCCAACCTTGCATCATGCTCTCTGCCTCCGTTCATTTACTCTTTTCCGTGGCTTCCCAATGTACACTCCTCCATTTTATCCTTCCCTTGATGTGTGTGATAAATATGCGCGCTATGCGGTATTGATGTCGAGATCCAGAAACAAACTTATCGTTAGCGCTTTCTGCCATCAACATAGTAAGTGGCTGGATGGTGTGCTTTCGCTGTTGTCCGCACCTGAAGCGATATATCATTGCAGCGCATTTTGCAGCAAGCTATCTATGGCTAGCATCCCGGGATTTCTTGGTTGCGCGGGGTGTCCAGAAAACTATAGACATCAAGGGCTCATAGCCAGAAATGCAATGGATCATACTCCCGTAAGGACGAGGCTACAAGCACACAGCTAAGGGAAGCGAACAGTGAACACATTCCCTTCTTTGAAATCATGCGTACAACATACCGAACATCATACGTTTAAATAAAAAAACAAGCCGAAAACAAGCATCCGAGTACCATAAATGATGATAAGGCGCTCCTCAGCTTACATACAGTCTGAAGCACGTATCTCTCCCCGCGTACGCTTCCGGGTAAAAATTGCTGTTCTGCGAGCTGCCGCTGCGACGGCAGCTTGACTGCATAGCATACGAAGCAGGCAGTGACGTAACTACACTTTCGTACGTAAAAGAAGAACCCACCCGGCAACTGATTTGTTTTGTGACAATGTTATGGGAAGACGACGGCAGGACTGCAGAAGATCCGTGTAAATATGAAACGCAGTGAATTTCTCCTCTCTATTGTGCTCCCTTTGTAGGTGCGTGGAGTAGCGGCGAAGGGTATCTCCCAGGCCGTCGAATCGTCTTAGGTTGTTAATTAGCTAAAGTGGAAGTGCATTTTGTCAGGTTAATAATTTAAACCTGGGTAGCAATGGGCAATCGTTCAAGTTGTCGTTAAGAGCTTCGCAGTCCATCCAGCTTCCTAATGTGGATTGGTAACTTTTTGTTTTCGATTGCAGCTGCAACAACTGAAGATGCGACCGGCCGGTTTGCAGTAGTGAAAAAGTATTGCGTCGCCGCAGCTACCCACCGCTGCTATACTAGTGGAGAAAAAGGCGATGAACAGTGAGCTATTAGAGCATGGCAGTGCCGGCGTATTGGCTTCTCATAGTGCTTCCGGACTCTATGCTAATCTTAGAAGAAAACAGAATGAAGTGCCATGTGCACTCTCCTACCTCCGGCCTGAATTGTGGGTACCCGTCTGCTACCACATTGATGCCCATCACTTGAATAAAACTGCGTTTGTGTTAAGCAGAGTTCAATTATAAAACAAAATTGCGCTTAAAGAACGATTAACTGTTGCTGGAATAGTGAACTATATTTTTGGGGTAATCCTAACCTAAATGCAGTTTTGACCGGCGTTTTCAAAGCAGCTATGCCTACATAATTACTCTGAAAGCTGCAAACTATTACGGGCATCGCTGTGACAGAGAAGTATCACATGAGTCCCATTTTCAGTATGTGCGCCGCCTACTAAACTGCCTGCTTTGTGCTGCCTGGAACGCCACAGTTTCTAGGAATCCTCTGAAATATATTCTGTTGCACGTCTACCGGCATTTTATTCCGAGTTTCGCCATTCGCTATTCAGGTCGCTATTCTATCAATATCTCACAGTGTGACTTCAGCAAACACTGCATCCTTTTCTCAAAGTAATCTTCACGTAACAATATTATTGAAAATACGTTTAGGCACAGTTTTGGCAGAAATTACGTTTAGAAAACACCATTATATCTTCTTTATAAGCGATCTGTATGCACGCACCAATTTCATTTCAATGTGGCATGTCACACTGATGAGTATAAACGGACAAGGCTTCTATTCGATATTTAATTAGGCACAGTGCATATTGTTCCTTGAATAAATAAACAAATTGGCCATAAATTTGTTTAAGAAAGAGTTTTATGTACAGTAAAGCCTGTAGTGGACGAAATCATTCTCACAATAGATAAAAACGCACAGAACAGTGTGAAGTCCATATCTTTTGAGAGCCTTTTTCCCATTGACATTAATAAAAGTTCAATAATATCACAGTGGCCCGACGAAAAACAGGGACAATAGCTACCACTCCAAAAACATCCGTTATAATTTTACCTTGAGAATCAATCAATCAACTCAGTCAAACGGGGAACCTTATAGGATGATTAGGAAAAGTTATTACAGATATATTTGTACCGATAGCCAAAATGTCTATTGAATGGTCGACTACAAGAATGATTAGCAGCCTTGTACAAACTGTAACTGGTAATAAATATAGATAATCGTGTACATAAATACTAATTAGCAACCAGCTGTTTTTTACAACATGAATAACGACACAACAACCTGCATCAATAACTAAACAAACGAACAAGAAAAAGGGAAAAAAAATGAGCTAAGAATAGTACACAAAATGAAAGGTACATCAGGGAACGGTCAAGACAATGCTTGGTTAGAGAGGCAGTAGCGCTTACAAGTTATGTCAAAATTTGTTGCGACCTTTATTTCAAGAGATAAGTCATTCCAAAACTCAGCACCAAAACTTCGATTAGGCTTTCGCCTACACATTAAAGTATACAGGAGATTAAGATTGCGTTGCTTGTGTTTCGTGTGTTTAGCAATGGGACAATGAAGAGGTTACCATGCTGAGATGTATTCGTATTTATTATCTTGTTTACTAGGCAACAAACCTTGTAGTTCCGCATAGTAATAAACTACAGCACACATAGTCCCTCAAAGAGAGTACTACTGGAATGGTGCACAGGGGAAAAAGTAAAGATAGGCATAGCCCGTTTTAATAAATGTAGTAACGGTGTTAGGTAAGATGCGTATGTTTGGCCCCACGATTCACAACAATAACTAAGGTAGATAGGGTAGGTAGATAGGCAACTACCTAGATAGATAGATAGATAGATAACTAAGGTAGATAGGATAAAATACAAGGATCATGGCAAAGTCAATATGAAGTATTGTCGTGCACGACTGATAGTGTAACAGCTGAAGGACAAGCTTTTGCAAATGGCGTTGATTTGGTCAGTCCAATAAAATTTCCTATCAAATGTAATTCGCAGATATTTGATGAAGTGAACACGTTCAATTGTTCAGTTGGGTAGTTATGTATTAATTGAAAGCTAACTATGGTCTTTCACTCGTGAATGGAAAATGATGTATTTAGTCTTGTCAGCACTTAATAGTTTATTGTCACAAAACCACTTTGAAACCTCTAGTAGTTCGTTGGACACAGTGTGTTGTAAGTATTCAAGTGTATTTCCTTTAAATAATATCGATGTATCGTTTGCATACATTAAAACATTTGATGACTGCAATACTCGCGGGAAATTGTTAACGTACAAGGAGAACAAAATGGGCTTCAGTATGCACCCCTGTGGCATACCACACGTAAGATTCCTAGATGCGGATAGAAACCCATCGATTTGTACTTTTTGCTTTCGTGATTTAAGATAACTAAAAAAGAAGTCGTGAGAGTTAGCAACAAGACCGCATCACGTGAGTTATTCTAACAGTTCCGAGTGACAAATGGTAAGATGCCTTCTTTATATTGATGAAAATTCCGTCGGTAATCATTTGCTAGTTAAGGGCAGAGTGGATGGTTTGGGAAAGAGTAAGGAGAGCAGTAGATGCAGACCTTCTTGGGACAACACCATGAGGCTCGAGGCAGATCACGTTTTTTTTTGGTGAGGAAGTCCTTCACCTGTTGCGCTATTAATTTTGTGAAAATATTGTTTATAGTGCTTAATATGAATATCGGCCAGTAGCTACCGGAAATATTGTGGTCGCCGCTTTTGTGTACTGGCATGACTTTTGTCAATGTTAGTTATCTAGATAGAAATTGGTGCTTGAGGCATGGTTCAATAAATGGAAAAGGGAAGCACTGAAAATATCCGTATTAACTTTCAGTACCAATTTGCACCTCTAATCAAGTGTCTCGGACATTCATCAAAGGTCTGCCCCTATCTTATTTGCAACCCGCTGAGTCCCCTACGTGTGCACCGAACAGGCCACATCTGGTAGAAACAACGCTTGCAGCCCAGCATTCAATGGCTGCCACGATAGCTAAGGCATGGCAGCTTATTATTCAGTGGCATACTCCTAATTTCGTGGGTGTCATAGGATGCGTTCGCGGGGCAACAAATGGAGAACAAGGCCAAAGTCGTAATTTAGCAACTATGCCTAATTATGGTGCTGAACGAAGACAGTCCTCCTTTCTCCTTTTTAGGTACTTATCTACTCAGGCATGTAGCATTTCGATAATGAACACCAATATGGAAAAATTAAAAAAGATATCGGTTACTGAAATTGGAAGCCGACCCTCAGGATGCAATGCCCATTTTCGCGCCTGGTTTGTCGTTGTCGCCATCTTCCGGCGCATTGTTCATTGGTGGCTTCTCAAGTGAACTGCCGAATGCAAGGCAGTGGCCAAACTTGACTTTAAAAAGAAAGGAGTTTCTAGCTGTTTTCTAATTTTTGAGCATTCATATTGCCACTGCTCTGCATTGTCGTCACCGTTTTTTTCATCGGGGGCTGTTTTCTGCCTGAAATGGCGAAGCTGCCATGAGCTCTTCCTTGCTGCAAGCGTGGCAATCTCAAAACAACTGCTTCACACACTTCTCAATGCGAAAATGTAGATACAAATGCTTGCACTAATTTATACTAGGCCACCTTTTCTTCTTTCCTCAAGATTCTATGCTTCTATACATACATACATACATACATACATACATACATACATACATACATACATATCATAATAAGTCAACAAACAAAGACACCAAGGACAACACAGAGAAAATCACTTATACTAATTCAAATAAAGAAATTATGAATTAATGGAACTGAAAATGGATGAAGAAACAACTTGCCGCAGGTGGGGAACGATACCACGTATTCACATTACGCGTGCGATGCTCTACCAATTGAGCTACCGCCGGCGCCGTCTTCCCATCCACTTTCTGGGTTATTTATGTGCTACTACTAGAAATAACTCTGGGAGTGTTAGCCAGCGCCACCACTCACTGGCGTGAGTACGCCTGCAGCACGTACTGACGTACTCGTGACGCCTCCGGCAGAAGAGATGTTCCTCATCCGCCGCGAAGCTTTGTGAGTCACGTACTTGTGTACACGTACGCGTCACGTACACGTACACGTGCACGTACAGTCACGTACACGTAGGTCACGGACTCGTGAGTACACGTACTCGTGACGCCTGTGGCAGAAAGGATGTTCCACATCGGCTGCCAAGATTTGTGAGGGCTGGCGCTGATGGTGTACTCAGTGGTGACGCTGATGTCTACTGATGACGTGTTTCGTCTACAGTACGTGTGACGCAAATTATGCTTGTTTAGGCTCTTATTTAGCACAATCGCATGTTTGAATAGACTAACAATGTGCGTGTTAGTGTTGAAAGTTATAAGTGACTTTGCTCAATAATTGTTTTAAATACTCATCATTTCCCCTATAGGTCATATATACATGCTTCTAGAAAACAATGTCACCGATTTATTTACTACAGTTGAACTAATAAAACTCTCTAATGCACAAACTGGTACTCAATCATCGGTGTGATTCGTATTTGCCAAAGTAACGAACTGTAATGCCGCGAAAATAGATTACAAAACACTGCCTCATAGTTTGTAGCGATAGTGTTGTATATACGTAAAATAGTGGCCACAAACTGCAAAAACGAAGAGCACCACAACGGTCCAAAGCCCTCGATAATTGCAAGAAAGTTAGTATGTTTTTCACGGCTAAGACACGTAAAATTAGGTGCTCCCTGTGGGCTATTATGACAGAAAGGGGGATGTGGCAGAAATCCGTGGCACTGTTTTTTACAATAGAAATTTAACTTGCTTGCTGTTGAAAACCATTTTCTAATAGTGAACTCAGACGCTTTGACAAACTTTATCAAAGGGAATAACAAGGGCTTACAAGTCTTTTTAGGCGACATCAGAAATTTATATTATTCTGTATCGCATGACATGTTGTTTCGGTGTGTTGATGACGCCATTGATTCCTTTGTGGTGACAATTTTCGAAAATCGCACTGGTCTTCATAACAGCAGCCCCATTGAACTTTTGTCGTTTTAGCTGAAATCTGAAGACGAAGTGATTCCTTGACAGAACGCTTGTGCTTTTGTCTCCGCTTTTTCGCTTTGTTTCCCTGCATTTCTGGGAGCTGCCGCTCCCTCCTTGCGGCAATGGATGAAGAAATCTCCGAGGACGTTCCTGGTGTGCAGCCGTCAGGTCGGCTAGCGTCCAGGAAACGTGGAAGTGCGTCAAGCGATACAGACAGCGAGGCCACTGAGATATGTTCGGACAGCTACGACTCGTCGGACGATGACTTCCAGGTCGTGATGAGTAGATCAGCGAAAAGAAGACTACTGCAGGCATCTTCGTCGCCAAGTGCTTCTACCGTGAAGAGTGCACCGCTGCGCTGGCCGCACACTGTGCTCTTTATGCCCGTGGACCCGGCGACCAATTTGCGGCTCCTCAACAGGCAGGTCCTCTCTTCCTTACTCGAGAGAATCGCACCAAATGAAATTAAAGACGTGCGAATAAACTCGCGGAAAAATGTCCTGGCAGTTGATGTGCTACATCGCAGTGCCCTACAACACCTACGTAATATAACTGATATCGACAAGGTAAAGGTGCGATCAATGATCCCTACAGGCGGCGATGGTACTGCGGGCGTCATTTATGACGTCGACGTAGCCATTCCTAATGACGACTTGCCAACGCTGATAAAGCCAACGACAGAAGGCAATTTGATTACAAGGATTTCCAGATTGGGAAACACACGCTGTGTGAAGATTTTGTTTGAAGGAGACAGCCTTCCTTCCCACGTCAAAGTAGGACATGTCCGCCATCCAGTACGACCTTTCATACCGAGGCCCCTCCAGTGTTTCAAGTGTTGCAAGATTGGCCACGTGAAGGGTGTCTGCGTGAACAGCGTAGTGTGCCCGCGGTGCTCTGAGTCCCATTCAGAAGACGCCTGCAGCGCACATGTTCTAAAGTGCCCTAACTGCAGAGGTCCTCACAAGGCCTCATCAAAGGATTGCCCGCGGATGCGGAAGGAATTCACGATTCTAAAACGCATGGTGCGCGACAATTCAACGCATCGAGAGGCTGCTACCGCTGTTCGGCGACGTCGGCATCGGCACCGAAAACGTTCAAGAAATTCCGCTACTGCAGATAGGTACACGCCAGCTACAGTCAGAAGGGCTGCCGCATCTCCACACTGCGCCACCAAGACAGATACAAGGAAAGCGAACAAAGAGGAGAGGCTCGCCCGTCCTGAAGAATGGCCTGAGCTACCGAGGGCACAACTCCCTGCTAAGTTACCTCAAAACGCACCGACTTCAACGGCTTCTGCAACTGTTGAAGCGACGCTGGCTGATGATCTCCAGGTCATCAACATTCTGCGGTCGCTCATGAGTGCCATTCGCGTTATACTTACCAACATGAAGTCTTCGTCTGCGCAAAGCGCACTACAGGTGCTGGACACTTTGAGTCCAGTACTTGCAGCTCTTGGTTAAAATCATGGCTTTCCAGAAGCCGTCGTTTCGTGACGAAGTCCGAAACGCGTCGATATTTCAGTGGAACGCCAGAGGACTGAAGTCACGCATGTCGGACTTTCGACAGTTTGTGTTCACGAATAAGTTCCCAGTCATCGTCATCTGCGAGCCCCTATCAGATAACATCAGACTGTCCGGGTATGAATGTTTCATGTCCGCCACCCTCGGAGAATGCAGCAAGATCATCGTATTCATGCGACGTGATCTTACGTATGTCCATCACCCAGTGTCGCCTGACCAAGAAAACCAATACGTCTGTCTGACAGTGAAGAAAGGCAAGCTCACTTTCACATTAATTGGAGCCTACATATCGCCCTCAAGTCGGTTGGACTGCGAGAGATTACGGCGAATCACCACAGCGACTCCGCAGCCTTTGGTGATTACTGGAGATTTTAATGCCCACCACCATCTCTGGGGAAGTTCTAAGATAAACTCGAGAGGCAGAAGATTAGTGTCATTTGCCTCCGAACAAGAACTGTGCTTGTTAAATGATGGAAGCCCCACCTTTCTACGTGGAACTACCTACTGTAGCTGCCTGGACCTGACCTTTGTTTCACGCTCCTTCACTAGAAAGGTCAGGTGGTTTCCGGATATTGAAACGCGGGGAAGTGACCACCTACCCACTTATCTTAGGGTTGAAGGGTTGACGGACTCCAGGTTAGCCGCCGTCACACAATGTATCGACTGGCCAATGTTCAAGTCAATTGTCGAAGACGGCTGTCGTGATGACTTGTCCACTAGCCTAGAGGACATCATAAAAGGTGCCCTAGAGGCTACGAAACATTCGCTTCTGAGAACGTCTACACGCACCGAATACGACATTGAGATAGGGAAGCTTCGCGCAATTCGTCGTCGTGCAGAGCGAAGATACAGGCGCACGAAGTCTGTACATGACTTGAGGTTGGCCAGAAGAACTCAAAAGAAGATTCAGCGTCGTATGGACAAACTTGCATCACAAAGATGGAAATCATTCTGCGAATCTTTAGATCCACGAAAACCATTGTCTCACATATGGAGAACTGTTCGTGGTCTCCGTGGAACCCCTCAGCAGCGCCACCCTTTCAAGTCTTTGGCCCTTCACCAACAATGCAGCGAGATTGACGTAGCGGAAGCTTTCTGCAGGAGGATTGCTGGTGAAACTAGTTGCGCTGGAACATCGACGCTCCGCCACTCACCGATTTCACGCGACTCCCGCATGGATAGTCCTTTCTCCATGGACGAGCTCGAAGCTGCACTGGCCTTGTGCAAGCGTTCATCTTCACCAGGACCCGACGGTATAACCTACCGTGCCCTGTGTAATCTTTGGGAAGGGGCTCGAAAAGTGCTCCTGCTCCTGTTCAACAGCTCCTGGCAGACAGGTACGGTTCCCCAAGAATGGAAGACCAGTCGCCTAATTCCACTGCTCAAGCCTGGCAAGTCGCCTGTAGACATTGCATCATACCGACCAATTGCGCTTGCCAGTTGCATCGGAAAACTAATGGAGAGGATGGTTCTAGCACGGCTAGAATGGTACCTCGAACATTACCAGGTATATCCACATGCAGTGTCCGGTTTCAGGCGTGGCCGTTCTTCCATAGACAACGTTATCGACTTGGTGACGTACGTCGAGCACCAGAGGTCCTGCAAAAGATTATCTGCTGCCCTGTTTCTGGATATTAAAGGAGCGTACGATAACGTAACGCACGAAGCGATTTTCAACGCGTTAGAGGCAGTAGGACTTGGCGGCAAAGTATATTTTTGGATAAGTAGCTATCTACATGAGAGATCCTTTTTCGTACTTACCGAGGATGGCCCGACCTCCCAGCATCACAGTAACCGTGGGGTGCCTCAGGGCGGAGTACTCAGCCCAACGCTCTTCAGTCTAACACTCCTTGGACTCACCGACATCCTGCCAGGCACCGTTAGGCTCTCCATCTATGCCGACGACATTTGCATTTGGACGTCGGCTGTGACGCGACTGCAGCTTCGCGCGCGGCTTCAAAAGTCAGCTACTTTAACATCATCCTACCTTCGAGAACAAGGACTTCGTATATCATACGAGAAGTGCGCAGCGGTGGCATTTACCAGGAAATCAATGTCTCCATACGTGATATCCGTCGACAGACACATCATCTCGTACAGCACGAGTCACAGATTTTTGGGGGTGGTCCTTGACAAAAATCTCTCCTGGACCCCTCATGTGAATTATGTGAAAAAACGCCTGACAGGAATTTGCCATATGTTTAAGTTCCTTGCAGGAAAGACCTGGGGAGTGCCAATACACTCTATGCTGCAACTGTACAGGGTCCTCTTTATTGGATTCCTGCGGTACAGCCTACCTGTCATGTCCAACACCTGCAGAACTAACCTGAACACAATCCAAAGCATCCAAGCCCAAGCACTCAAGATATGTCTCGGTCTACCGCGGAGTGCGTCAACGACTGAAGTCATTGCAGTCGCTCAAGATTTCACTATTAGAACGCACATTAACATTGAAACAATGCGTGTGCACATAAGACACGTCGCCCGGACCCCTACCCACCACCTAGCAAGTCTCCCAGTAGATAGGCCCCACACGACATTCAGTGCGACTGTCTTCGCGCACCGTGCCTCTTTTAGGTCAGGTTACACACCTGCGGCAAGGCCTTCTATTCCTCCATGGTGTATGCGCCGTACTCAAGTGAACCTTACAGTCCCAGGACTTCAGAAAAAGTCGGACTTGCCATCATCAGCGCTCAAGCAACTAACTTTACTTCTGTTGTACGAGAAATACAGCGACTGCACACACGTCTACACTGATGGATCAACTACACCAACCAGTTCCGGCGGCGCTGTAGTTATACCAGCAATGAGAATAACCAAGCGATTCAAGACTTCCCATGTCACTACGTCTACAGCTTCAGAGCTCGCGGCTCTCCGCGAGGCGCTTCAAGTGATAAATACTGAAAGTCCTAGAAAATGGGCAGTCTTCTGCGATTCAAGGCCGGCCTTGCAATGTGTGCATTCATTTCTCCGACATGGGAATCACGATCAGCTCACGTGCGAAATCGCGGAACTTGTCCATCACTTAGGAGAAAAAGGCCATGATATCTCTTTTCAGTGGATACCAGGTCATTGCGGTATCATTGGTAATGATGACGCCGATAAGGCAGCTCGGACGTCAAACCAAGAAGACCGCTGCGTCCCCATTCCGCTCTCAAGGACCGACGCCGCGAGACAACTTGGCATTCTGGCACGCACGATCTCCTTAGCAGAGTGGAATACCGTACATACAAGGCGCACAAGACTGCACCGACTAAACCCATCACTTCAACTCAGACCTCCAGCCGGTGTGCACCGGCGTGAAGCGTCTCTTCTGTGTCGGTTATGGCTTGGAGTGGCCTTCACGAATGCCTACTCAGCCCTAATTGGAATGGCTGATAGTCCTGCATGTGATGTTTGCGCATGCGAGGAAAACATTGACCACATATTGTGCCATTGTCCTCAATTTCAAGCACAAAGACAGTATTTGTCCGACACATTGAGGAGACTAGACCATCGTCCGCTGAGTGAACAGACAATATTAGAGCACCGTCCCGACCGATCATCGGCTCAGAAGGCAGTGAAGGCACTTTTGTGTTTTCTCAGAACTTCTGGTTTGCTCGAGCGACTTTAACTGAAGTGCTGTCCGTACACGTACCTACACCTTCTCTCTCCCTTCTTTCTCTTCCCCTTCTCCCTTCCCCCAGTGTAGGGTAGCCAACCAGACTATTGACTGGTTAACATCCCTGCCTTCCTGTATTCTTCTCTCTCTCTCTCTCTCTCTCTAGCTGAAATCTACTTTTCTCTGTTTTAATGACTGGAACTACATTCAAAACAGTGATCTGGGCATTGGGTCATGCCTGGGCCCTATCCTAAGTGACCGGCTGTTAATGAGCACGTTAGATAAACGACGTGTTGTCAAAGTATGCTGTTTTGTAGATAATTTTTTTTGTCCTTGTAGGTTGCAGCAACGCCGCTTTCCAGCGCGCATCGGACGAAACCGTGAAAAACTTTAAAGATTCCATTCACACGCTTGTGGTAAATCATGACATGCCGACTGACAACATCTTACGATTTTTAGACCTCCATTTACTTCTTTCACCTGACCATGTTTGCTTATTATGGTGCAGTATTCTTCTCTCGGCATGGCGTGTTCTGACGTTTGTGAAGACATTGGTTGATGGTTGTATATATTTCGTGCAATCTACCAATAAAACCAGTTGGAAGTCAGCGCTGTGTTCGTTCTTCTGGCCGGCTCGGCTTGTTTCTTCATTTCCTTGTTGAGCTCTACCAGGTTTAAATGCAATATGAACTCGCCCAATCCTGGTAATGACCAGGCCACATGGGCATTTTCATCCCCCCCCCAACAAAACAGATAACGCCCAACCCCAGTCCGAACGTACAACAGCCGGAAGCATTGCTTTGCAGCGTTGACTACCGATCTGACCAAAAAAGCGCGCCAGGCGGCTCTACTAGTTTCAAACTGAAGGGTCCACCCACCAAAGCCACCTAGACCTCTTGGCGGAAAGTGCGCCGATACGATATTGTAGTACATTGAAATTACCATCTTTCTGTCTCTAGAATAATGTATCTTTCTTTATGCAGGGACGGAAGTCCTTGAAGCCTAGAGCTGGCCGCTGCAACGAAATGAGTGCAGCGTGTATACTTGAAGAAACCCTGTGATAACTCACGCCCGATAACTCATAAGCATGGACAGTCAGACACTGTCGGTAAGGGCTATACAATAGTCGGTGCGCCTGTTTATTCCATTTAGTTTTAATATGCAACAGTTCATGTGTCAACACTGCAGAAACTAAGCCTTTCGCACCAAGTTCAAGTTTGTTCTAGCCTCATAAGACTAGGCGTGTCAATTCGAGAGAAAGCACTTGCAGTTGTGGTTCTCTTCCCCGAAACTACCATCCTCATATCATGTTAAGGCTCAGTCGAAATCGCGGAGATAGTAGTTTTTGATGTTGCGCCATTAATTTACATGGAAGGCTTGATAGGTTGCAACAGCGTTCCTTTTAGAGATATATGCGTACCACACAGTCCCCTCCCTAGTCCCCCCACAGCTTTCATGACTCCTTTTCATCAGTTTCTGTTCTTTCGGCTAGGACGTGCCGTTTCTTTAGGGTATTGTTTGAGACCATGGCTGCCCTGTCGGGCTCATATATATATGGAAGACATCCAGATATTTGCTGTCACGTCTCCGATGCTTGCCTGCTGATTGGCGGTCACGTTCTCGGGCAGAACCTTGACCCCAATGTAGCTAGCATCAAATTGTTCCCGTCGTCTCCTCTTGGACCAAGTTTTCATCATTTATTAAGAACAAAAACTATTAAATCTTTGAGAAATGGTTTTCATGGTCTCATCATCATCATCATCATCATCAGCCTAGTTACGCCCACTGCAGGGCAAAGGCCTCTCCCATACTTCTCCAACTACCCCGGTCATGTACTAATTGTGGCCATGTTGTCCCTGCAAACGTCTTAATGTCATCCGCCCACATAACTTTCTGCCGCCCCCTACTACGCTTCCCTTCCCTTGGAATCCAGTCCGTAACGCTTAATGACCATCGGTTATCTTCCCTCCTCATTACATGTCCGGCCCATGCCCATTTCTTTTTCTTGATTTCAACTAAGATGTCATTTACCCCCCCTTTGTTCCCTCACCCAATCTGCTCTTTTCTTATCCCTTAACGTTACACCTATCATTCTTCTTTCCATAGCTCGCTGCGTCGTCCTCAATTTCAGCAGAACCTTTTTCGTAAGCCTCCAGGTTTCTGCCCCGTAGGTGAGTACTGGTAAGACACAGCTTTTATACACTTTCCTCTTGAGGGATAGTGGCAACCTGCAGTTCATGATTTGAGAATGCCTGCCAAACGCACCCCAGCCTATTCTTATTCTTCTGGTTATTTCAGTCTCATGATCCGGATCCGTGGTCCCTACCTGCCCTAAGTAGATGTATTCCCTTACCACTTCCAGTGCCTCGCAACCTATCGTAAACTGCTGTTCTCTCCCGAGACTGTTAAACATTACTTTAGTTTTCTGTAGATTAATTTTCAGACCCACCCTTCTGCTTTGCCTCTCCAGGTCAGTGAGTATGCATTGCAATTGGTCTCCTGAGTTACTAAGCAAGGCAACATCATCAGCGAATCGCAAGTTGCTAAGGTATTCTCCATCAACGTTTATCCCCAATGCTTCTCACTCCAGGTCTCTGAATACCTCCTGTAAACATGCTGTGAATAGCATTGGACATATCGTATCTCCCTGTCTGACGCCTTTCTTTATTGGGATTTTGTTGCTTTCTTTGTGGAGGATTACGGTGGCTGTGGAACCGCCATAGATATCTTCCAGTATCTTTACATATGGCTCATCTACACCCTGATTCCGTAGTGCCTTCATGACTGCTGAGATTTCGACTGAATCAAATGCTTTTTCGTAATCAATGAAGGCTATATATAAGGGTTGGTTATATTCCGTACATTTCTCTATCACCTGATTGATAGTGTGAATATGGTCTATTGTTGAGTAGCCTTTACGGAATCCTGCCTGGATTCCTCGTAATCTAAGGTATTCCTGATTCTATTTGCGATTACCTTAGTAAATACTTTGTAGGCAACGGACAGTAAGCTGATCGGTCTATAATTTTTCAAGTCTTTGGCCTCTCCTTTCTTATGGATTAGAATTATGTTAGCGTTCTTCCAAAATGCCGGTACGTTCGAAGTCATGAGGCATTGTGTATATAGGGCGGCCAATCTTTCTAGGACAGTGTTCCCACCATCCTTCAACAAATCTGCTGTTACCTGATCCTCCCCAGCTGCCTTCCCCCTTTGCATAGCTCCCAAGGCGTTCTTTACCTCTTCCGGTGTTACTTGTGGGATTTCAAGTTCCTCTAGCCTATTCTCTCTCACCTTATCGTCGTGGGTGTTACTGGTACTGTATAAATCTCTATAAAACCCTTCAGCCACTTGAACTATCTCATCCATATTAGTAACGATATTGCCGGCTTTGTGTATTAACGCACACATCTGATTCTTGCCTATTCCTAGTTTTGTCTTCACTGCTTTTAGGCTTCCTCCGTTCCTGAGAGCCTGTTCAATTCTATCCATATTATTGTTCCTTATGTCCGCTGTCTTACGCTTGTTGATTAACTTAGAAAGTTCTGCCAGTTCTATTCTAGCTGTAGGGTTAGAGGCTTTCATACATTGGCGTTTCTTGATCAGATCTTTCGTCTCCTGCGATAGCTTACTGGTTTCCTGTTTAACGGCGTTACCACCGACTTCTATTGCGCACTCCTTAATAATCCCCATAAGATTGTCGTTCATTGCTTCAACACTATGGTCTTCCTCCTGGGTTAAAGCCGAATACCTGTTCTGTAGCTTGATCCGGAATTCCTCTAGTTTCCCTCTTACCGCTAACTCATTGATTGGCTTCTTATGTACCAGTTTCTTCCGTTCCCTCCTCAAGTCAAGGCTAATTCGAGTTCTTATCATCCTATGGTCACTCCAGCGCACCTTGCCGAGCACGTCTACATCTTGTATGATGCCAGGGTTCGCGCAGAGTATGAAGTCGATTTCATTTCTAGTCTCACCATTCGGGCTCCTCCACGTCCACTTTCGGCCAACTCGATGGTCTACCATCGTTCAAACCCTAACAATAGGTCCTAATACGGTGTGCTTCCTGCAATGCCACATAAACGCTTGGACGCCTAAGTCTTACAAATTTTTCACTCAAAGCGTACTGCGTGGCTCCCTGAAGGACGTTTTTTATCCATAACAAGTCGTGTGGCTAGACGCTTGCAGGCTCACGCCAGCTTTCCGTCGTTTTAAAGGCAAATTTTGTATTCTAAGCCATCGCTTAGTACATGTGATGTGTAACCCTTTGTTCAAATTTGTGTATCGTCAACCGGGCGTTCAATGCTTCCGTCTTCGCGCACCGCATCTGCCTGTCGTCCTGTGGTATGTGCCTATGTAGTCTGAAATTCCTCGTTCTAAGATTTTTTCTTCATGCTGCCTCCATTCTTCGTTATTGTAGGGATTTCCAGCTCTTTAGTTCAGTTGTTTTCTATGGTGCCCACTCACAGTTCAAGAATTTTTATTAGGCTTTCTAAATATTTTCTTATTGTGGTGCGCGCCATGGTTGCTGGAATATTAAATGTTGTCCTTGCACCATACGTTTATTCCCTGCCATTTTATTTTCCTGGTACTGGTCCCATACCAAGAGTATTTCCAATTTGCCTATTGGATCCAAACTTTCTTGCTTTTCTATGCTTTGTCGATCCCTGTTTACCTTCTTATACAGCTTGGTTATTTTATTTATTTTGCCACCGCTGTAGTTTCGGCTTTCCCCACCAACGGTTCTTGAGCCGTAGTTCCCTGACTTCCTCATGCATGCAATCTAGCCTTCCCTACAATTTGTTGCTTCATTATGATTTATTTTTGTGCACTCTGTTGTTATTGCTACCTGCCTTTCGTCGGAATCTATTGCTAACTTTAAGATTCTATGTCATCATCACTACCCAAGCATTCTTGTCGTTTTTCATATATGACCATTTTGATCTAGTTGTTTATTTGTCATTTCTAAGACAACGGCATAATCCAGACATGACTGTATATATGCCACATTGCCAGGTTACCTGACGAAGGTACTTTTACTGGAGGTTAACTACTGCGAGATCCCGTTTCTCGCACAGATCGAGGACTAAAGACGCATACTAATCTTTGTATTCACATAGATCCTCCACGTGGGAATTCCTATCTTCTATTACAATATTCTCACACAGTTTTTAAAACTTATTTGTGTAATTTATGATATAGTAAACAGTTTTTGTTTTGCTCTCTGCTGCCATTACCCGTGCGTTGGTACGCCCATCCACGTGCTTCTTCCCTTGCGTCATTAATCCATAAACGCTCCCTCGAGTGCCACTTTTACCTGCTATTATTTCATACCTCACCTAATCAGCGTGCAGGTAGCTGCATCTTTTCTCCACAAAGTCATCATATTGCACCATTCTCCCGCAAAGTTGTCAATAACAGGTGGACACTCTAAATATTGTTGTTAAGCTGTAACAATGAGTGCATAGTAATACCTCCTTTATTCGGGTGCAGTTGAATTTCCAGAATTTATGCTGCTTGAATCCACACTGCATGTTTATTGAAAGTGGTCGCCGACGCCAGGTGGCACTGCCGCCTAGATTTATTCGTTTGCTTTATACTTTTTGTACCAATAATAATAATAATAATAATATTAATAATAATAATAATAATAACGTTTAAAGGGGTGCACTTTTACCTGCTATTATTTCATACCTCACCTAATCAGCGTGCAGGTAGCTGCATCTTTTCTCCACAAAGTCATCATATTGCACCATTCTCCCGCAAAGTTGTCAATAACAGGTGGACACTCTAAATATTGTTGTTAAGCTGTAACAATGAGTGCATAGTAATACCTCCTTTATTCGGGTGCAGTTGAATTTCCAGAATTTATGCTGCTTGAATCCACACTGCATGTTTATTGAAAGTGGTCGCCGACGCCAGGTGGCACTGCCGCCTAGATTTATTCGTTTGCTTTATACTTTTTGTACCAATAATAATAATAATAATAATAATATTAATAATAATAATAATAATAACGTTTAAAGGGGTGTATATTGTCGTTCCAGACAAAAATTATGTTTCTAACACGCCTCCCTCACCGTATCATTCGATGAATTGATAAATTCGAAACCCTTAATGAACACAAATATTTGCTTCTGTATAAATGGTAAGCGCAGCTTTCAATGCAAATATATGATAAAAAGCCAAATTTCGCTAGCCATGCAATGTAATCAGACGCGAAGAGAACCAGTTATTGACAAAGAAGATGAAGTGTGTTTACCTTTATGAATCGGACGTTCAAAATTAGCGCTGAAAATTCACAATGCAGCGGCAGGCTTCACGGCAGGCAACTTCTCAGACAGCCAGCTCATCGTCCGTGAGGCGATCCAGGCGCATGCTCGGTTGCACCTCCTTGTCGCAAGAGACGCCGTGCTTGTGGGCCACCGGCGGCATCTCGCACATCGTGGTCTCCACTCCTGCACCGGCTTCATCAGTCGTCCGCTGTGAGCGTCAGCTGTCAAGCCGGTCGGCGTCTAAGGCCCCTTCAGCTCACCATGCTGCGTCTTTGAGCGTCTCCGAAGCTAACAGCCATACGAGCGGGCGCAGCGTGCTGTCGTACAATGTCAACAACAGGAACTTTGTGAGAAAAGGGCCTTCCACAAGCCTTATGACGAGAAACGCATCCCAGCTGCCTAAATCGAAGTCAATTACGGCCGACTTGAACACTCAAAGTAGGATCAATGTGGCCATGGAGACCAAAGTCAGCAAAGACACTCAAGGCGTTCGTTCTCATACGAATACGCTTGGGTCGTCTCTCTTAGCTGTGCCGAGAGAAGTCCAGTATTCTCCAACACCCGCTGTATCACGTTCCTTCGCAAATGCAAGAGTCGTTGTGGAACGAGGTATTGGTGGACAAGATATTGGGTGTCGACCGTCCAGTTTGATGACCACCCGCATGCAGACTGCTTCCGCGGCGTCGATTAAGTGTAATGGGTTGCGTGACAGCCCGCAAATCACATCGATTGGCATCAAGCCTGTCGACTTACAGCCAATTCACGCAAAATCAACACTGCCACTGTGCTCAAAAAGCTCGTTGGTTGCGCCGCAACTTTTTTCAAAGATTAACCTCGATGTCTCAAAATCCAACACGCATGCGCCTGGTGCTGGTTTGCCTTCTGAAGCACGGACGATATACTTAAAAGGTTCAGCCTTGGAGGAGCGCGACCTGCTTAAGACAGATCAAACCAGCTCTGGCGAAAGAGCGATTGTTCCGAAATCATTTGGGACATTAGTTTCCCAGACAAGAAGCTTGAAAAACCAGTGGAAGGCATCAAGCTCCTGTTTGTCCAAACCTCCTGCCATCATTCCTTCGCCGTTGCTGCAGGAACGTCCAGCGCAAATAACGTTTTCGCCGCCAAAATCACTTCAACTCTTGTCGCAAGGCACGTCGCACGTGACGTCATTGAATTTCGGTGAAGCAAGAACTGATGCTGCAGCTTCACAATCTTCAAGTAACCACATCGACATCGTCGGCGAGAAGAGGTCTCATTCACAGTTGACAGCTCCAATGCTTCTTTACACGCCTGTGTTGTCAAAAAAGCCTGTTGCGACACAGCAAATCGAGTGTATTGACATCAAATCTGCGACATGTTCACAAGCTCCTTCGCAAAAAACTGTCTGTAAAGAAACGCGACTGGTTTAATTGACGTCGTCCCCGCCTGTTGAGCTTGAAGGTACAGTTTCGGTGAATGGAGCCCTCAAACTGCCTTCGACGCAGCGTAATGCGGGGCCATTTCAAATGGGGTCGTCGCATCCACCGGAACTGTGATGTAAGGCTTCTCGTAACTTCTAGATCCGAATGCCAGGACATCTAGTGCGATGCACACGTAAGTTGCTTACAACCATCTCCTCAAATACTAATAGCTCTTCAAGGTAGAATTCACCATTGCCGAGCTTTAGTGCTAGCACCAGTAGACTCTCGTTGCAGTATAACACATACTTACCAGCGCTATAATCTTCCATCAAATTATTGTGCCGACAGTTCTCCAATTCCTATTACTTCTCAATTGACAAGGCTACAGGAAAAGAAATCGCACCTTCATATTGCCTGCGAAGCGCGGGCAGCAATTAGCATGTACGTATGAAGCTGAGAGTATTGTACAGAATAACACAAGCGCGCTGTTCAGGTAAGCTACGCCGGCAGAAACTGTATGCTCTACAGTGTGCAACGTCATGGAAGAGCCACCGGAACCAGTGGCATTCCGCGCGCTTTGACCCGTCCAGTGCCAGCATAGAGCATGTATTTAATATCTCACGCTGCAGCCGCTACATGTCGGCTAGAACAAGGTCCACCACGAGCTAGCTTGGCCGGCCGGTAACATGTAGCCCTACATTTCAAGTGCGACGAGGAAAGCGCGCCGACTATGCGCCTTTGCCAAACGCAAAATTTCTCGGTCTACGTGCATTTGCGCAATAAAACTTTGGTTTTCAGCTGATCGCCGCGCTTCTGTGGGCCACATTCAGCGCGCCGCACTAGAGGAGTAAAATGTTTGGCGCTTGTGGCGTAAGCAGGGTTTGTAAACATATCTAAAAGAACACTTTGTCAAAAATACCAACGGCTCAAGTCGATAATCTTAAAACAAGAGCTGCTGTTTATTTCTTGATTTTTTAATGAAAGAAATAATGGAAGAGGACTTAGCGCCTGTGACGTGTGCCTGTATATCTTAATTGCAAGTGTGCCTTCGCGCAACATTATGTTGATTATTAAGATTGGTTGAGTGAATATTGTGAAAACAATTTTTGGCGTTCGCAAATACTTGCATAGGCGCCTGTGAAAAAAAAAAAGAACGTTACGAATCTGCAACACTAAATGATCGGCTGGTGTTTACATTTCTACAGTGAGAGCCAAGGTGATCTTTCACTCAGCCACGTCCAACTGGAGCCTCTCTAGAAAAGCAAAAGTGTTGTTACCACCGACAAATACTGTGCGAAGTGCTAGAACACTGCTTTTGCTTTACGATATTCATATCAGAAAAGAAATTCAGAAATAGACAACGATGACCAGGGACTTTGTAAGGGTTGCTATAGCATATTCCAAAAGCTATCTCTCACTCGTTACACAACTGAGCGCGCATATAACTTTTCTGTTCAGTACAAAATAGCTATGCAAACATTCGTGGATAAGTGCTTACTTAGACAGCGTACCGGTTGCTCATAGTAGCGCGTGCGCCAGAATACGTAGCGCCTGTAGGTAGCGTTTGTGTCTCGCCTGTACACAAGCGAGTCAGATTTTCAGGCAGGTTTGTGGAACAACTCAAAACTTCTTTTCGGCGTGGCAAAAGCTTATGCAAGATTTCAGGGAAATTAACTAATGTGTCAGCGTAACATTACTTGCAGGTCCGCAAACCTGTGTTTCACATCGTCCAAATAAAACAAATAGGACGCGAAGCTATTTTTGCAGATGCTATGATTTCGATCAGCGGCCGATATTGAGGACGCCTCTAGGCGGATTGCTGGTCTCTCGTCGTCACGGCAATATTATGACAAGGTACCTTTTCCGATTCCGATATGCGCGTGCGCGCACCCTCGCTCAGCTGTATTCTAAGCTGTGCAGCTACTGCCACAGGGAGCGTGTGCGAAGTAAGTGCGTGAACCCTTGCGTGATCCCTGGCAGTTTCCTGAGCTTCAGGGAGTGAACAATAATTTTTATCGTGTTCGGGGCGAGAATGTTAGTTAAAGGAAACACTTCAGGCAGTTCGTGGGAAATACTGAAAGACATACTGTCGACGAATGTGACTCCATGTACTAACGCTCGAGCGATAGGCTCAGAGCTACCGACGAGTCCCAAACCGGACACTTGCTGTACTTTTGATTGCACAAACCGCCTTAGAATGTTGAACGGATTGTACTGGTGTGGCTCGCATGGTCAACTTACAAAAAAAATGTCATGTTACCAGTGAGTCATCACTCGATTCTTGCCGATTAAGGCAAGCCGGCGTTCTCGTTAAAGCACGACACCAGCGCTGTGAACATTCTAACTGCACTTGCCGCTCTACGACTGATTCGGAAGTCTCGGCGGTCTTTTAATCTACCGGTATGTAAATTGCAGGGCGTATACCATTGGCTGAGAAACGCGTTAGCGCATGCAGTGTTTACGCGAGGCCAAATAAACAATAAGAGGAATATCGCCGTACAGCCCACCGGAATGCATCGTACGAGACCAAAGCGACATACTCGCGGTGCCGCATTATAAACAACTCGCGAGTCTTACCTTTTGCCGGCAAATTAAATTTTACGCACTTGACGAAACGACGTGTTGCGCCCACTTACCTCCATTGAACGCTGTATTCAATACCGTGTAAGAGTAAAGTAGTGAACACCCCCGATATTAAATTGACATACAATTTTAAAGCGTCGCGACAGAAAGTGCTTCTGTCGTGATGTCAGAACTTATGTTGTTGCGAAAGAAAGTGACAGATTTCTAACGCCGTGACAGAAAGTGTCTCTAGTCGCGACAGAGAGCTCCTGCTGCGACTTCGGAATGGCTGCCGAGATAGAAAGCTGTTGTTGCGACTTCAGAACTCTTGTTGTCGCGACAGAGAGTTCCTGTTGCAACGTCAGAATTGCTGTCGCGAGAGAAAGCTGTTGTTGCGACTTCACTAATGTTGTTTTCGCGACAGCACGTTTCTCATGCGAAATCCGCACTCTTGGTCGTCGCGACAGAACGTTCTATTGCGACGTCAGAAACACTGTCGCGATAGAAAGCTGTTCTTTAGAAAGTTGATGGTTTGGGCTAGTTGGTTTTCCGTTGTAGATTGTGTGGTACAGCGCGAAGCAGGGACAAGGGACACAAGAAAAACGGTAGATGGTATTGAAGCGCTTGTGCTCGTTTTGTTTTGCGTCCCTTGTCCCTGCTTCGCGCTGTACCACACAATCTAAAAAAAAGCTGTTGTAGCTACTTGAAAACTCTTGTTGTCGCGACATAACGTTTCTGCTGCGACTTCAGAACTCTTAGTTGTGACGACAGAATGTTTATGTTGCGACGGCAGAATTTCTGTCGTAATGTGAGAAATGTCTGTCGCAACTACAGAACTTCTGTTCGTACAACAGAAATTTCTGTAGTCGCGAGAGAAATTTCTGTAATTGCCGCATATATTTCTGTTGTCGTTTTCAACAGGGCTATGCGGGAACACCTAGCTACCATGAATGTCATCCTCAACTCAGGTCATGTAGTTGATGCGAATGTGCTCGTATGCGTTATAAAACCCGAACTACACTACCGTGACATTTGCGTGAGACTGCGTAGTCACCGTGACCACGCTTAAGCATCACTATGCTTACGCCTTTAGACGCCATTTCAAGCCATACACTAAAGATGTCACAATTTTAATACATTTTTATGCAACTCGCGCAGAACATTACGTCGGAAGAACGTCGTTCCACAGAAGCTGCCTCAAAGTGGGCTGGCTACTGCACGGCTGACACTGTCCTTTCTATATGCCTGCTAAAGCTTCCACAAAGCGGACTATGATATTTTTATTCACAACAGCTGGTTTGAGCTACCATGTAAATTGATCCTATTGGTTCATTGATTCAGTCATATAATCGTTCGGTCATACAACATGTTAAAAACTGAAGGAGACTTGCTGAAGAAGACCCTAATTTGAGATATGGAAGCCTAAAGAACTTCTGAAATATTTCCGAAATACGAGAAACGTAAGTTAAGACAAAGATGCCATGATAAACAGCGTGGCTTTTGTTGCGATCTCGAATCTTGTTCCCGGCAGCGGCGTTTCCGGTTCCTTAGGAGCTGTTTTGCAGACCGTCATGCGCCTTCTACTCCACCCCCACGCTACCTCCATATGTCGCCCTGAGCAAGTTGCGCCTGCGCGGGTGGCGCCGAAGAGCGACCGTTTAACATCACCGCTAAAACATTTATACTTTTAACCTTGACGGGTATTTGAAATGGTTGATTATGAGTATGGTTGATCCTAAATAATTGATTATGACAGTTCATTAGCACGCTTGCTAATAAATTGTTGATTATAAGCGTCCTGTATACGAGTGCGAACTGTCGAAAAGAAATGTTCATCTGTATTCGCGCAAAATTTCCGAAATTTCATTCGCCACACAATGGATATGCTCTAATGACAAGTCGAAGAGCACATCTATCATTAGAAACTTCATATGTCTCACCCACATACTCCCCACTAATGAAAGTTTTTTTTTATATAACTGTTCACTTCAATACGCGAAATAGACGGTCAATGGCAACAGCTTGTACCGCAAATTGTCGAACGAAAACCGAATCAGCATGAGCTTAATTTTTTACAGGATTAGCAATGAACCTGCAACGAAAACATTACGTTGTTAAGAAATATTGAGCCAAGGAAAAAATACCAATCTAGTGCTGTCAATAACTTTAACAACTAAAATATGACAGCTGATATTTATATAATGGTCTTTCCTTCCATCTCATATGTTACTGAACACTAAGAAAATGGATTAGTTCTTTAGAATAGAGAGTAAAAAAGGACCAACAAGAAGCGTGGGGAGGTTATTCTGATAATCACTCTTGTGTACTACTGTGTGCGGGAGAATGGGATCACGATTTACGCCGCAAACATTTTTGTTACGTGGCTAATGCGTTTACCTTTAAAGCTATAAAAGTACTTCCGTTCCGTTGGTCGCAGATATCATCATATTCACTCGTCACAAGGACTCATCATATATGAAAGCTATTTACGCCATCAACGGCTAGATCAGAAGGCAGCTTTACTGACCCTTAAGGGCACGATAGCCATAAGACAAACGCAGCGCCGAAATGACGTAAAAGGTTTTACTGAGATAGCGGACCACAATCACCATATCAGATTCAATGAAGCTGCACCTAAGCGTGCTGCTAACATTAACTCGCTATAGCGGAGCGTGCACTTCGACATCAACAGCAGCAGCAGCAGCTGGTCATCGCCGCGTGAGGAACAGTAGCCGATTTTTCAACATTTTTAACACCTTCAACATGGCTGGCCAACTCCTCATGTTCTGCCACAGGAACATACGGATGATTTGTTAAAGAATATAAATGGGATTTACAAGGCATTTGCGAATTCGTTTGCTCGCTGTCTCATGTAAGTGCGTTGTCATTAAGGAATAAAGCAGAGGCTTGCTACGTAGATACCTGTAGAGACCTTGAGTTCGGAAATCTGTATTAAAAATTTAAATCTACAGAATCCATCTCACGATGACTGTCGAGGGTAATGCGCTTAGCAGTGAAGCAATGTAGCGACGCCGCGAATCGCCACCGTCGAAACACCTTATGTATGAGGCTTGTACTGCAGCGGGACTCCTTTATCGTGTTTCCCTGTGAACGCTTGGCGCCATCTAGTAGCACCGCCGCAAAGCGTGTGCGTGGCCTCCGAAATGCACGGCGTGCGGTGCCTACGGCGAAAAACGCATCCTGGTAGCTGGGCTCCTCTCTCATGCTTTTTTTTTTTCTGGACACGCTCCGCCATCTAGTTGCACTGAAAGGAATTCCGAGCGTGCTCTCGAAGACTATATGCGTGGCTCACTGGTGCATGCTAATGCTGAGAACTGTTGCCTCTCTAGACGCAAAACCGGTGGCACATACTCAGTGGAGCAAGTCTGCCTGAGATTCAATGAAGGGCGGCTAATTCCACGTGCATTTATGGCCTAGCTCTCTATAGCGTCAATCTGAAAGACGTTCATTGAAAAGCAACATAAACCTAGTACACGTGCGACACAGATACCTAAAGCGGCGGTCTGCTGTTGTTGAGGAACCTGTGTAACCTGGGCTCAACTCTGAAAAGCATGGGTGACGTTTCCAAGGTATCCTACTGCTACGTAGATTCGGCTGCTCAAAACCGCGCAGTGCGAAATCGGCTGGACGAAGTGCGGCGGGGCTCCGCTTCCGATGAATTTTTGCTACTGCGCACTGCCTCCCACTGCACACGCTCCGCCATCTATCACGGCTTCGATCCCACCGAGCGTCGGAAAAACTAACGGCATCTTTCTCGTGCCACCAAAGAGCGGCACATTCCCAGTGGCAATCACCTTTTTACTGACGTGCGCGTCAAAGATGTTCATTGAAAAGCGGCACACACCAACTGGCACATACCCAGTGACCCGAGTTGGCATCTAACAGGTTCAGTGAAAAGCAGCTCACACCGAGCTGCAAAAACTTAGTGTTCTATGTGCGCAAGGAAGAGATTCATTGAGGAGTGGTGCATTCCCGTTCCACGTACCCAGTCCCGCATTCTCAGCGACCCATTTCAGCGTCAGGCGCTTGTCGTTGAAGAGCGGCACATATTTACTTACACAGTGTTACATGCTCAGCTACCCAAGTTGGTCCGGCGGTTGGTTTCGAACTTTGTACCCTTAGCACAGCAGCCGGACGCGCCACCTATTCCACGCGGAGGCCCAGTTTTGCGGGAAAAGGGGTAGATACATATATATCCAGTAGAGTGCAAGTCAAGTGAAAGTGCTTGAAGTACTCCGAGAATGCTAATGGCGTTAAAAGCTGCAAGGTGATTCGACGTTCACCTTAAGTCAGTGAAAGACAACGCCTTCCTGGGTGAGCTGGAGGTGAGAATGTCGGTTATTAACGGTAGAGTTGAGAGCTGCGCTGGAGCGATAATGTTTGGTCGACATCAAGTAGACGTTGCACTGCCTTCGAAATTTTTGTCCTCAGTTACCTTCATCATCATCACCTTCATCGTGATCATATTGAATACAAACTTCATCGCAATCATCATCATCATCATTAGTGTCAACACACACCCATGGAATGGCCCCAATCGCATTACCCAGTAAGACTAGCGCCACATACCTATTGGCCTCTAAGCAGTGTCATTAAATTTCCTGGTAATCCTTGGGTGACGAAATATTTACTGACTGGTATGCGAAAAAACGAAAACCTATACAAAAACACTAAAAAGAAACCTTTTAATCTACGCTTAGTGGCACGCTATAAAAAGTGTTGTAACATTCTGAATAACTTGCTAAAGAAGTCCAAACAACACAATTACGAAAAGGAATTTGCAAAACACAAGAGCAATTCCCAAAGCAATGGCAACTTCTTAATGCGTTCATGAACTCACCTAAGTCCGGCAATACTGCTGACCAAACAAATTACAAGAACATAACTCTTACTGATTCTTCTAGCATAGCTAATAGTTCCAGTGACTACTTTTTTAGCATATACAGCAGTCGTGATATGACCGCTGCTTATGCGATTTATCGTTGCAATCATTATTTTTTTCTCTTTCCCGTAATTGCAGATGAGGTATGCTCCGTGGTACTAGCGGCAAAGAATGCTAGTCCTGGCTTAGATAACATTACTGTATTTCATCTAAGACTTGTTGCATCACTTTTTACTGATACACTTAGTGTTATAATTAATAATATATTGAAATGTGGTATTCTTCCCACTTCGCTTAAGAGGGTTTAGATTATTCCTCTACACAGGAAAGGCCATAAAACGGAGGTGTTTAACTATCATCCTATTTATATTCTCTCGTTGATTAGTAAAGCTGTTGAAAAGTTATTTTGTTATTTTATTATTTACTTAAAAAAATTGATTTGTGGCAATCTTCTCCATTTGTTTTCGCGCTGGCAGTTCGACTAACTTAGCTTTCATTTCTCTAACCGACGACATTCGTCACTCGATTGATACGGGTAACTTCAATGGTTCGGCATTTTTGGACTTCACTAAACCTGTTGATAGAATTAACCATAACGTAGTCTTTGCTAAGCTCTAAGCCCTGGCAATTACTGGTACTGTACTAAAACTCCCGAAAGGTAACATGCATGATAAAGAACAAAGGGTTTTTTTTTCTGAAGGTGCTTATTCTGATAATAAAGTTATTAACCAAGGTGTACCACAAGGCTCCATACTAGGTCTCTTACTATTCTTCCTTTATATGAATGATTTTTCCCACGTGTATTAAATGTGCACAATGTTTACGCACACGATAGTACCATCTCGTTGCATGACAAATCTCTAACAACTTTACCCCTTAAACTAAACAATGAGTTTTAACACAATGTTGCATGTGTGTGCTTCCACTCATTTAATTATCAATCGTTCCAAAACTCAATTCATGATTTTCCGATCCAGCCAAAAAATACTACATGGATTGCCTGAGATAACTCCAGATGGTCATCACATTCCTGTCTCCGGCAGTGCATCATTTTTGAGTGTCAAGTAAGATTCTAACATAAAGTTTTCTCAACACATTGATTTCATTAAGCAAATATGTGCGTTCGGTAGTAGAGCATTAATCAAATAAGGAGCATATTTCTCCAAAGACGCATTATTAGCATTATACTTTGCGTTCATTTAAAGTCGCAATAATTGCGGCATTGCTTCCTGGGGAAACACATATTTCTGTCATATCTCATCCATTCGGCAGTTACGAAACCAAAGCAATACGCATTATTACTAACAGCGGGTTTTGCACGAGTGCAACTCTATTACTTCATGAAAATAACATCCTTGTTAGAACGAACTTCTTCAACTACCATCTAATAATTATGCTTCATAAATTACTTGCTAAACAGCTTTCATATGAATTCATTTATTCCAGGTACCTGATCAATAATAAGAATACTAGGTTGGCACGTGACTACAATTTTCTACTGCCTATGATTCATTATAAATATAGAAAAATGACATCATCATTCGCGGCTATAACACTGTGAAATGGTTCACGCAACACCAATAAATATTCATTCTTTCATGCATTTAGTCATGCCCTTAAACTTTTTTACATGTATAACTAAGTTTACATCATTCATTGCCCTACATTTGCCATTTGCATGTATTGATCGTTTTTATGCACTATAGGCTTGTATACTGACAAGTGTTTTCATTTAATTGATTTTTCTGAGTTGTATTTTTCGCGATTGTGTTTGTTACTTGGTTTGCTTATCTTTCATACGCCTCTCCATTGTTATCATTCACCAAAGGTCCCGCTGCCGTCTTTGAATTTGGAGTTCTCACCTGCATGTTGTCCCTTACCCATTCATTGTGTTTCAAGAATCATAAACTGAAACTGACCCTGAATACTAGGAGGCACATTTGAGTGGGCCCAGTGGAACTTATATTTAAACTGCATGAATCTCAGGTTTGTCCCACTAAAGAGGCTAGAAACAAGTTGAAAACAAACATACCCGGTACGGAAAACTGGCGAACTCGCCAAGGAAGATTCATAAGTTATTCACCAGCATCCAAGACGAGTGGCAAATTAAGGCGCACTTGCATGTTTCT
This sequence comes from Dermacentor andersoni, assembly GCF_023375885.2. Classification (NCBI taxonomy): domain Eukaryota; kingdom Metazoa; phylum Arthropoda; class Arachnida; order Ixodida; family Ixodidae; genus Dermacentor; species Dermacentor andersoni. The sequence continues at coordinate 168,146,238 of NC_092815.1, read as the reverse complement.
TTGTACATTGCATAGTAAAGTGTGCTTGTGTCTGTGTTTTGCTCGTTCTTTTGCCCAAGAGCTATTTTTTCCAAGTCTACGTCATCTATGTCAACTACGTCCTCGTCCGACTTGGCTTCACACAGGATAGCACACAAGCATCGTGTTAGAGAACATGTATAGCCGTCAGCAGAGGTGCGGTTGCAGGCTCTTTATAGAATTAAGGAACGAAATGTATTCACTGATACTAACACATGCCTTAACGTCTCCACCAGCGCCGGCCACTACCCCGCACTATTTTTTCATAAGGCAAATTTATTTATTTGGCTCTTTCAGCAGTTTCAAATCAAATAATTTATGTTCTTTCTATAGTCTGGTATCGTACTCGAAGGGGCGCTTACGTCGCCAAACGCCAGCTATTAGTTTAAAAGGCAAGGCCTGTTGCGAGAGAAGTTAGTGGGGTCTGAAGCTTTAGATGCCGTGGCAAGTGGTTGCGCCGTGTCACGTTTGTTCGCAAGATATTTGCTCGCCTCCTTGGGGTCCATGCTTTGAAATGCATGCTTTTCATTCTAAACAGCGCTGAGTCAAACAATCCCAGGCGATTTACACAAATAGGCACTCCAGACAGGAAAATGTGCGCCACTTTCTTGTCCTGTCCGGTGTCTCTATTTGCGTCATTTGCGGGTGATTGTTCCACTCAAGCGCCGTTAAGCATGAATGAACACATAATGACACTGTATCTCACTTAATTTCGCAATTTTCTTGCTTGCGTATTACACATTTTTGACCATTACTTGCTTGTGACTAGTTTGGCTATTCCTGTGCCACTCACCGTGGCAGCAAGTGTTTAGAGACGCTGTTGATTCCCACGTACAGGTAATTCTTGGTGGCAAGGGGTTAACCATGCTCTACGTATTCGTGGATAAGAACTGTGGTTTGTCCTCCACAATTTTAGAGGAGCCCTGTAACAGTGTATGACCACGGTAAATGAATTAAACGACGCAAGGAAATGCTTCCGTGAACACTTGTGCCAAATATTTCTCACTTCGAGGCAGTGGGCAATGGAGGATGTTGCTGTAAAGGTCGGTAATGTTTTACTGCGCTTTATCATTGAAAAATTACAAAATGCGATAGCGTTCATAGTGTCGCCACGAAACTACGGATTTGTATATCCGGTGTTCGGCGCATGTAGTCTAGTGATGCCGTGTTGGCTCTTCCACAGCGCCAGATCTTGATATCGCTGAAGTTTCGCTGACGCTATCGCAGTGCTTGTTGGCGTGCTCCTGTGCGTCTTCTTTGTGTGTAGAATTCCTGTACTCGAAGATGGACTGGAACGCAATCACAATGAAAAACGTGGGGGATGCTCAAGCGTCGCCTTTAAGAGTGGAACGCGATAGCATTCAAAGATCCCTGACTGCTGAGCCTGCTTCCCGGCAACTGCAGCTTATGTAACCGTAATGTTTAGCGGGAAACGGTTGTGACGAAGGCGAGCTTTCTGGTAGAAACGCGGCCACTTGCGTGGGCCGATCCCAGAGATAGTGCACAGCCGCGCCAAAAAAAAATCATTTTCAGGTTTCTGCTAATGTTCGACGCTGGTCGTATTCAGCCTGGCTCTAGAGCAAAGCCTCCCAGGCTTCTCTACTGTCAATGTTTTCCTTGGCCCCTGGGGAGCCAGAAAATTCCTATATTACATGATCTAGCGTACCTTTCTCCTTACAAATTTCGCAGAGGGCATCGTTATAGTCCCTCGTCTGAGTTAAGTAGACCCAATATGGTGAAGTATAATTGTTTCCCTGGAGCCACCGCCAAATGCGAGCGTTCTCCAGAGAGAGAGAGAGACCGATGCGGAGGCGGAAAGAATCTTGTTTCGGGTTTCTAATGATCTACGATTTTCTTGTACGTGACGATGTTGTCTTTGATCCCTGAAACTGGCTGCTCTTGAGTTGCCCAGTGGTTGAGTGCTCGGGCGAGCTCGTGAGCGGCTTCGTTACCTGGGATTTCTTCATGGGCCGGAACCCAAATAGAAGTTATGTCCCTCCTACGAGGGTTTTTCAGTAGAATTTGGAGGGCCTCTTCCGAGATTAAAATTTTTTCGAGTTGAAATTTCGAATAGCTAATTTGTTTTCGCATAATATGACTCCCGCTTTCGTACCCGCACAAGCGAGAGCTACTGCAACCTCCTCGGCTGTACAGGCATCCCTGGCCGTTGAGGCCGTGAACACTCACTGTCCTCAACGTGCGGGGACTTCGTCCTCCCCGCGTACCTGCGTGTAGGGTAAGAGGCGGGCACCCCAGTTCCGTGGAATAATAATGTTTTCAATCAGTCAATCAATTATCTTATTGTTTCACATTTTAATATTTCAGTCTGAGAAGATTTAACATAAAAGGCATGCGCCTCAAAGTTTTGAGGAAGAACTTTGTCAAGAATGTAAGATAAGGTATTCGGAACTTTAATGATAGAAAGATGCTGCAATACAGCCCGCATATAGCGCATCTCATATATCGAAAGGTGACATATACATATACCTCAATATATACGGCACTTGTAGCTGACGGAGAATTCTGCCGATACCGACACCGCATTTTCTGGGACACAGACACCTAACGCTGTCGCGTTAAAATACACCTGCAAGAAGGCCTTCTAGGCATTTCTAGTGTTCGCCCAAGTGGTAGCTCTGCGAAAGGCAATTCACAAGCCGTTTACTCTAAGTGAGTGGCAAACTGGGACGCCGTTGTGCAGGTATTGGCTGAAAAGATGGCGACGACGGGAAAAAAATGCGCTGCACAGGTTACCACAAGACAGGCAGATTAGGGAAGCGTGAACAGAGCGCATCGTACTACCAGCGTTAAAGCAGCGAAAATGGCCGCATTTGTGGCCGATGCTTCCTTTAGACCCAGACTACGCACAATACCCAGATGTAACGCAACCTGTTGTTGGTAGTACCAGGCAGCATCGCTTTCGAGCGTTGTATGTATCACGCAGTGATGAGCCGACGTATGGCTCGACGCCCATGTCAGCCGTCAAGCGCTATAGACACCATCGCAAAGCCGAGTTCACCGGCTCCTGAATACAAAGACTGAGAATACAAAAATGCAAGCTTCGAGCCAGGATGACATTCAGTGCGCCCGCAGAGAATTTCAGGCAAGGTTACATTCTGCCATAGCCTGTGTAGCGCAAGCCGTTCAAGGAGCCGGAGCACAGCTGAGATGAAGGACTATGTGTGATTGCCGATAAATCCGCTCCGCTTACACAGAACGCGCTGAAATGTTTTTGCTGCAAAATATTTCTACCATAGTGTCTTCTCATGCCAACTTCATTTCTCGACTAAGATAAACTTTACTGGGAAACATACTTTGTCCGAGTGAGCTCAGTTGCTTCACAGAGAGCGGGGGCATCTCACATGCGCTCCGCAGTTTTTCATCTAATTCGGCGGAAAAGCCCATCCAAGTCAAATTTAGAGACCACTATCGGTTGAACTCAATATTGTGCAACTGTGCACACCTCTCCCAAGCTGAGGGGGGGGGGGAAGGGGTTGGAGAATTTACGGCCTTTTCTTTGTGGGAGCCCGGTAAGCCTATCTCAGGTTGGTAGGCCTAGCAGGAGTACTGCAAATGCAAGGCTCGTCCGCTAACAACAAAGACCCCAATGCGCCCGCTCCTGGCCCTAACCCAAAGGTGTAAGCAGACGACGCGATACACCAGGAAGCAAGCGACGAGGATTACGCAGCATGGACACCGGAAGACAACACGTAGTCGGTCGACTTCATATGCAGGGCTTCAGGCGCCAATTCACTTCGACGTGACCGGGCGCGCGCGCGCGCGGTGGTTGCGCTACGTCACGCCAGGTCGGCTACGCCGCGTCAGGCGTAAATCCGTCCCCCTACAGGACAACGCCGCGCACCTGCCGCAGTTGGAGTAGCGCATGTGCAGAACACCGCGCCGCTCCGTGCCGCCTGTCGTGGAACATCGAAACAAATCTTTTTCGCGCTTTCTCTGTCGGTAGCGATTGCCACCGCGCACCGGACTGTTGCTCGGCGATGGCACGGACGCAGACACATTCCGCAAGACGAAACATTTGATGCGTCGTCTGCATCGCAAGAGGAACAGGTCTCTCTACATAACACAGACACGTAGCCGCTGCCACTCCTTTTCGTCGCTTCAATAGCTTTCAATTCATGAGTATAGCGGTCCCTCAGCCACTTCCATATAGTTTCAGGCACTCTTCGACTGAAACAGGGCAAACAAGACAAACAAACAGGTGCTGAGTGCATAGCATGTCCGGAGACGTATACACACACGTGCGTAGCATTGACGCTCCTGTTGAGAGGCCGGAGTACATGCGTATCTGCTCCCACGCGTTGTTTTCCCGCTCCGCATCCCAGTAGTCCACTCTTTTGGTGTCGTAGACACAAGAGTGTTGCTGGACGGCGTCCAGAAACTTTTCGATTTCGGAGCCGCACAGGTCGGGCACGCTTTCTTGCGAAGAGGCCATCTCGTTCTGGCTCAGCCTGCCGAGTAGCGAGTCTCTACCTCGACGAGAAAGGGCGCTAGGCGCTAACTTGCGCTAAACTTGCTCGGCGCGGTCGGCGCGAAATGCAGTCGGTTGCATTCGGCGCCGGACGACGTCCGAGCGCGCTGAATGCCGCCGGTCGCGTCGGCGCCAGATGCCGCCAGACTGTAGAGGGTCGTGTTTTCGCCAACGTAACGTCGCCATGACGAGCGCGCGTTATGTCGGCGTGTATTGCCCCCTTCAGCGACACCGACAGCGCAAACCCGATTGTGAAATAAGCCCAACACCAACCCTGCCCGTAACCAAGGTCAACCAGCCCATTCACAGGCCTCTACCTTGTCTCAGCCTACTACCAAGGGATGATTTTAAGCTTGTTGTGCGACCACAAAATGGACTTCAGATAAATGATGTACAAATATATATGCTATCGCTCGACCTGCTTAATGCAATTCGCACATCGCAGCAACAAGTCAATATCAGGATCCGCGAAGACGCAGGGTAAAATACGTCCTATAGACTCATTGCACTCTTTACTTGTAGCAGCAAAGTTAGGAAACAAGTATGCGAGCTTGCTTAATGTATTAATGTATTGTCCACAAGGTAACTTACCCGGATGATATAGCTGGGTTTTGTTGTCGTTATTTATTGTCTGCTGTCAACGTTTTACGCGCAAGTGTAAGCGGCCCGCCAGTGAAGTCCGAGGAAGTTTGAAGCTGCGAAGGAAGCGACCGCCCGACGAGGAAAGCTCCTGGCGGTGGAAGAGGGAAACGCTCGCAGGGGAAAGTATGAAGGAACGCGCTCAGCACGAGGAAATCCAACGCTACTTATATATACCATATATATATATATATATATATATATATATATATATATATACACACATACACACCGGAGAGTCTTCGTGGCATTGTGGAAAGCGGGAGAGGAGTAAAGAGACGAAGGATCGCGGAGGAGGAGGGTAGGCGGAGAATGCTGGTCTGATCTTCTATGGCAGTTGTTACTGGTTCTGTGTCTAGTACGCAAGTACCACGTTCGTCTCGTGAGAACATCGTCCCCGCGTGCAATACGCTGTATGTGTCAGTGAAAGCGTGCGACGGTGAGCCGACGATAGCGGCACAATCTCACAGGCTCAAGGGACGCACACGGCGGCGAAGCGCGGTGGCTTATACTCCGGCGGCAGCTGCGTATGGCCCGGCAGCGCGTAAGCCCTATGTTGGAAGCAATCTGTGATGCGGACGCTCTAAGCGCCTAGCCGCACCGAGGGCCAATAGTTTCCTGCGCGTATAGCGACTATATGCTTTCGCGTCATCATGTCACTGTACCTGCTTTAATATAGTAAGCTCTCTATAGCAAAAAAAAAAAAGTTTTATGGGTTTGCGTGTTGTAATTTTCCTGGAAGGAAAGGGCAACTATAAACATCTGCACGAAAGCTTACAATATGGCAGTTGCTTACATGATGCGGGATCTTAAATAGTATGCTTGCATGGCCGACACACTTCTTTGCAGCTTACGATTCTAGCAAAAAACTATAGCTGTTATTCGGGCACCTAATTTGAGCTTCACTTGGAGAGCTCTTTGTCGTGCTTTTTCCATTTCATGCAAACGGAACTACATTACGCTTGTATCGCCCACGTTTCAACTTTGCGATGTACACCTAATATTATGAATCACGAACTTGTTAGTTATAATATATAGAAGATATAAGAGCAGCTGCACATACAATGTCTCTTTATTTTTTAATAAAGAAAAACAGACAAACCAAGAAGGAACATATAAGGTGACCCGAAAGCAAATATTTACTGTGCTTTCCACCACTTTTATGCCAGGGACATAGTACAGGGCGCTTGTACTGAAGGAAAAGCTGTGAACCCTACATATTTCTCATGAGAACAATTGATAATGCCCATCTGACAAGTCTTTCGCTCACTGTCGATAACACTTCAGCAAAGGACACGTTGGAGGTCATTGCTTTCAAGCTTTGCTATAAATGACGATGTAGAGTCATGGGTTAGGGCAGTGGATATGCAATTTCGGTGAGTTTTGGAAGCTCGGTTGCTAATGCATGTTCGACGCACATTATTTTGAGGTCGGTTATAAACGTACTTTGGCTGTGCACGGGCCTTTAATTATACGCATTGTGTTCCACATAGCGCACACAGGCCATCCGAGGCAAATATGCATTGCCTGCTGCTTTGCATAGCTTTCTTTGTGGCATCTACTACAGGTAAGCTTTTAGGTTGAAATCGATATTAGCCTACCGCACCTATACTTTTATGATAGCATCAATACATCCCACAAATCGTGGCCTCTATTATGTGTTCACTAATGTCGCTTGATGACGCTTATTTCTAGTGAAGGCTCTTGATGTTCTGCTCTTATTTCTTACTTAGGTGAAGCGTTGCTTAGAAGGCCTTCAACTGCGTACATTATGAAATATTGCTTAATCAAATGTTACAGTGTGGTATGGGAGGCCCTGTGTGAATACTGACTACAATTATTAATGATATTTATTAGTTATTTAGGGTAAATAATGTAACACCGTCCGAGCTCATGTTAACGCAAGCTGTGCCGCAAAGATCAATACTAGGTCCCCTTTTGTTTTTGATTTCGTTGAATTACGTTACAAAGAAACTCAATAGTCCTGAAATAATCATGTACGCAGCAAATTCCAATGCACTTTTAAATAAAGAAAGTTACAAGCACTGGAATCTAATGTTGTTAGTAATTTGTCGTCTTTTTCATGCAGGCTAAGGCAAATGGAATGCAACTTAACACAAGAAAAAAAAAACATACATAAAATATTGCCCAGTAGATCAAATGATTACTAACGAGTCGAAAATTGCGTTTAATGCGAACCTAATATCAGACATAGCAAACACAAGTTTCTTAGTCATTATTTGTAGAGCACCTATCTTGTAAAGCTCACATCAGTAGCTTCGCCGCAGAATTTACAAAGCGTATGATGAGTTTGTACAAAATAGCCGCCTTGATCACACAATGGTAATCAAATCTGTTTTAGCGTGCACTATTTTACTGAAAATTATGTTATCGTAATTTATTATGGGGAACGATGACACAAAAAAATTGCAATAAATTATTAGTTTTGAATAAAAAGAGTACTGCGCTGCTATGCACGCTACAGATACATAAGGATATCCTACATAATGATCTCCGCGGAATCTGAAAACGTCGCCTCTATTCTTAATATAGAACGTGTTCAGGAAAAATTAAATCTGTTATTGCAAATTACTCCAGTTAGGTTACAAACAGAAACTATGCACAAATAGCAACATTGATGGACTTTAGCGACCAACTTTAGGGAGCGAAGACGACGCATGTCAGTCATGTGAACTAATTACGGAGAAAGAATACATGACAGAGCAAATAACCTTGCTTCTCAATAAACGCAAAACAAAATTGAACTCTTTGAGGTTAGTCTCCATCTCTTTAAAAACAACTAAGAATTATATCATTACCCAGCATATTCATGATCACTTTGTCCATTAACACTAATTTTTTGTCCTTATGGTGCATGTCAAAATATTTGCTTTATAAATAGTGCATTTGCCATGTACGTCTTGTATTTCATATTTGTCAGATTGATTATTCGCACTCCTCGCAGCTAAGATCTTTGTGTTAGTACTATTGTTAGGTGACGTTCTTTTTTTCTTTTTGCTTTTCGGTAAAACTACTTGTGAATTTACCACGTTTATATTTTATTACTTTTCAAATTTTTTTTTGCTTTTCATTATCTCTTTAAATATTAACTGGGCAAAAGCAGCGAGCTTGTCACTGTCTATTTGGAATGTTCATTTTTGTAAACCAGGTTAACAGACCTCTGTCAGACATTGCTACATTATTTAGGGTCTGTACCTCTCCTGGCACAGTTAAAGAAAAATAAAGCATCTGAATACTGAAGAATTACTTAAAGAGGGCTTAAGGTATTCCAGTCCAATATTGCTTTAATGTGATATCTTAAGAAATGCTATGAGAACACAATCATTAAACGTCAAGAGTCTCAAGGCAGGTTATATTATGGGCATTTCACAAAGCTAACAAGAAGGTATTTGGAAGTCGGCTAATTTCAGTAAAACTGTGAAAATTGTAAGCATAAATTTGTTTTCCGATATAGACGGACTAATTTTCATGTCACTTAAATTCGTTCCCTTGGAACAGTCCGTACCACGATAATACGCGGAAATTTATCCCTGCGCTCCTATAATTAAATTCAAGCTTGAAAACTCAGCATAGCGTCATCACTGATACTATAAACAGATATTATTGCGAAGCATCTTACTACAACACTCACGACTGATACATCATTCTAATTGTATGAATAAAGCAGGGTTAGAGGGGGGTCGACTCTAGAGGTTAGAAGCTGCATGCTTCTTCTTAACATATTTTACTTATCTACATAATGGCAGAGTGCAGTCAATATAGTATTAAGAAATTACAAGAAGTATCACGAAACAATTTACTGAAGGTTACCATACGCCCTAATGGGAAAGTTAATGGCGCATGCATATGTGTTTTTATTTCGCGATGCATCGGCTGGCCAATCAGTATCGTGCGGAACGTTGCGAACTGAGGGAAGTGCGGCGCGACTGCTTCACTAATCGGGAGATCGCGGGCCGAAGCGCGTAGGTCACGTGTGCGCGCGAATCACAGCAGCCGCCGAAGACAACCTCTACTCATGCAGCGCTCTGTTTCCATACAGACGATGCGCACTACAATGATGCCATCTCGTAGCCACCGTCACCGCAAATGCCCTTGCGCGTGGCACTACGCTTTTTTCCTCACGTTGTTTCCATGCATTCCTCCTCCGCTATCTTCCTCGCGCTCTCTTTGCTCTCACCGCTCTTTGCATGTCCCGCTGCCGCTCTCACCTTTCGCTGTGCTCGTTCACTCTGTTACGAGGTAGGACGCCAACGCCGACTGCAAACGGGTGCCTAATTGCTGTATTGTAAAAGCACATTTTCCCCTAGGAACGCACTGTTATGCATACTTGCGCATGCTAAAAAATAAATAAATAAAAGTGGAATATTCTAAATACCTTCGACATATTTTCACTTGTGGATATTTCTTCGTCATGACTGTCACAGCGGGAAGCAGTTTTGAGATCAGGAATAAATTTATTTGCAGCCGGTGCAGCGAGATAATTGCCAATGACGCACCTTCTAGGTTGTCGAACTTCTAACTCTTTTAGCTTTCTTGGGGCATTTGAAGCAATTTATAGAGTCCGTCCATCCGTCTGTGTCTGTAAACGCTTTCCCGTCAACATGCGTTCGTGGGTAGTCCACTGTATAATGGGTATAGCACCAGACTGTTGAATTGAGGGAGCCGTGTTCGAAACCAAGCATGGGCCAACTTGGATTATGTATAAGTGATATTGAGTATACCCCGCTGATCAATAAATCTATTTGACTCCAACTTGTATCACTGTGTATGCGCCACTGGGTATATGTACTGCGGCGATGAGCAGTTTATATGTTATGTTCTGTGCCAGTGCCCGCAGTACAGAGTATACTGACAATGGGTAGAGCGTAAAGTCGTTTCTTGCAATCCACCGCGGTGTGTTAACGCCTACAACGGTAACCTATTTTTCGTGATTTCTATCTCCCTCTCTTTCTATATATATTGTAAGAAGCGAACAAACAAACATATGCCTGTCTCTCCGTCCTCTTCTCTGAACCCCGTTTCCTCCACCTTAGTCAACAGTATCATACTGGAAACTTCAATCTGGTTAACCAACCTTCTATTCCTCGCTTTAAATTTTTCTCCCTCGTTGAACTCCCTTTAAGTGAGCTGTTGAGCTTTCGGTGTTTTTGCAATTACTTACGCGGATATCTGAGACTTCTGATATTATTGCGCTACATATTTTAAAGAATACATATTTTCTATTCTAGGGGATGAAATTAGAGATGTAAGGGTCGAGGTCGGCCGTGCCCTGGAGGCCATGGGCGAGTGGCTGCAGAATGAAGACGCACCTGGCACAGAGGAGGAGCGTGCCGCCCTCCAGGAGGTGCTGCTACAGATCACCAAGATTCGCGCGAAGGACGCCGACCTCGAAGAGCTGGACCCGTACATCTGGGACAAGGTCGCCGAAGTGGCCACAAGCATCGCCAAAAAGGTTGTCATCGCATTCGTCACCCAGCAAGCGATCGGTCTCATTGGCGGCGCCATTGGCTGATACATCCAAACAGACGTGGTGCTCCATAGTATTCCTGGCAATCTGAAAGATTTCTTTGTAAGCTCATTTATAAAGCAATAACAATCACTGCAATGCTGTATTACCTTCTTAAGTTCTGGCCCTGTGCCCGCAAGAGTACAGCGGTTCTGCAAGCAGAATGTTCGTGCTCTTTGTAGGGCATATATAAAAGGACATGTAAGTGTATAAGCGCTAGTTTGGGGCTGTCAGATCAAACATTAGCTCCGTGTGCGGACGGTCCTTAATAGGTTTCTTTGGAGTGTTCTTCGAGGCCCTATCCGCACTTCCAATACTACGAATTTCTTACTGCTTAAGTCATTGGAATACTTTAAGTTTCGCCAATACAAGGTCGCATTTTGCAACTGGTCCGATCGTTAGCTTTGAAGGACGCAAAAAAACATGTTGCCGCGTGCATCGAGGAACCATGAACTTCGGTTCATGGTTCTGGGGTCTGGGGTCTCTCTTCTGGGGTCTAAATTCGTTCGCGCTCAATCACGATGTCCACTTCGGACGCTTACGCCAGGAAATCACCTACGGACAATTCTTTTTTAATCTTATCATTGGTTCTTCCGGGAGCACCTTCTCACAGCACGTACAACTGGCCCAGACGCGAGCATTGCGGCATTCGGTAACCAGAATCTTGCGCGCAAGGTGTTCGAATGTTACAACACCGATCTTCACGGCCATGCACACATCGAGCGAGGTTTCATTTGCGCTTCCTGGTGTATTAATGCGAAAATTAGAGAAGGTACAACACTAATACATGTATAGGCGATTCCTACTGAAGACAAACACTAACACACATTTCTGGGGCAGTAGCTGGTCACGGTATTGAATTAGATCTTCGATTTGTTATTGTAAATGCAATCGGCTACTCATTTGTGAAGTAAGAAACACCGTAGTTCAACTTCTTATCGTTTTCGCATATGACGTATGGAGCGTGTCTGAATTACGAAACGTATAATCATAACTGTACTTAAAGGTCTGCCCACCTATGAAGCTGCACGTCGTTCAGGAGTGTGCCTGCAACTGCGATTGGAGCCCTTCGCGAATAGAGGCCATGTTGGCAGCGCACCCTGGTGCGGCTTCCCACTTCTTGTGTACACATCGTGAGATGTGAGGAGTATATAATCATTAATGCCATAACTAAACTTGAAAAGTAGTTTCTTCCACCTTAATTAATTACCGGCTACTTCAGGTATGCCGGTGCCATGTGCACAGACTCATCGTTAGTGCAATGGGCCTAAACTCGGCAGAATGGAATGACCGTCATCTCCCAATTGACGTAAGCAACTTGAAAAGGCTGATGTTGGTGAATTTCAATACTGGAAGCATGTTTCGACTTGTTTTAAGCAGGATAATATATATATATATATATATATATACATATATATATAGACTATTTATGCTATCGCACTCAAAAGAAGTCCTACGCAGATTTGTGAGTTGGCTTTTCTGCAGTGGGTTTTCGGCGCTCACGGATAAATCAGTGCGACATAGCTTGGCTTTAACATATATATACAGATATATAGTTGTGGCTAAAGAAATCACGCTGGCCCTGGTAGTATAAAAAAACGAAAGTTCGACGTACGTTGGATTAGCATAGTCAAAGTCGCACCTTGACCAAGGCTGGTCCACCAGCCGAAACGTGAGTAAAGTATACTGTGCAAATCAAACGTCCGTCGTGCTCTCGCAGATATATATATATTAAACGAGGCTTGCTGTGTGTCACTGATTTATCCGTGAGATCCGTAAACACACTGCAGGAAAGCCAACTTGCAGACCTTCGTGGAACACTACAGTTTACATTCGCAGTAGCGCGCCAGTGTCGACTGGCCGGCCGGTCATTGCGTGATAACGGCTCGAAGCGACGAGCTCAGCAAGAGAAGCACATGCGCACAATCTTTACTGGAAGCGCGAGTTGAATCTGCTAGGCGTGACATCACCCTTATCGTGATCAGCTGAGCTTCCCTACTTATAGGAGACGGCGAGTGCGCGTGAACACGGGCTCGTCTTATGGTCTGCAAAAAGGAAATCAAAGCCGCTTTCTTAAAGAAAGATGGTTGAACACCACGCTACCCTGACGAACTGTACATATCAGAATTGCGTTACGGCCCGTCACGCAATGCATTCCCGGCCGTCACCATAGGTAGGCCGCGGGTGGAGCACCATGCAGAAGAGGCTGCCGTACACAAAGGAAGGTAAGTGCCAGCGCGATCATGCCCGCAAGGCCGATCCCGTGTATAGGCAACGGTATGCAGAAGCCATGTCGGAGACGCTTGTGCAGTCGAGATGCCTATTGGTCTTGCCATCTTCAGCGTGCAAGTACATCAGACCGAACACGCACCGTTGCGACGCGGAAACGTTCCCGGCAGAAACGATGAAAACCTTAAAGTCACATAGTACGCCGGTCCTAGTGTGCGGTGAACTTATCATCGATGTGGTGGAAAAGCACGGCAAATGGATCGAGAGTTTCAAGCCAGATCGCTACTCGTTGAAACTGAAGACGCTAAAGAAACTCACGACGCAACGTTATTCCTGCACTGATCTCACGTTTGCAAGCAGGCTTTGTAACGTTACGATGGCAGAGCCTCTGGCCGTCTACAACAGCGCTTACAAGGCAATACTGTGCAATTGTGCAGTTGTCCGTGAAAGTGTGTGTGTGGGGGGGTATTCAATCTCTACATGATATAAACTAAAGGCTATGCAATTTAGCGAAATGTGTATTCATTCAACGTCAACGTTTAAAAAATACAATGCTAATGTAAAAAAGTTCCCTACCGCAGACTCAGCTAAATAACCGCGCAGTTGGTTATAAAACTAGCTCTGGTCGACAGCGGCCCGCGAATGTGCCACTGTGGGCCAGAAATAGGCGACGCGAAGTGGGACACAGGCGAACACTCGCCCCAAGCGGCTCCCACGCAAGAAGGGTGCCTCAAAAACTTGGGGGAGCAGACACTGAGGCACGCAACCTTTCTCTTTGAAACGCAACTTTACTCTCTCTACGACACAGGCTACTGTACACTGCTGAGGTCGTAAGACGCGGGGCTCCAGGCGGAGGGAGATGCCTGCGGTGAGCGAAGGGGGTCGAACCGGGGGTTGCGGGGAGGCTGCAGTCATGCAGCCCGCTGCTTGCGGGACTGTCTCCTCAATGTCTTCGAGGCACCTCGGTTCCTCAGAAAAACGGGGCCTGGTAGTGAGGCGCTGTGTTCGTTGCTTAGATTAAACAATCAATCAAATTACATATGCATAGCATCGGGTCGCTCAACATTTCTTCAGTTCGTTGCGTTATCGTTGGCTATGGACTTTGACTTTCGTTCAGTTTGCATTGGGGGAAAGCTTCGCGCTCAACCATATTTCTTTAAGAAAGTGGTTTTCATTTTATACGTATACATATATGTATATATCTGCAAATGGAGTCACTGTTGCAACCGTGTTGTCGGAGTGATGTCGCTCAGCAGGCGAACGCACAGAGACCAATCTAACGACTCTCACCAGGCTCGTCTTATTGGCGTCGTCAGCACGAAAGCCCGCCACACTCTACGACGACTCGCATTCAACGGTGCCGTAGGTGTCACCTTAGTGTGATAAAATTGTCTCTTAGCGATACAGGCTGCCGGATAGTCGGCCAATGGCTGGCTTCGGCAACCGTATCGTGTCGTGATCAATTCTGAAACCATTACGTCATACAGAGTCAGGCAAGCGTTGCTATACCACGATCTAAGTGCTTCCAATGCTTCAAATAAGGTTACAGCTACATCTGTAGCAAAGTATCACCAGGGACATAAGGTTCTGTCGATCAATTTGCTTGCCATGGGTGAAAGACAGCTGCTACATGCTTTATTCTGTTGTGCCGAGGAAGTCAACGCCGCTTGCTGTTTAAAATATTGAATTCCAGTCGTGTGTTGCGCACGTTGCCGGAATACCACCACTGTCAAGGTATGGTCAGTGTGGGTCGAGCTTCAAAGGAGTATCCGGCACCTAGTAGCTTGAAGCTGTATCTATGCCTCATTCAGCATTCCATATTACCAGAATGCCTTTTCATGGCTTACGAACCTATGTGAAGCAGGTGCGTTGTGTCAACATATTCCTTTCCGCTAGGGCAATCCACATGCACTGAAAAAAATTTAGAGAACTCAAATTACCGTGCGTTACATCAACGTGGAACATTTCCCTTGCGGACACATTTGAACACAGTCAGTAAAGCTCTCGCCTCGTCGGAATGACTGCGGACCGTTCCCGTGGGCATGGCTGCTGATTATGTTCCCCCGAAGAAACAATTTGAGAAACCACATATCACGGTGAGCGTCTACGGTAATGCTTTTAGCATTGAATAAATATAGCGTCGCAGCGTCGAAACAACGTATGTATGACGCTTGTCTGGCAAGCGGGACTCCCCTTGCGCGGCTTTCCTAAGAACACTGGGTGCCATCTAGTGGCGCCGCCATGAAGCCTGCTTCAATGGGCTGAAATGCTAGGCGCGGCGATGCATGCGAACCCTGAGAAACGCGTCATTACACAGCCGGGCTCCACTCGCGCTTCCTTTTAAGCAAGCTGGGCCGTGTGATGACGCAGCCGAGGAATCCGCACGTCCCCTCCGAGATGAAAAGCGGCGGGGACGCGAATGACCAGAACTGTTGCCTCACCTGTCGCATGCCCAGTGTCACGCACGCAGTGCCCCCTGTTTCCGAGAGATCATTGAGGAGCGGCACATACCCAGTGCATTTGTGGCGCAGCTTGCTAAAGCATCGGGTTGCTGTTGTTGAGGAAACCGTGGGATGTCGGTTTGACACCGCCCAGCACCGGAGAAATTTCAAGCATCCATTTAAAGACGAAGGCTTTCTTCGCGAGTTACTACCATTTTTCATTGTAGGGTATGTATGTTTGTCGGGGGTATATATATATATATATATATATATATATATATATATATATATATATATATATATATATATATATTGCCACGTGGTGGTGACGTTGAAGAACAGATTAGCAATACTGTGGAAGACAAAACTAAAATTTATTGGGCGAACCTGTGCCCACAAAAGAGGCTACGCTTATAGCGCAACGATAGCGGTGAACACGGTCGGCGATCGTCGAAAATCAGATCAGCGGGTCAAGCACGTCGGCTTTTATACAGCAGTCGTCGAATGTTCCAGACTAATTGTTGGGACACGCGTGCCTTCCACAAAGTTCTACACAATTCGCGTCACGCGATGAAATCAGATAACACAAGGTTCGGCGACAACAGACTGTGGATAGAAGTATCGATAACTTTCCAGAAACTTCGGATACATGCAGACGCGTCCCGCGCTGTACGATAACATTTCTTAGGTGGCGAAACGTGGTCGCCCGATAAAGTACACCTGTCAAGATATACACTACAAAATAAGTCCGCAGGACCACCCATCACCCTGATATTGCGGATATAACTGAACACGTTTATAAATTAAAGTTGTCCAGTGGGAGGATTCGAACAGAGCAGGCCAAACCAAGCATCTCGATATTCTATCATTTATGTCACAGGCGCATGCCTCAAAAGGCGGAGCAGAACATCTTTAAGAATTTTCTGTGTGCAAGCCAGCCCTTTCTGACATTTCGGCCGTCTTTTGAAATCTTAGTTATAACACCACTGCACATCATATTTCACCGTCATCGACAATTACACATAGAAATATCGATTTCTTTTGTATTATTATGTTTTCTAAGAAACATTACTCACATTAACTAAACGATTACTCTTCGCGTCAGGCGTGTCGGATTCCAATTGCACAGATGAAGCTGTATTCTAGGAGCGCAGGTTACACTGCTTTGTTTACTTCATGATGTTGTGGCAACAAATTACAGAAGCACAAGCTTGCCTTCATATTGACGTCGTGCATAGAAAAATTATTTCGCGTTGGTGTTAGTGCAAACCGCCCTGGAGTATACATATTTTCCTTTTGCGTCTCTTTACGGACTTTTCCACGTGCTGCTGTGCAAATATATAGCGCGAGCAAGGCGAGCATCAAGAAGAAGACTACTCAACTGCAATGTAGACAACCCGTCAGCGAAATTCCGACGCATGTCCTTTGTTCTAGGCGCAGATATATAAGTTAGTCCTGGGGTTTTCTGGACCGCACACTGTGCCTAATTTGAGCTTCTCATTGCAGCGCGCAATGTGATGACGTGGGTTCGTATCCAAATTGTGGCCAGTTGTCTATCGCTCCACTCTCAATTCCATTAGTCCTCTTATTCAATTAAGAAGTGCGCATAATTTCTCTTATACTGTCCTTGGGCTCATTGGTAGGTTGGTTTCTTATGATATATATATATATATATATATATATATATATATATATATATATATATATATATATATATATATATATATATATATATATATGTGTCTGGCGGCAGGATTCGCACATAAGGACCTTTAAAAACAGCATACCAATGCTCGGACTAATCGGCCACTGGGGCAGGCCTCAGCAGGTCGAATACAATGTCCTTAAGAATTTCCCGCGTGCAAACCAGCACGTTCGGACACTTGTCGCGTGTGTAGCATATTCACGCAATACCAATTATATGAACACTGCAGATAATAATTTCGCCGTCATCGATTATTACACATAGAAGTACTGGTTTCTTTAGTCTTATAACGGTTTTTAAAGGTCATTACTCACATTAACAGTACGAATACTGTTTACGTCAGAACTTCAATGCCAGGTGGCGAACGATGTCAAGGTACGTAGACGTTATGCTTGCAACGATGAAGTTTTAACGCGATCGTGTCGCAGAAACTCCGGCGCCCGCGTCCGGCGTCCCAACTCTGGTGTCGACCACCGTTTCGGTAATGTTCATTCCGAACCGCGCGTGCCCAATCACGCAGGCCCTCTGTGTAGCGCAAGGAAGTTACTGAAATAATTGAATTTCTCAGAGTGAAATACGTCAGAAAAATTTTAAGGTAGGACTTACACATGACCTACAGATATCATAGCGTCGGATTGTAACTTGAAATAAGACACAACATAATTACGTTACGCGGAAACTTAAACACAGACCCCTTTTACCGCGATAACGTTTTCCAGCTGCGGTTTGATGTCTGTCTTAGCATATAGGAGCCCCGTGGCCCCATCGGTTCCTTGCACACCATCCAAAAAAGAACCGCGAAGCTCGCCTTCGTGCATAGGATCGCCGCCAGCGTTTCGCGGTAAACCATACGGTTACATAATTCAGTTGCCGAGAAGCGTGAGAGGCACTCAGGGATCTTTAAATTCTATCGCGTCCCTCTCATAAGAGGAAGCTTTAGCTCGGGTGCTCCTATCTCAATAGATGCAATTCGTTTTTCTCGGCAACCACTGCACCACATTCAGCGAGGTTTGTTGCATTTAAAAGAAAAACTTAACATATAGTGACTGCTGGTTTCGAATTTTCGATTGAGGTCGTAAAATTTTTTATTAAGAATTGGCATAAAAAACATTTCGAGAAAACGAAACTATCAAGTTTACAACTCGGTAATTCAGCAGAAAAATGTTATCACAATTCTGTGCATTACATCTAATAGTACCTCTAAAGCGGAAAACCTTGATATGTTACAGACGAATCTCAAAAAATATTGTAGTATGAAAATACAGCTTTTGCACAACCCTTATACACAACGCACGGAATTCACGTAAGATGTAAAATGACATATCCACGTTGTCCGCTTTCAATGATGTAATGCGTGCCGTTTACAGTACCGCGATATCTGTTCTTGGTGCAGACATATGAACTTGTAAACTTCGTGCCTCTATATTTTTATTTAATCGTCCGAATTATTTAAAGAAATTTTAACGAAATTCAGGCCCGAAATCTAAATTCCGCTTCCAACAGTCACTGGACTTTAACTTTCTGTCGCAAATGCAACAAATTTTCTTAAAATAGGTCCAGGGGTTATCTCAGAAAAACGTCTTTGCGTTTTACGTGTACTTGAATAGGCCGCGTCGGAGTTAGGCCCAAGCTAAATCTTCCTCTTAAAGGCCATGCTTAAGCGTCCTCCAAATTTTGACTTTTACTCTGAGACCCCGGGTTAGACAGCTTTGGCTGCTGCAACGAATTGTAACACAGTCTATGTAGGCCCCGCCAGCTTGCGTCATCGTTTTACCACACGTGTTAGCTACGCTAGAACCTGCCAGTGCGGGCTTTCTGTAGCGAAACACCGTGTGCTTCGCACGGCACAAACGTGCCCTAACGTCGTCTCTGAACGCTGGCTGACGTGCTCCAGCGAAACACTGAAGCAATGCGTGGCCGCATACGCGTCGTCCTTGGTGCGGACGAAGGAAAATCGTGTTGTTGCTGGTGCGACGTCTGCTGCAGCTCAACACTGGAGGCTCCCAAACGCGGCGCTGCGGGAACAGGAAGCCTAGAGTCACTGTATATGGCTCCCGCAGGGAGCCAGAGTTGCGCATAGGTCCGCCATCTTGCAATCCACTTTTGTGCAATGAAGCCACTTCTCGTTCGCGCAGGGGCTATTTCATTTATTATGCTCTCACGACCACAAATGTATTAAAGATGGCATCTATCTCACGAGCTGCTTAGAGCACTGTGGAAGCTACACGAATTCTTAGCCAACAGGAAAGCCGAATGCCCCTCGTGATGTGCGGATCCGGGCCTGCTTGCCATCATGTTACGCGCGCCATAGTTGGTGGATTGACGCAAAAACATTTTTTGACGATGTAACCGTAAGCTGCGTTTGCGTGCGTGAGACAGCAGGGTTTAGCTTTACCTATACGCTTTTCCTGCAGTTTCCTTGCAGCCTCTTTAGTAAGTAGTACGGGCGGATGACCATACATATTTTCACCTGCGCCGCAGTGTCTGCTCGGCGTCTATTTGGCGTCTACTTGGCGTTTGGTCGCTACCGTCATCAATGTCATCATGTACCATGCTAGAGCGGGGTAGTAAATTAATGATGCAGTGAACAGTTAGGCGTTTGTAGCTTTCCGAATTGTTAACGCATCACCAATGCTAATGCTGTAGTGCCATATGCCAACTCGAAAGGAAACCAGTTTTACGGCTTCGTGCGGTGTCTGTAGTCCTAGCAGCCTGAAAACGGCTGACCTCAATAATTACGACAAAACATGCCTAGCGATTTCACCTCAGCTTTACATGAGACTTAGCGATGATGGATTTTGCCGCTTGTTTTTTGCTGATAGGGCCGAGTGCCAGTAACAAACGCGAATTCTGATCGAAGCGGGTGGTGGGCGCTGTATGAGCGCTGCCATGTTGCCACTGTTAGGGTGGCTTCTCTCCAGCAATTCGGAATTCCACGTGACTGCGCTTGGCGAATGGCAACCGAGCGGCACGTGGAAAATAGAAGCCCAACTCTGCGGAAGCTTTCAGGAAGCCGAAGCTAACCCCCGTATTGAGCAACGCATCTTAATTTGAAGCCCATGCTTGACTTGATGTAAATGACGCCTTTTGTGAACGTCGCAAGACGCTCGCT
This sequence comes from Dermacentor andersoni, assembly GCF_023375885.2. Classification (NCBI taxonomy): domain Eukaryota; kingdom Metazoa; phylum Arthropoda; class Arachnida; order Ixodida; family Ixodidae; genus Dermacentor; species Dermacentor andersoni. Next base: position 168,126,078 of record NC_092815.1, on the reverse strand, counting down.
GCGCTTCCTTCGGTACGTTCAGGACAAGCGTCCTTTAAATCACCTCAAGCGTGTGCTTAAAGTTTAAATGCATTTCTGAATATGGGGGTATGTGACAACGTCGACAAAGCCCTGAAGTTCAAAACAGCGAAGCCCACGCGCATTGTGTGCTCCGTAACCACGACACTGTACGAGAAGGCGATGTCGACGCACAACAAAAATGCCGACAAGGCCCTGAAGTTCTAAACGAGGCTGCTCGCGGTCATCGAGTTCTTTCTGGTCATGGGTCCTTGCGCACACCACACATGTTTACTTACTTTACGTTTACTGCAATTGATACTGCCACTAAAGCTACGAGCCTTGCTTCATGTGATATTCTACCATGTTGCTATCGCATTCAGCGATTCACCCTTTTGACGAAACTGACTTCTTAATAAATAAAACAATCAAATTTTTCGTTAGCTGCATTCGGAAAAGCGGCCTCTAGCACAGAAGCGCTATGCAGTGCCAGTTATGCAACGAACGCTTTTCGCTCACAACTACGTGCCTCGTAATCCCATTGTATTTTTTGGCTTGTTAAACCCCGTACATCAAGTAATTATTGCATCATCATACGTCAAAATGTTGGCCAGTTCCGAAAATGCTGCAGCTTAGAAATGTAAGTCGATCCAGAATATAGTGTAGTAGAAAGAAACTCGCAGTTTCTCCCGAGAGGCAAAGCATCGATTGCGATAGCGGATTACTAGACAGCTATAGGAATTAACGATAGTAGTTTGCCCACCGTGTAGAGTTGTAAGAATTCGATTACTAACTAAATCAAGAAGCACGTGCGAAAAGCTAAAGATGAACACATTGTGCTCAATGACCGCGGAAACTCGCTCTAAAACGCTGTGAGTGACGAAACACCGGAGCAGCAGCGAGGCGAATTTACCTTTCCCTCGTATCTCGCTTCAACGCGAACTAAACATCTAAAGCACAGAGCATACGAAGTTACTGGCACTGGGTGCATGTACTTGATCATGTACGCAGATCATTCGTAATATGAGACCCGCGCGGGCGCGCACTTTGCCCACAGCGCAGATAGCTCTCTAGATACGCCGTCCGCGCGTCGAGCCCGTAACCAGCAGAACGAAAAATTCACCCTCCCCCCCTCTTCTACCTCACCTCCCCCATGCCTTGCGCGCAAAAAAAAGACGAGGCCTTACTCCATCGCGTGCGTGAGATTGAGCCGCGATCTTCGGCTGAGTCTCGCGAGCTTTCACTCGCTCATACAGCGCACGACGACTATGTTGCCGCGTTTGGACTGACGGTGACGGCAGAAGTGTCCCTATAATTGCTTTCGCAGTAAAGCTTTTACGTTCCGACGCTCCTCCTGCCCTCCTCACGCAAACGGTGAGAGAAAAAGTGTGGTTCGCAGTTACTCTGCCCCAATCTCGCCCCCAACTGTCTCAGGCAAGCTTTCTTTCACGGACTTCCATTGGATCTCGAATCACCTTCCAAATCTTTGGAGCGCTGCTCTTAGGCGCCCGTTGCTTCGTTAAGCGTCGGCGTAACCGGCAAAAAGGACGAGCCCACCGAAGGATGAAAAAGGAGAATGCGAAGCGCAACGGAAGATCAACGACGGCGATAGCGAAGAGAGCGCGATGAGGAAAGCGGCGTAGGAGGGCACAGCGGAAGCATGAGGAGGAAAGCGGAGAAGGGGAGTCCGGCGAAAGAGTGAGGAGGAAAGCGGAATACTATTAATTCATTCATTCATTTTATTTCAGCATTACGGTACATTACAGCATGTAAAAAAATGCTGGGGTCAGAGACTAAAAGCCAGAAGCTTGACGGGTTCTGTACACGATAATTGCACTTTCACAGGGGCAACAGGAAATGTTCGTATGCGATAAGCTTACAATGCCAAAACTATACGTTTGAAAAATAAAACTAATAGTGTTGAAATTAACATTAAAACAGAAATACTTTACTTTTATGCACGACGTCAAAGTTTGTGAAAACTTGGAGAAACTTTTCAGCACAATATCAAAACTTAACAGCAGCAGCATTACAGAAAACAATGCTGGTTGTTTAAGAGAGTAGGCAGTGTTTATGGAATCATTTGTTGGCCACATATAGTTAGTACTGGTCCGTGGTGTAAACCAAAAAGTGATTTCGCGCGTGTCATAAGCATGCATTCTTTCAGTCAAATTAGCAAGTTCTTTCAAGCACAGATTGTGTGTTTTAATGCCTTGTTTGTAGCGTGTCATTAGTAAATAATCGTACAAGTCGACAACAGATATTACGTTTAGGTTTTTACAGATGGGCCCTGTGTGTGCGTTATACGGAGCATTGACAATCAAACGGACAGCCTTTTTCTGTAATTTTTCAGTGCGAGACGTGCCCCAAGGCGGCGACCCGCTATGAGATGACGCCATATTAATGAACCCCGTAAAACCCCTCAATCTCCAAAAGTAGTGCCAACCACTTTCATCCTCCACTCCACTACTGTGCTCGGCACAGCCTCGACAGTGGCGCCGCCTAGGCTGGCCCTGCCGTAGCAGATAACGGCTAACGCGCTACCGGAGGAAATCTGCGGAAAAGTTCGTTCGAGCCCTGCGGAGCAGTTTTTCAGGCGAGATTTTTTTTCGTCAGTGGGTAACTGGCCTTAATAATATCGTGTTGGAAGTGCGCAAAATAATAGAGAAAATGACCATTATTTAAGGCGTAAAGCACCCGCGCGTTCGTGTTGCTTAAAGACGACGCATACAAATGGTGATCTCCAACACGCGCTTAATTATCTCAGTTTCAGGTTTTTACTGCGTGGAAGTATGCGTACGTGGTTTCGTAGGTTCATTTGCGCACCTGCCGTATGCTTTTGTTCGGCCGGCGCGTGAGAGATTCCAACTGTCTGGAGCCAGCAATGCCTAGCAGCAGCAGGGTCGCTTCTACTCCGCGTCTTTTACAGATGTGTGTAGCTCATGCATGGGTGGCGGCAGCCATGAGCAACGTTTTCACACGTAGAGAGTATTGATAACTTGAACAACGTACAACGTGCAAACAACATTAAATAGTTATTTATTCATTTATTACAGTGCAATTGGTTGAATTTTGATAGCAAGAACGAACTTGATGGAACAACTGGACAGAGGTTCCGGTAATAATTACCCCCCCCCCCCCCCCCACTCATTAGCGCCTTTAACACTTTTGTTGAAGCGCTAACTTTATATCTCTCTACTACGTGCGTCTGTATCCTTTCACGTTGTAAGTTTTCGCACGGAAGCACTGTTGCTTTAACTGCAACTCTCCCCCCCCCCCCCCCCCCCCCAAGGCACACAAGACCGAGAAAAAATATTGATTATTGGGTTTTACGTGCCAAACCCACAATCTGGTTATAAGGCACGCCGTAATGAGGTACTCCAAATTAATTTTGACCAGCTGGGGTTCTTTAACGTACCTCTAATGCACGTGAAACCGGCGTCTTTGCATATCGCCCCCATCGAAATGCGGCCGACGCGACCACGATTTGAACCCGCAATCTCCCGCGATCAATCCATCTGCCCGTACTTTTGTAGCACTGAGCCGGCAATGGCTTTTGGATCGTGCTCGAGTTAAAAAATATACAAAAGCGCATCGCGTGCTTCCACGTGACACAGATTGGCTAATGGAGGACCGGAGAAGGCTGGGGCGATAGGAGGCGTGGAGAAGGAAACGCCAGGAGAGAGCGGAGTGGCGGAAAGATCTAAGAATGGCGCTACTTTTGGAAAATTTAGGGGCCTTAGTGCGTCTTCACCCAGTCGCTGATGACGTCATTACTAAGACATGCGGTGGTCTCATCCAGCGATACCACATATAAAAAGGAAGCGCTGGCGTGGGCTTCTCACCCACTGCGCATGCGCTCATGCGCTACTTCGCTCGCGCCGCAGCCGCTAGAGAACACGTTCCGCGCGAGTGATGCATTTCCCTGTTTACGATTTCTTCGTAGACAAAGACATTCAACAAGAGTGGACACTCCCATAGAACCCAGCAGCCGATTTGACTGCAGCGCACCATGCGGCTGCTATAAAAACCTTAAGCACACTGCCGGTTTAGGTTTTGGGCGTGCGCGTTTTGAACGCTAGCTTGTACGCGTTAGGCCGGTTGCGCTGATCGACGCCGAATGTGTTTTTGCTTCTACTGTTCAACCACGCGCGGTCTTTGCCCGGAAGGGCTTTATTATTTGCTAAAATAAGTGCGAACGGTCTTTGCAACCCTCCATCGAATCTTTGCAATGTGCACTTTAATAAAGTAGGCGCAAGACTCATTGCGTAATGAGAAAATGGTTATTTGGCTCTATATAAATTCTGGTTCTGGGCTTTCTGTGAATTAATTCGATGTTGTGGCACCAGGTAAACAGTAGTAGCTCCCGTACGAAGTTCCACCGGAACGCATCACCTGAAAAAAGTAAGAACAAGCAAGCGTCATTTTGGTATTTAGCCATTGTATAAATACTGAATCTAGAGGCGAAATGTGGGAAAGTGGTGAATGGGTGGCGTTACAAAAAAAAAGCAATTCGCTGTCACATACAGAGCTTATAAACTAACCAACTCACCCCAAAGAATACCCTACAGTATGACGAAAACACCTAATTTCCAAGCATTCCCCCATTCCCGGGCATTATGTTCTGTACTTTAAGAGCACAAATACACGTGGTACTGCGCGTTTTCGCGACACAGCTCGGCCTCAGCTGACGCGATGGTACGCCACGTGCACAGAGGTGGCCGAAACACAGGCTCTCAGCTAGACCATGCCAGATGCTCGCAGACACTCGCACTCAAGACAAATACGTGGGTGCAAAGCCTGCTTTCAGTCGTTCAGAAGTTGCAATTTCGGAGTAACAAAATCCTGGTTTTTAGGCGCCTCGGCGTTACCTTTTGCGCGTTCTGCCAGCTCAAGCAACACACTTCCTTGTTGTAACTGCTGACAACCGCTAGTCACGTTTTCGACAAGTGTATGTACCGAAAGCAGATATATGTTGTTGTTCTTGGGGGGGGGGGGGGGGGGGGCGCAATGGTTCTTGGCTCCGTATGATTCAGTATACCCGAAGCTAAATTCGTTACAACGCCGTGTTCGCCAACCTTGCCTGAAAGTATCCCAAAGTGTAACGAAATTAATTACAATAATGTTGGGGTAGGACAAACCGTCAGGAACTTGTCGCAGCAAGATTCAGTACACCCGAAACTAACTGCCTCACCACATCCGAGCTCCTTTTCGATAGCTGCGTCAAGACGCCAGGCGTGGCAAGGGTGCCCAAAAAGTACCCAAATAAGTGACAATTATGCTGGGGCCAATAGAAAGCGTAGCGAAAATTTCTCACTACAATACACTACACGTCAAACTAACTGGCCACAGTGACCGAGCTGTTTTTCGCAAACTGCGTCACAATGCAACGTTCCGTGCCATTAGCCTAAATTGCTAGACATGCAGCGCAGACTGTCAAAAAAACATTTCTCACCTTGCCGTACGCCAATAACGCAGTGGTGCCGTGTCAAAGTGTGGAAGGGACGCGAGAATACTCCGGGAGCCCTAGAAACCAGGCCACATCCAAAAAAGACAGACGGGTCGCCGAACAGGCGAACGCCCACATGCGCAATTGCCCTCACTCTATGTATTTCCGTTCTTTAGATCACTATCATCACTGTCATCTCACTCGCTTCACTGAGGTATCTCGTGCATGACTCATGCATCTGGCGCGTCTTGCGTGTCACTAGTTTGTCGCTATAGGTTACACAAGAAAATTAAGTCGCAAAGCATAAGTTTGTTTACACGCACAACTTTTCACTTAAAAAAAAATCACCGCCCAAGCACTCCGTACAGATGGTTAACCTAGGAAGCTGAAAGGTGCGGCCCCGGTGTTTATTACCAGGTTAATCCCGACGCTTCATTAAATAACGGCTTAGTAGGCTGTCGGATCCTCGGTACGCAGTTGTTGCTTGCGCTCGGCTGCACGAGCCTGTTGGGCCCGGGCTGCCGCATCAGTGCGGCGTAGACGAGCTCGTTCCTGGTTCAACTCGCGGCGTTGCTGGTCGAAAGCTGCCTGCTCCCCAGGAATACGTATGATGCGTCGCCTACCCATTTAGGAGCCTTCGCCAGAAACTGTGTTCTCGCTACTGTGACAACAGTAGTCACCGCGATGTCACTACTGTCGCTACTGGCATCAAAGATCTCACTACTGGCGCTGCCACTCGCGTGCGTCTCTTTCTCTTTTTAACATGAAAGTGTTTTATGCAGGGATCCATGCTTGATTTCCTGCATCGGATGTAACGGATGCGACGTCGGCGCCAAGCAGTAAAATAGCTGGCATGTTGCAGCACTTCGGAAACTTCACGAATTCTTATCGAATAGGAAGGCTGACTGCCCCTCGAGATTTGCTCATCTATGCCGCGTCATGGGCTCAGCGTCTGCTTGCCATCCTGTCACATGCTGTGGATTGGCGCAAAAACGTTTTGACGCCGTAACCATGAGCTGCGTTTACATGCATGTGAGAGCAGGGCTTCACTTTCCCCGCACGCTTATCCCTGTACTGTTTCCCTGCAGTTATCTTGCACCCTCCTTCGCAAGTAGTACGGGCGAATGCCCCAAATGTTCACCTCTGCCACAGAATGTGCTCGGCGTCTGCTTGGTCTTTGATCGCTACCGTCACCACATACCGTGATAGAGCGGGGTAGTAAATTAATGATGCCGGGAAGAATTACGCTTGTATAGAGTTGGCATCTTTAACACATCATCAATGTTAACGCTGTGGAGCCATCCGCTAACTAGTAATCAAACTAGTTTTACGGCTTGGTTCCGCGGCTGTAGTCTTAGCAGCGCGAAAACAGCCGATCTCAATAATTACGACAAAACATACCTAATGATTCGCCTCAGGTTCAAATGAGAATTAGCGATGATGTATTTCGCGCTTGTTTCTTGCTGACACGGTTAGCCGCCAGTAACAAGCCTGAATTCGGATTGAAGTGGGCGGTCTGGGCGGAAGGGCTGCCGCCATGTTGGCTGCGTAATCACGGTCAAGGTGGCTATTATGGTTAACAGCGCAAACTTTCACAGTAATTCTCGGTATACGACGTGCATTCGCACAGGTCATAACATGTCGCGTATCACTGTACCGTACCATGTAGCGATCAAAAATAAAAATGCCTAGTGTATACCCAATAATCAGCCAGTTATGCCCGGAACTATATACTGCTGCGCAAGGATATTACCCATGTAAATCTCGTGATACTGATGATGAAATTGATCTAAAGAAAGGAAAGACGCTTGATTATGGCCTCGTACCTTCGGCAGTGCTGCAATCAGCTTTCGAGGTGGATGCAGCAGTGGTGAAGCGAAGTACCGCCTCGTGACACTAACCAGTGCCGACAGGGGAGCGCTTCGGTAATCACAGCGTAGCGGAGGCTCCGACGCCGTATAACATAGTGTTGGCACTTGCAGCACACGGTTTGTCTTTAGCATAGCGTTAGCCTGTGGCGCCTCATCGCCTACGGAATGTAGTTTGAACATGTATTAGCAGTGCTTGGACGCCGCCTAATGCTTTGCTGGCGATGACAACAATTAAGAAATCTGGTGCGCTAAGCGGCGCAGAAAGGCAACGGCGTCGATGGGTGAATCTCGCTTTGGTCCGGCTATGAGACACGCCAGCGTGAAGCGAATTTGCTCCTTCAGCAGCCGGTCGTACCGTGCGAGGAGGCGCCATAAAGTATAGCCAAAAGTAAACACACGTATCGGGATTACGCGGCGCACATGTCACATTCTTTGACCCGTGGGTGGATACGATGTTGTTGATGATAATGATGATGATGATGATGATGATTAGAATTTATAGGAGTCTCCTTCGTTACGGGGCAGTGACAGATAGTGACCAGCCTGCTTGAGTTAACCAGATCCAGCTGCATGCAACATGCAACTGCTACGTGCAACCGCTACATCTCGGGACAAGTGCTGCAACTAATTTTTATACAGGTAGACTTTCTCTCTGATTCGTCAACACAGCCGACGACTCGCACGCTGCGTCGTCAAGCTCAGAATTTTTCCTTTTGCGATGACTGGCTTCACCGACGCAATTATGACGGCCGCCGGTGTTTATTGGTTATACCTTGAAGTCTGTGTAGCGAAGCGTGCGCATTCTTTCATGCTGATCCGCCATGTGGGTACTCCGGAGTTTTCAAAACTCACCAACCTCTTCGACTGGCGGAGGATGTACAGCCATGTTCGAAAGTTTGTTCGCTTTAGCCCTGATTGCCAACGCAGCAAATCTTCTGCCTCCCAGTCGCCAAGTGCTCTGCAATCTCTACCTTGGCCTGCGCGGCCATTTGGGCGTGTGGGCATTGATTTTACATGGGGACCTTCCCTTAACAACTGCTTGTAACTGCTGTTAACCGCTGGGCCATTGTGGCGGTTGATCGTCTCGCGCGATACGCCGAGACCACCCGCCTCCCGGCAGTTACAGCCCTATACGTTGCGTCGTCCATCCTTCGCAGTTTTCTCATCCACTACGGACCACCTCAGGAACTGCTCAGAGTTCGCAGGGAAGCCTTGTTGTCCGAAGTCGTTCTGTCCATCCTCGATTAGTGGCGGGTTGTTCATCGGACATTTACCGCCGGTCACCCTCAAATCAACGGGCTCACTGAACGCTGTAACCGTACGCTTGGCGACATGCTCGCTATGTATGTCGCCTCTGACCACCCGAATTGAGACCCCATTCTACACTTTGTAACCTGCGTATGCTACACAGTGATACAGAGCACCCCTGGTTTTCGCCATTTTTCTTATTGCACGGCCGCCATCCGTCGCAGGCTATCGACACAACTCTCACGTACTGGCCTTATGCATCCGAGTGTGTGCTCGTTTCTGCCGTGGCGAGGCATGCTAAGGAATGCCGCGAACTCGCACGGGCCTTAAGTGGGCCAGGAGCGCGAGGGAGCCGCCGCCCCGACAACGCCAACGCGCCCGCTTTCCTTCCTGGCAGGCTTGCGTTGCGATCAGTAGCTGCCGTTGCAGCTGGTCTCTCTTCGAAACTAGGGAGAGACGCTGGCGTCGGCTTTGAGAGCAGTCGCACCTCACGTCGGATCCGCCAATTTTCGGCCCTTGTGCCGGTTCCTTTATCCCTATCCGGAAAGTTTCTTCACGAGTGGGTGAAGCAAGTCGTCAGGACCACTTCGATACCAATCGTATACCAATACTCGCCCGGGGTGGCCCAGGAGAGTTTTGGGAAGCCCTTGACCACGCCGTGCGCCGACCTAGGCCTATCCTGCCTAGCTCGAGTGCGGCCGCCCGCACGCCAGCACGCAGACGAAGGGACGACCACCCAGCCGCCCGCCGCCGCCTCGTCGCCCATCTCCCGGCTGCCCACCGCCATGGAGATCGCTGTCCAAGGACAAGAGGTGACCCCCGAAGAACTTTCGGATGCTTCCTGGCAGACGCCAGGCCTCCGCGCCCAAGACCAACGCCGCGCAGTGTTGCGCCTCGCCGCCGCCGACGCAGCTAAATCGCCGCGATTGAAGCAGGCAAGTGCTTCGCCTCCTCAGCCCCGCCGTCACGCTCCACTCCCTCGCCTCCCGGCCGACACGATTCACGTCGTCGGCCGCCCCAAAACCCCCGTCGACCTTACCAAACTCCAGCCTTGGCATTTATACACCGCCTTGCTGCAAGCAGCGAGCCTGCAAGACCTCCCGCCCGCATCTCGCGACACGGTGCGGATCCACCCGGTCAACAACACCTTTACGCTCAGCGTTGCGGAATCGGCTCGCGCTCCAGCCTACCTCCGCATCACTTCCCTCACGGTGTCCGGCACCACTTTCGCCATCCACCTCTACGCCCCACCGCCGGACGACGCCCTACGGGGCATACTCTACCACGCCTTCGACGACTTCACGGATGAAGCCATCCTTGACGATCTGCAGGCAAGCAATCCTGCACTTTCTATTGTGGGTGCCCGCCGTATGGGCAAGACTCCCATCTTGGTCACCCTCACGGACCCCAAACTACCCCGGTGGATCTTCTACCATGGAGCTCACCTTCGCCTCCTCCCTTTCCACAAGGTGGAGGCCTGTTTCAACTGCCGCTCGACTGGCCACCGGACCGACGTGTGCCGCAAGCCACAGCAGGACAGGTGCCGTCGTTGCGGCGACATTCACCCCCCACCGCTCGAGGGCTCGCCCCCGACTTGCACCCCCCGCTGCATCGCTTGCAACGGGAATCACTCCACGCATAGTTCCAACTGTAAGCACCGCTACGTGCAGCGCCCTCAACCCCCGAAGCAAATGGCACGGGGTCCTCCGCCGCCTCCGCCCTCGAAGTCGACGAGTGACTTCCCGCCCCTCGCTCCAGCGGCGCCCAAACCAGCCTCTAAGCCCACCCCGTCGACGTGGTCCCGCGCCCCCCCCCCCCCCCCCCCCCCCCCCGGCGCTCCCTCGGCGTCCTCCTCGCCGCAGGTCGTCGCACTGCAGCAGGAAAACGCCTCCCTACGACAGCAGCTCACTGCACAAACCGCTCAACTTGCGGCACAGAAGACCCAAATTGAATCCTTCCAAGCCCAACTGCGAGCTCTTGAGGAGAAGCTCGAGGCAGCCATCACGCTCCCATCATGTCTACCCTCCTCAATCGCCTCCTCCTCTGACATGGATGTTCAGACTTCCGAAGGAGGCACTAGCAAACGCCGCAGACCCAACACCCCCCTTGCATCTCTCCACTTTTCCGAAGAGGTCCAGGCAGCCATCAAGACGACCCTGGTGGACCTCGAAAAACGGCTGGATAGCCGTTTCAACTCGATATACCAGCTTCTCACGGCACAACACGAATCCCTCAATGCCATGCGCACGGACCTCACTGCCTATCCCCCCGCCACGTCCTTCCAATCTCTCCAAGAGACGGTCGATAGCGTTCAAGCTTCCATGCTCGCAACCGTCCGAGCCAAGCCACCGCTCCCCGTCCACACCACCTCTTCCTCTGCCGCCCCACCCTCGCAAGCACCAGCCGAGGCAATACCTTTTTCTTCCGCTACTAATCATGGCTGACCGCTCTGTCGTCACCGTTTGGCAGTGGAACTGCCGTGGTTTTCGCCCCAAGCGTAACCACCTCCTTCTACACCTTCAACAACTGGACCCCTCGGTCTCTCCTGACGTCATCGTACTACAGGAGACTCACGCCACCATTTCCCTCTCGGGTTACGTCGCCCACGACCAAGTAGATCATCACCCTCTGCCCCATCCCGTCACGGCCATCCTCACTCGGCGGACGCTCACGGTCAATCGAGCCGATCTGCCCTTCCCTACGGTCCACCATGTCTTTATCGAGGTCCTACCTCAGCGACGTGAAGACCCCTCTCTTTTTATTCTTAATGTTTACACCACCCCACGCGTCACCAAAGACCTATCGCTCGTTGCTCTGCGCCGTGCCGCTGCAGCGAGAGCTGCCAAATCCCCCCGCCTCGTTCTCGGTGACTTCAACGTCAGGCATCCGGACTGGGGTTACTCCAAGGCCGATGGCCCCGGCACGAGGCTGTGGCAGCTCGCACACGACCTCCACCTCTCCCTGCTCATCGACCCCACGCAACCCACGCGCATCGGCAACAGCGTGTGCCGCGACACCACTCCGGACCTCAGCTTTTGCCGTTACGTGCACGACGCGCGCTGGTCCAATACACATCAGTCCCTGGGCAGCGACCACTACGTCCTCGCCATCCAAGCCCGTACCTCCCCGTGCAAGCCGCGCCCACACACGACCCGCTATACGGATTAGGATGCGTTCCGAGCCCGCCGGCTGCACTCTGCCGCCCCCGACATCGAGGACCTTTCGATGTGGACCGACCAGCTACTGGCGGACCTCGACAGGGTCACCGCCTCGATCCCCACCACGGAGGACCATCCGGCAATTGACTCCCGCCTCGCCCACCTGTTAGCCGCTCGCACGAGCCTCACCAACCGTTGGCATAAGCAACGTCACAACCGTCGCCTGCGCCGCCGCATCGCATACCTCGATCGCGAGATCGAGCTTCACACAACTGTGCTCGCCCGCCAACAGTGGGAGCAGCTTTGCTCAGGGATCTCCGGTCAGTTGGGCTGCAAGCAATCCTGGCATCTCCTCCGCCACCTCCTCGACCCTGCTTGCGCCAAGTCAGTCGCTCGGCAACAATTACAACGCGTTGTCCGGGCCTACCCCGGCGACACACCGTCGCTGATAGCAGACCTGGCCGCCAAATACCTCCAGCTGCCACCCCCTGGCACCTCTTCTCCCCCTCTCGCGTCCTACTCTGGGCCCCCAACCCCGAACTAGATGCCGATATCACGGAAGCTGAAGTCTACGCGGCGCTACACAAGCTCCGCACCACCTCCGTCCCCGGTCCAGATCGCATTCCCAACAAACTTCTCCGAAATCTTGATGCCCCTTCGGTCCTTGCCCTCACTTCGTTCCTGAATGAGTGCTGGCGCTCCGGCAACCTCCCCCAGTCGTGGAAACACGCTCGCGTGGCTTTCATCCCAAAGCCGGGCAAGAAACTCACAATCGAGAACCTCCGGCCCATCTCACTCACTTCGTGCGTCGGCAAGCTCATGGAGCACGTCGTCCTAGCTCGCTTGCAAACGTACACAGACGCTCACCACCTCCTTCCGAACACCATGATTGGTTTCCGCCCCCACCTCTCCACACAAGACGTCCTCTTGCAACTCCACCACGACCTTCTCGATCCGCCCACCTTCTCCGACACTAAGGCTCTCCTTAGCCTCGACCTTCACAAGGCGTTCGACAACGTCTCCCATTTGGCTATTTTTACCGAACTCGCCACCATCAACCCCGGCTCTCGCACCTGCCACTGCATTCGCTCCTTCCTCACGGCCCGCACGGCCGAAATCATCGTGGGAGATCTCTCGTCTCCCACGTATGCGCTTGGATCTCGTGGTACCCCTCAGGGCGCTGTCTTGTCGCCTTTTCTTTTTAATCTCTCCCTTCGCTCACTTCCCGACAAGCTCGACCGTATCCCCGATCTCAAACACACCCTGCACGCGGACGACGTAACTTTTTGGGTTACGTCTGGCTCAGACGGGCACATTGAGCAGACGTTGCAACGCGCAACTGACGTCGTCACAAGTCACGTGCACGCGGCCGGTCTCGCTTGCTCGGCGGCCAAATCCGCCCTCCTCCTCATGCGGCCCCCCGACCGGCGTCGCCACAAGACGCCTCACCCCACCATCACGATTCACGCCAATTCCACTCCCGTTCCCGTCGTCTCGCATCTCCGGGTGCTGGGGCTGATAGTACAGTCAAACCGCCATAATGCTCACACCATCGACCAGCTCTCGCTTTCGGTTCAGCAAACCGCGCGCATGCTCGCTCGTGTCCGAGCGCGGCGCATCGGCATGCGCGAACACGATCTCCTCCGCCTAGTCGACGCTTTCGTCGTTTCCCGTCTCACGTACGGCCTTTCTTATACTCGTCTTCTCAAATCGGAACGCGACAAGGTCGACGTCCTCATCCGCCGTGCATACAAGACTGCTCTCGGCCTTCCCTCCAATGCGTCCACGGCGCGTCTCCTCCGCCTGGGAGTCCACAACACGCTCGACGAACTGATCGAAGCTCACCACACCGCTCAGCTGCAACGCCTTCATCGTTCGCCGACCGGTCGCTACATCCTCTCTTCCATCGGTCATGACACGTCTTCTCACCCGCCAGACCTGGTCTCACTACCGCATGCTCTTCGGGCAGCCTTTTCCATCAAGCCGCTACCCAAGAATATGCTCGCGGGACACCACGACGCCCGTCGCCAAGCCCGTGCGGCGGGCGTGCCAAGTACGCCGACCACCCGGCAATCGCCTACGTGGATGCGGCCCGATACGCCTCGCCCGGGGACGCCTTCGCAGTCGTCTCCGTCTCGCCCTCCTCGGCACCCTCGGGGCCGACAATCACGGCCGCCACCGTTCGAACGCCCTACGTCGTCGAGGCTGAGGAGGCGGCCATCGCTTTAGCCGCCACCTCGACCGACGCCAGCGTCATACTCTCCGACTCCAAGCACGCCATCTCCAATTTCGCCCGAGGTCTCGTCTCGCCTACCACCTTACGGCTCCTTCGCCCACTTCTACTGGAGGACGAACCGTGTCACATTGAACTGGTCTGGGTCCCCGCCCACTCGGGTCACCCCGGCAACGAGTCGGCTCACCAACACGCTCGAGGATTCGTCGACCAAGCGGTGGGCCCCTCCGCGTCGGACGCCCCGGTGCCGGAGCCCCTGGTCACCTACCACGACATTACCCAGCACTATCGCCTCGAACGGTACGCCTACCCACCCCCACATGGCAGTCTTCCCAAGCGGTCCTAGATCGCCTGGCGTCACCTCCAGACCCGCACCTTTCCGTGCCCCCTAGTGTATTCGCACATCCACCCTGGTGTCATTCATCCACGCTGCTGCCTGTGCGGCAACGTTGCCTCCTTAAACCACATCCTCTGGGGCTGCCCGGAAGACTCCCCGCCCGCCGACCTCGTCTCGCCACCCCCCACCGACGAACAATGGGAGGCCCTTCTCTCCAGCACCGACCGAGACATCCAAACACGGGTCCTGGCACGAGCTGAAGACTCCATCGTGAAGCACAACCTGGAAGCCTACGTAGCTTAGCCTCCCTTATCCCTTACCCCTTCTAATAATAAAGTTGACACTCACTCACTCACTCTTCGAAACTACTGCCCTAGTACGAAGGCCGTTACCGCATCATCGAGCGCACACCTTCAGTGAATCACTTCATCGAACCAGTCACGCCTTCTTCAGGCTTGCGTCGCCGGGGATTAGACATTAACCATGTGCAACGTCGCCAGGAAAGCTCCTTTTAATAATAATAATAATAATAATAATAATAGTAATAATAATAATAATAATAATAGTAATAATAATAATAATAATGATGCCTTCATTTCTGTCACATGTAGGGTACACGACACTGCAGGCCTGCAGTAAAAGCTGTCATAAATGACAGCTTGACAAAGCCGCAGGCCCCCATACACTTGACAGAAGTATAGCGGCATTGCTTACATCAGAAAAAAAGAAACATACACAATACACAGTGCAGTACACAATACACCCTGATAAATCAATTCCATTTTCCGGGAATGGATAGAATCAAAATTATCATGATATAGGGCAGAAAGCAATGACAGAACAAATACCTTGAATACAATTAAAAAAAAAACTCATACGAAGGTATAGCTTACTAAGGTAAGAAAAAAAGACGATTTAGTACAATTCAAATTACAATTCAAAATACAATTGTTACAAAATTTATTACTTCGCGCTTTTCCGTCTATGCTTCGCACCGTTCCGGAGACGTTTGCTCGCGCGAGCATGCACGTGAAGCTGCCGCGACGGGCTTGCAATTAAGAAATAACAAAAAGTAAATTGATTTAAAACAACGTGTTAGCTGCCGTATAAGTATGTGGAGTGTTTCTATGGGTAAATTCTTTCTTTTTTCATTTAGAACTGAGCTCATATGAAGAAGATTTTCAAAAAAATCGCGTCAAAAAACACTGAACTATTTGTAAATGCGAACGCAGCCACTGCAAAATGTAGGTCTAGCCTCAACAGCTCTGCACCGTGAAATGGAGTACAGAGCGTTTGTAGAAGCACAGTGGGCGTCTGTGAGCAACGCGTCGTCGTTGAGGCGATGCAGTTCCAACGCTCCGCTCAGCCGTTTTTATGGTGAAGATAGGCCAGCGTTCTGCCAGCCGCTGCTGGCGTGGTCGTTGCGGCGTCTAACTTATCTGAGCGGCTTGGACAGTACACGCCAAGCTAATGTTCTCCAAAAAAGCACTAAGTAGTCTCTAACGGCGATGGTTTCTCGCTGGTCTCATCGCGTGCAACTTCGAGATGCGACGCCTGCAATGTCAGCGGTGATGGTCTAAGTCACATTGGTAGGGTTGTGAGACGCGCGGTAACAGATAGGGCGCTGCTCCTTCGGCAAAACAGTACTTGCCTTACGTGCGGTCTCACGCCAACATGTCGGCTGAAACGCGTGTAGTTTGAACACAGAAGACTCCGAGAGCACTGCTATGCCATGCTATCACTGTCAATTCTACAACATTGAGGCGAAACTACTATTTCATTAAGGCTACAAGAGAGATGATATTAAAAGAAAGAGAGGTCGACCTGGCCTAGTGCGCTCTAGTCTGCTACTCTGCACTGAAAAAGTAGAAAGGGAAGTGAAAGTACTGGGCTGGACGTTGATGGTAAGAGAAGTGGTGAGTGCTTATGTGCATTAGACGGCGGCCGTAATAGAGCTGCTTCTCTGCTTTCGTACCATGCAGAAGCTTCAACAGCACAAGGTTTATACACTACCCTTAATGCTCACGGAATACACTAATAGAATGCTTTTCAACTAAGGTTTATCGGTAGGCTGGCTTTGGTTACCTAATAACTGCGTTATATGCTCTGTATTCTGACGATATTTTCGCCACATGACCCAGGTCCTCTTTCCCTATTTGTGTAGATAAGCCTATTTTTTTCTCACAGATCAAAAGGCTGACTGCCGATCCGCAACGCATACACCCTCTACAGGGTGTCCTACAGTGCGGTATTTATTTATATATAAACTCAATGTAGCAAGGAACACTCGGCATACAAAATACAAAACCCGGCTGATACGCTGACATTATCGGCACCTTTGTTTGCGTATTCTTAATTAAAAATAATAAAGAAAGTCACTTTGATGCGGAAGAAAATATGGCTCAGCCATATACTTTTGTCTTACATTTTAAATCTCGCCCGTTAAATGCAGCTCGGTGCTACAGAACCCAGAAACCTATCCCATGAGAAAATAAAACGTTGTCTTCTTCTTCTGTGCTAATTCTCTGCTTCCTGCGAAACCGCGTTTTTAAATCAGCGCATTTAGAAAAAATCGCGGTGAAGACCCTTGATTTCGTCTGTCATTTATGGCCACTTTTATTACACGAGCAATAATAAAGCTAGAAAATCATGCGTGACATCGAGCCGCAGAAGGAGCGCCTGCGCAACGCAAGCCAAATGAAGAGAAGACGACGAACTTGAAAATTTGTCGGGGTCAAGACGACCACAAAATTGTGATGCGGCGGCGCGTTTCGGGGTATAGTGCCCCGAACACCGCGAGCTCCGCGTCAGTGTGCGGGTCAAACTTTGTCCTCCGCCCATCGTGTTCGCGCCAGCCCTCATGGTGTAACAGCAACGCAGCACCAGCAAGCCTCACCACCATATCAATCACCGGTCCTTCGCTGCCGACGCCTGTGTTCTTTAGCCGGCAGCCGCTGCCCCTAAACGCTTCAGTGACTATGCAGCCCGCTGCCTACGCGTCGTCCGGCAGCGTCAGCGGGGCGCGCAGGAGCGTATGTCAGCGCACGTCTCTACGGAACGTAGGGAGCTGCAGGAGCACAAGATGCACGGTGCCTGCCTTGCTTTCGGGACGCAGCCTGACCAGGTCCGGGTGGGCACCATCGGGATCCGGAGCCTCCATTGCAGAAAACGCAAGGCAAGCCTTTTCCGCTAATAGGAACGCCAGCTACGGCGGCCATTCGCACCAGAGCCTCGAGAATGGGGCTAATCGCCGTGGGGCGTCGTTCCGGTGCACACAGACTGCGTCGTTCTCACACATGCTGTGTTCGCCGAAATTATCCGCCAGGGGATCACGTGAACTGACTACCGTTCTAAGCTCCGTGGACATAGAAGTGACACATACGTCTCGGCGGGCCAGTTCCAGGTCGTCGGCATTCGACTACTCGCCTGCTCGTCAACCCGCACAACTTTCGACTATCGCCCTGAGGCCAGTTGCCATCGAGCCGCCGCAAATGAGGTCGATGTTTAGCCCTGCTTCGGAGAGCAGTACGCTCGGCAAGTTTGCAGATCGTGAAGACAGCCGGAAGCAGTCTGGGCAAGCACCAATAGAATCCGTAGAAGGTTCATTAAGTGTACTAAATCTGCAGTCCCCAACGTTAGGTACATTATCTGCATTGCCAGAGCCCTCCGATGTCCCAGAAAGTGACTCCAGTTTATTCGGTCCGAAGTCGCCCGTGCAGTCTCTGCCTGAGAATGGTACAGCGAATTACGACGCGACCGCTGTTTCGCCTCCTCGAGCCATCGAATTCACACCATTACAGCCAACAACAGAGGATGGAAAGCAAACTGAAGCAACTGATTCACAATCTGCACAGCTCTCACCACCGAGACCGATTACATTCTTACCTACACAACCAATGTCAGAAGATTTACTTACTCCACTGAAACCCCTCGATCTTCTTTCTTCCCCACCAATTCGACTGGACTTCTCGGCTTCTCCGCCCAAACCGATCGGATCCTTGTTAAGCCAGCCAATGTCCTTAGGCTTACTTTCGCCACCGAAGCCCATCGAATTTTCCTCGTCGCAACCAATGACACTACAGTTGCTTTCCCCGCCTAGGCCCATTGAGTTCGGTCAGATGCAAGGATTATCGCTACAGGTAGAAGCAAGACCAAGCGAAGTTGCACAGTCAGCATCACCAATGAGACCGGTAGGTCTCTCTAGCAGCCCGGGCACCAGCTCCCTTTTATTGACACCGAAATCACCTGAAAGAGGAGGACTCTTCCCCGACAAGCCTGAATCTCCGCTCGTGGAAATTAATGCACTTTCACCACCACCAGGTGCTGATAATCAAAGCGGTACCCTTGTTCAGGTCAATTCTGCTGTGCCTCTGCAACTGCAGCTATTATTATCGCCTCCACAATCCACAGACTTTCAGCCGCAGCAAACAAGCCCGCATAGCCGCGGTCTCTTGGACACCGTAGCAGGTAACACGGCGTCTGGTCCGTTGTCTCCAGTGTCAAATGCTCTATCTCCAGAGCTCAAGCAAGGCGACCTCCTAAGCGGCCTGGTGACCTCATCCAGCCTAATACCGCCACATCATCGCCTTGAGTCTACGAATACACAACCAACAGATACGAAACCCGCTAAGCGGCCAAGTACGTTCGTGATGACGCCCCCTACGCCAGTAATAAAACAGCCTCCTCAAGCTCGGAGGCCTACACTGACGGGTATGAACATTACGGAGCGGCGACCATCAACGAAAAAGCTTTAAAAGGTTTGCTGGAGCAATAGCGTCACCGGACACCTCAACTTCTCATTCTACTCGAAAGAAGAGGGACATATTTGAATTCAGAGTGCGCGATTGCCTTCTCCCACGATCGCGACACGTCGACAAGCAAAACGCTCAAGTGCTTTTGGATAGCTCGGATCATGAAAACTGTGGTGTTTGAGCGAAGATCGTCATTAGCATGCACTGTTGTGTGAAGCGAGCATACGAAATACTTACCTGTTCTCTCTTGAGCAAGTCACTCGGCTGAGTAGCTCAGTTAAATTATGCTTGGGTGCTGCGCTGCTACCGCTGGCAATAAACGAGAATTACAGTATTACCCTTCTGTACTGAGAGAGCCTGGTGTACCTTTACGAGTAAGAAATCCTTACGATTTCTACCTCAATTGAAGACATTCTGGGATCTTGTGCTGGGAAATAGATGCGCACATACCGTGGCTACGATAGAAATGCACAGGGTTAAGGGCTCAGTATAGTTGTAGCGCTGCATGAACAGCACAGTGTGTTGCGCAGTTGTTCTAGCTGAACGTATGATAAGGAATAGCAACATATTGTGATATAAATGCTGAGCCACTGAGAGCGATAACGCTCTCGTATTGGCAATAAAAGATTTATTGTAATTTCAATGGCGAATCTGTGCACATGTGTCGGGTACTGCCTGCAGTATCGGTCCAGCCATACACCACCGGGTGTGCTGCCTTGGTAGTAGTAGTGCAACGTTGCTACAATAAACTTACCTTAACAGCTTACTATGCCGTCCTGCACAGCTAGAAGGCGCTAGCATTGGTCGCCTCAACTGGCGCTGTGGTCGTGTTGTTTTTGTTTGGTACAGCGTCATTTGCCACAGCGTCGGCATGCTTCGTCTGCCAAAGCACTCACCTGAAAAACGCAACTCCATTCTTGGGACTACATAAGTTCGCGACAAATAAGCACGCTTATTTTTTTTTTTTTTTTGAGCGGGGGGGGAGAGGGGACACTGAAAATAAGTAATGACCAGGAACCAATCTTTCACATTCTCATGTTTTGTTCTCTACGGAAGATCTGTCCTCATGAAATAATAATCGAGAACAGAACGTTCATGCCGTAGGATAAAAACCTTGTTCAATTTTTGTGTCAGGTAGAAGACCGCACACTTGCAGAATTCTGTCGCGACCCTAGTCGGAGCCTGGGTCAGAGCAACGTCAAATTTTAGGATGCTCTCCGAAAAATAAGGGCCCATCTTGGAGATAATGAATTATAAGGCAATATGAATATATTTCTAATTAGGGCGCTCTGATTTGTCGGTATCAGACATCGTGCAAACAAACACTGCATATAGTGCGAATTAAGATGGCCCGATTGGACAGTACCGAACATAGTGCCAGCAAGCACAAGATATACTGGGAGATTAGGCAGGCCAATGGGGCGGTGCCGCGCATAGTGCAAACAAACACCGAATATAGTAGGAATCAAGGTGGCCTGCAGTGGCGGGTGGTGCACTGAACGCGGGCGTGAGCTCCAGCACTAATATTGTCACGTGGTGGTGACGTTAAGAACACAGTGGCAATACGGTGAAAGGCAAAACTAGATTTTATTGGGCGAACCTGTGCCCACAAAACAGGCTACACTTATAGCACAACGAAAGCGGCGAACACAGTCGGCGATCGTCGAAAATATGATCAGCGGGTCAAGCGCGTCGGCTTTTATAGAGCAGTCGTCGAATGTTCCAGACTAATCGTTTGGACCCGCGTGCCTTCCACGAAGTTCTACACCATTCGCGTTACGCGATGAAATCAGATAACACAAGGTTCGGCGACAACAGACAGCCGGGTAGAAGCATCGATAACTTTCCAGAAACGTCGGATACATGCAGGCGCGTCCGTCGCTGTGCAATTACAGTTGTTAAGCGGCGAAACGTGGTCGCCCGATAAAGATAAGTACACATGTCAATACCCCCCTCTTAAAAAGCATCGACCCGATGCTGCAAACAAACGAAGTTAATAAACAAAAGCACTCGTAGCAAAGAAAAGAACAAAAATGACGAAGTTCGTCAGCGTCCGTAAAAGGGTTTAAGGCGCACCACGTGGACCACTTCAGATCGTGCGCGGCGCCGCTGTGAATGCGAAATGCCGTCTGGCACGACCTCACAGTCCAGAACGCCAATACGTCGGATGACCTTGTAGGGTCCGAAATAGCGTCGGAGTAGTTTCTCACTGAGTCCTCGTCGGCGTATCGGGGTCCAGACCCAAACACGGTCGCCAGGCGGGTACTCGACGAAGCGTCGTCGGAGGTTGTAGTGTCGGCTGTCGGTCCTCTGCTGGCTCTTGATTCGCAGGCGGGCGAGCTGTCGCGCTTCTTCGGCGTGCTGGAGATAGCTAGCGACGTCAACATTCTCTTCATCAGTTACGTGCGGCAGCATGGCGTCAAGCGTCGTCGTCGGGTTCCTGCCGTAAACCAGCTTGAACGGCGTGATCTGTGTTGTTTCTTGCACCGCCGTGTTGTACGCAAAGGTTACGTACGGCAGGACCGCGTCCCACGTCTTGTGTTCGACGTCGACGTACATTGCTAGCATGTCGGCGAGGGTCTTGTTCAGGCGCTCCGTGAGACCATTCGTCTGCGGATGGTAGGCAGTTGTCATCCTGTGACTTGTCTGGCTGTACTGCAGAATGGCTTGGGTGAGCTCTGCTGTAAAAGCCGTTCCTCTGTCGGTGATGAGGACTTCTGGGGCACCATGTCGCAGCAGGATGTTTTCGACGAAAAATTTCGCCACTTCAGCTGCGCTGCCTTTTGGTAGAGCTTTAGTTTCAGCAAAGCGGGTGAGATAGTCCGTCGCCACGACGATCCACTTATTCCCGGATGTTGACATCGGAAACGGCCCCAACAAGTCCATCCCAATCTGCTGGAATGGTCGGCGAGGAGGTTCGATCGGCTGTAGTAATCCTGCTGGCCTTGTCGGTGGTGTCTTGCGTCGTTGACAATCTCGGCATGTCTTGACGTAACGGGCGACGTCGGCGGTCAGACGCGGCCAGTAATACCTTTCCTGTATTCTCGACAGCGTCCGGGAGAATCCGAAGTGCCCAGCGGTTGGATCGTCGTGTAGGGCGTGCAGTATCTCTGGACGCAGCGCTGACGGTACAACAAGAAGGTAGCTGGCGCGGACTGGTGAGAAGTTCTTCTTCACGAGTAGGTTGTTTTGAAGCGTGAACGAAGATAATCCACGCTTAAATGCCCTAGGGACAACGGCGGTGTGCCCTTCCAAATACTCGACTAGGGCTTTTAGCTCCGGGTCCCCTCGTTGTTGTTCGGCGAAGTCTTCCACGCTTATTATGCCAAGGAAGGCGTCGTCATCCTCGTCATCTTGCGGCGGTGGGTCAATGGGGGCGCGTGATAGGCAATCGGCATCTGAGTGTTTTCTTCCGGTCTTGTATGTTACAGTGATGTCGTATTCTTGTAGTCTGAGGCTCCACCGCGCCAGCCGTCCTGAAGGGTCCTTTAAGTTAGCTAGCCAACACAACGCGTGATGGTCGCTGACCACTTTGAATGGCCTGCCATAGAGGTAAGGGCGAAATTTCGCTGTAGCCCAAATGATGGCGAGGCATTCCTTTTCGGTTGTAGAATAATTGCCTTCCGCTTTTGACAACGACCGGCTAGCGTAAGCTATCACGTGTTCATGTCCATCTTTTCTCTGGACTAGGACGGCACCGAGGCCTAGGCTACTGGCGTCAGTGTGTATTTCGGTATCGGCGTGCTCGTCGAAGTGCGCAAGTACGGGCGGCGACTGCATGCGTCGTTTGAGTTCTTGAAATGCGTCGGCCTGCGGCGTTTCCCACTTGAACTCGACGTCACACTTAGTTAGCTTTGTCAGCGGCTCAGCGATGCGTGAAAAGTCCTTGACAAAGCGCCTATAGTAGGCACACATGCCAAGGAATCTTCGCACTGCCTTCTTGTCGGTTGGCTGCGGGAACTTTGCGATGGCAGCTGTCTTCTGTGGGTCGGGGCGTACTCCTGATTTGCTGATCACGTGGCCTAGGAACAAAAGCTCATCGTAAGCGAAACGGCACTTTTCCGGCTTCAGAGTGAGCCCTGATGACCTGATGGCTTCTAACACTGTCGCAAGCCGCCTAAGGTGATCGTCGAAATTTCCGGCGAAGACAACGACGTCATCCAGGTAAACAAGGCACGTCTGCCACTTCAGTCTGGCTAACACCGTGTCCATGACGCGCTGAAACGTTGCAGGCGCCGAGCACAGTCCGAATGGCATGACCTTGAACTCGTAGAGGCCGTCTGGCGTGATGAAGGCAGTCTTTTCGCGATCTCTCTCGTCGACTTCTATTTGCCAGTAGCCAGACTTGAGGTCGATCGACGAGAAGTATTTAGCGTTGCAGAGCCGATCCAATGCGTCGTCTATCCGTGGAAGGGGGTACACATCCTTCTTCGTGATCTTGTTCAGTCGACGATAATCGACGCAGAAGCGTAGGGTTCCGTCCTTTTTCTTTACCAGGACTACAGGAGAGGCCCACGGGCTTTTCGAAGCGTAGGGTTCCGTCCTTTTTCTTTACCAGGACTACAGGAGAGGCCCACGGGCTTTTCGACGGCTGGATGATGTTGTCGCGCAGCATTTCGTCGACTTGTTGCCTAATAGCTTCATGTTCTCGCGTCGATACTCGGTAAGGGCTCTGGCGGAGTGGTCGAGCACTCTCTTCGGTTATTATGCGATGCTTTGCAACTGGTGTTTGTCGAATCCTCGATGACGTCGAAAAGCAGTCTTTGTATCGTCGGAGAAGACTTCTGATCTGTTGCTGCTTACTCATAGAAAAACTTGGATTCACGTCGAAGTCTGGTTCGGGGACAATGCTCATCGGGGTAGATGCGGCTGAATCCGAGAGGACAAAGGCATTGCTGGTTTCCACAATTTCCTCGATGTATGCGATTGTCGTGCCCTTGTTGATGTGCTTGAACTCTTGGCTGAAGTTGGTTAGCATAACTTCCACTTGCCCTCCGTGGAGTCGAGCGATCCCTCTTGCGACGCAAATTTCACGGTCGAGCAGTAGATGTTGGTCGCCCTCGATGACGCCTTCTACGTCAGCGGGTGTTTCAGTGCCGACGGAAATAATAATGCTGGAGCGCGGCGGGATGCTCACTTGATCTTCGAGCACACTCAAGGCGTGGTGACTACGAGGGCTCTCCGGCGGCATCGCTTTATCTTCCGACAGCGTTATTGACTTCGACTTCAGGTCGATGATTGCGCCGTGTTGGTCCAGGAAGTCCACACCGAGAATGACGTCTCGTGAACACTGTTGGAGGATAACGAAGGTGGCAGGATAAGTCCGGTCATGAATGGTTATTCTTGCCGTGCAGATTCCAGTCGGCGTGATGAGGTGTCCTCCAGCGGTCCGAATTTGAGGGCCTTCCCATGCGGTCTTAACTTTGTTCAACTGGGCGGCGATGTGTCCACTCATTACGGAGTAATCAGCCCCTGTGTCCACTAAGGCGGTAACTGCGTGGCCGTCCAGAAGCACCTCGAGGTCGGTGGTTGTCTGGCGTTGCAGTTAGGTCTTGGCGTCGGATCACGGCTGCGTCGCGTTGACCTGTGGCTGGTATTTGACGTCGTCAGGTCGTCTTTCGTCGTCGCATTCTTTCTTTCCAAACTTCGTCGGGACGGCGGCGTGTCGTTATGTTGTCGAGGTAGTTTCTTCGGCGTCTTCGTCGGCGGCGGAGGGTCTTCGTCAGTTCGACGGACAGCAACCGCACCTCCATCGGTTGCTGCTTTTAGTTTTCCGGATATGGGCTCGCTGACCGGCCCCGGGCTGGGCCAGTGAATGGTCGGCGCTGCGGCGACAGGTAGCGACCTGGTGATGGCGAACGCGACGGTCGTCGAGAGCTCCACTGAGTAGCCGCGAGGTAGTCAGCGATATCGCGAGGGCGTTCACCTTGCTGCGGGCGCGGAGCGTTGACGGCGAAACCTCGCAGTCCCATCTCCCGGTATGGACATCGTCGGTAGACGTGACCCGCTTCTCCGCATTGGTAGCACCGCGGGCGGTGGTCAGGAGCGCGCCATACGTCTGTCTTCCTCGGGTAGCTGCGCTGGGCGACGGGTGGGCGTGCTGGCGGCGGGGGTGGTCGAGGGGATTGCGGCGTTACAGCGCCCTGTCGCGGTCGCGGAGGAGGACCTTGACGGCGTGCGACGGCGGCGTAGGTCATCGCTTCTGGCTGGGGTTGCGGTAATTGAGGTTGCACCTCCGGAACCCCAAGCGACCGCTGAACCTCATCTTTGACGATGTCAGCGATCGAGGCCACTTGAGGCTGCGACGACGGGAAGATCTTCCGGAGCTGTTCTCGTACGACTGCCCTGATAGCCTCGCGCAGGTCGTCGGAGGCCAGCGATTGAACGCAGGCATAGTTTGTAGAGTTGGTGCGGCGGTCGAATTGCCGGTTTCGCATCTCGAGTGTCTTCTCGATGCTAGTGGCCTCGCGAAGAAACTCGTCGACGGTCTTCGGTGGGCTTCGTACCATACCGGTGAAAAGTTCCTCCTTTACACCACGCATCAGTAGCCGGACTTTCTTTTCCTCGGACATTTCCGGGTCGGCGTGGCGGAATAGGCGGCTCATTTCTTCCGTAAAGATGGCAACGTTCTCGTTTGGTAGCTGCACTCGGGCGTCCAGCATAGCTTCAGCCCTTTCCTTGCGCACGACGCCTGTAAAGGTGCGCAGGAAGCCGCTACGGAACAGGTCCCACGTTGTCAAAGTCGATTCCCTGTTCTCAAACCAAGTTCTGGCGGCGTCTTCTAAGGCGAAGTAGACATGCCGCAGCTTGTCGTCGGAATCCCAGTTGTTGAACGTCGCGATGCGTTCGTAGGTCTCCAGCCATGATTCCGGGTCTTCAGTCGCTGCTCCATGGAAGGTTGGTGGGTCCCGAGGTTGTTGTAGGATAACGGGGGACGCTGGGGCAGCCATTGGGGTTGTTTTGACCACGATCTTCTTTGTCGACTCAGGTAGAAGTCAGTGCTCTGGGGGCAGTCCTTGAAGTCTGTGGCTAGCACGCTGGTCTTGGGCGATGTTGGTTTTGTCCTTGGGCTTCGGGCTTGGATCGCGGCTTTGCGGGGGCGTTCGGTACATGAACCCACTAGCACCTCCACCAGATGTCACGTGGTGGTGACGTTAAGAACACCGTGGCAATACGGTGAAAGGCAAAACTAGATTTTATTGGGCGAACCTGTGCCCACAAAACAGGCTACACTTATAGCACAACGAAAGCGGCGAACACAGTCGGTGATCGTCGAAAATCTGATCAGCGGGTCAAGCGCGTCGGCTTTTATAGAGCAGTCGTCGAATGTTCCAGACTAATCGTTTGGACCCGCGTGCCTTCCACGAAGTTCTACACCATTCGCGTTACGCGATGAAATCAGATAACAGAAGGTTCGGCGACAACAGACAGCCGGGTAGAAGCATCGATAACTTTCCAGAAACGTCGGATACATGCAGGCGCGTCCGTCGCTGTGCGATTACAGTTGTTAAGCGGCGAAACGTGGTCGCCCGATAAAGCTAAGTACACGTGTCAATATGGCATCGTTGTCACGCTCTCAACACCATTTCGTCGTGGTCATTTCATCGCCGCCATGACATAGCGATTTCTTTTCGTATTCATGCCGCCCCCTTGCCGCCGTTCTTACTCTGCTGCTGTCTCTACGTTACCATATAGTTGTCAGCCCGCCGTTCGAGTCGTCATCGTCATACCGTCGTTATCATTACATCGTCGTCATGCTATTGCCGACGTCGCCACGTCAACAAAAGGGCCGCCGTCATATCGTCGTCGTCGTTCGATCGTTGTCGTTTTGTCGTAGGTATTGCTCTGTCGTCAACACATTGTCATCGTCTCTCTGTGGCCACGCTATTGTCGACCCGCCATCGTTGTAATACCACTCTCGTAATGCCAGTGTCGTCATGCCAGCGGGATCAATACGACACCGACATCATGTTTTTGTCATGCCATTCTTGTCACAGGGTCGTCGTTATTCCTGCGCCTTCATAGAATGGTGGCCATATCATCGTCGCCACACTGGTCAGTGTCTTAAATCCGTGGCCTACTCACTTCGTCACGGGAAAGTTCCCTTGTCCTTTGGCGTTCACTGCGCCCACAGGTGACGTAATTAAGCCCACCAGGGCTTTTTCCGACGAAGCGGTAAAGGTTCAACCGAGCCAACTACTTATTAGACCATTAAACGAAGGAAGGTTTGGGCGCCACCCTAAACACTACGAACCCAGTGCCCACTGCGCGGTGCGGTGGTGTCATCGACTACGCGTTCGCCAGTGGTGTCGAACTAGCCACTTGCGAGTACGTCTCATACTTCCGTATGCATAGTCCACTATTACCTATATTGCGTACCATCCATGCGGGTCAAGATTCAGTGTGATCATTTCATGCCGTCCTCATTTTTTCGCGGTCCAACATCGTGATCATCTCTTCGTTGTCATGTCGTAGTCATCTCACCGCCGACATCACGCTATCATCACCCCGTCGTAGACATTCCACCATCATCATGAGGACGTCGTGACATCGCCGTCGGCGCGTCGTGTTCATACGATCAGGGTCAGAATGTCGTTGCGATGCCGTCGTGGTCCCTCCATCGACTCATCACGCCACACCTTCATCGTCATACGAACGTCATATCATTGACCTCTTTATGGTATTGCCACAGCGTAGTCGTTATGCCGTTGTTGTCATTCCAGCAGCATCGTTATATTGTCCTCATGCCATCGTCGTCATAGCCTCGTTCTCATTCCCCATCATCATTCCTTTGTCATTTCTCTGTCGTCACACCATCGCGGTCAATCCATCGTCGTCATTCTATCGTATTCATTACAGCATCCTCATCGTGTTGTCCTTATGCCGTTCTCGTCACGCCGTCGCTCTATCTTCATCATTTCAGCATACTCATCTTGATGTCATCCCACCGTCGTTGTCGCACCGTCATTGTCATTCGAACATTGTCAGAAGATTGTTATTATCCCTTCACCATCATACCGTCATTGTCATTCCAGCTTCGCCGTTATTGCGTCGGCATTTCATTGTCGTCATCTCGTTTCGTCGTCATTCTATCGTATTCATTACAGCGCCCTCATCGTGTTGTCCTTATGCCGTTCTCGTCACGTTGTCGCTCTATCTTCATCATTTCAGCATACTCATCCTGATGTCATCCCACGGTCGTTGTCGCACCGTTGTTGTCGCACCGTCGTTGTCATTCGAACAGTGTCACAAGATTGTTATTATCCCTTCATCGTCATAGCGTCATTGTCATTCCAGCGTCGCCGTTATTGCGTCGGCATTTCATTGTCGTCATCTCGTTTCGTCGTCATTCTATCGTATTCATTACAGCGCCCTCATCGTGTTGTCCTTATGCCGTTCTCGTCACGCCGTCGCTCTATCTTCATCATTTCAGCATACTCATCCTGATGTCATCCCACCGTCGTTGTCGCACCGTCGTTGTCATTCGAACATTGTCACAAGATTGTTATTATCCCTTCATCGTCATACCGTCATTGTCATTCCAGCGTCACCGTTATTGCGCCGGCATTCCGTTGTCGTCATTTCGTTGCGGTCATGCCATCGTCGTGACGCTTCATTATGATTTCACGTGTCAGATGTCATTGACCTTAGTAGAGATATTGCTGTTTCTTAAACGTTGCCAAACCTGTTGCGCATACTTTACTCCGCCATGAGAAGTGCTCGAAAGTTGGTTTGATTTGCGCGTCTGCCCATTCCATTAAGTTTATAACCATAGTTGTCGTCATTGAACTTATTTTGTCAACGCCGGGCCGCCTCCTCACATTGAGCTTCCATTTCAATTTACGCAAAAAACAGACATATATTTTTTCACAACCGCGAGCTATGCACGGCGAACTCATCTCACTTCAGAAATGTGCACTTGGGAGCGGGCACGATAGCCTTTCTTTTTCGCGTTTCAACGCATAAGCCTTTTTTGAAAAAATTATCACGCAGGCTGTATCAGTGATGCAACCGAAGTGGGGTACGTGAAAAGTATTATGCGTGCTGCAGAGGGTATATCATTCTCGGGTTGAGAAATGACTCAATGAAACACACAAGTTACATTTATTCAGGCATTATTAAAGGTATGTGAGAGCTAGTGAAGTTCTTGCAGTCCAATATTTCAATCGCGCTCGCTCTCTATTCGTATACCTGTTCGTAGCATGCCGCACTAGTAGGTAGCTGGTGCTCCTGAGCTTGCCCATAAATCTTATGCGCTTGCACTCCCTAGAAAATCGGACACGTTCCGTCTTGGTCAAATGCTTTGGATATTGCTCCATGTTGCAGCCGCAGTCTCTTCGTTCTCGTTGTAGACCCTACGAGCCGAACGCAGGGGCGAAATAATCAAGCAACCATCAAATCTCTTCAAGGAGCTGCGCACTTGTAAGCCTTGTAACGCCAGGTCAGCACAGGTTTGAGTCTGGTGGATTGTTACCTACAATTGCTGACAGAGCTCTCGGAAGCGTGACAACTCCTACATGGGTCGACGTATGCACTGTCGAGCTGTGCCTAACTGAACGCGGAGCCAGAGGGTAACTTTGGCTCCGATCTTGTCCAGTAGGGGCGCAACAAGGGCGCCATCTGTGCATGCTACACATACATGACTGAGGAATAATTATTTTTCCCTAAAAGGATGGATACCAATTTGAGCCACGCGGGTAGCATGCCGGTAAACATATAGGCAGTAACACCACAACATGATTTCGTTAGATGCGATTTGAGCAAGACACCCCCAGTGGCGGACCGAGCTTAAAGACGTGTCATGACCAATGCAAAGGAATATAAGAAATGTAGACAACTTGAAACGCACGCAATCAAGAGTCAGGCAAGCAAATGCAAGTGTTCAACGAAGACTTCCTGCAGCAACTGCACCTCATTTGTTCGCGGTTCTGCATTCCACACAGACGCTCTAAACATTGGCGCACATGCAAGTATTTCAGAGACGAGAAAAGCAATACTATAGCTAACGAGGAGAACATTGTTTTGACCGCACATAAGTAGTTCATGACAAGATGGCAATGTGTTAGCCGGAAATTCTTCGTCGTGCTGCTGGTGAAAGCAACTCCGACGGCAAGAATGAGGGTGCCGTGAAAACGACGGTAAGCATAAAAAATGGCACACACCTACAATGACGAATGCGCAAGGAATGGGTTCGTTGGCGTAAAACATCGTCAAATGCATAGACGGTCTCACTGCCAACAATGACATTGCAACGACAACGCCACATATTTTTACGCGATTCAGAGTCGCCACTTGTCCCATGTCAGCACTGCCATATTTCCAGGAAAAAATTTATTTCGCCCAAATTCTGCAGCTGGCACGATATTGCTGTGCTCGTGGCTTCGGTTAAATGACTTTAGGCCTCGGGGGGGCACAATGCGCAACCGGGATCTTCAAAAAGACTCATCGCGTCTTAAACGCAGAAAATCTCTCTCACGTGAACTTCTTATCACCGGCGATTTATTTACACAAACACTCAAAATAATATTTGATAGTTTAAGTAAATACAGCGTATTTTGCCACGGCCTCTTTTGATCAAAAATCTGAACAATGTAGAAAAAAACGAAGGAAAAACGCCCAATGTAGTATTCTTCGTCTACGCTGGTGCCACCCATAACCAAGTGCGATGTGGTAGCTTACCTTTCTAGATACCTGAACTTTAATTAGACATGCGTGGTCACCTAGGTGGTGGCACCGATGTTGTGTTAATCGTGTGATTTGGCGTCTATTATGGTTTTGAATCAGTTCCGCCATATTGTATAAGTGATCATTTTTAACTTTATAATCTCTCTGTGACTATCTGCTTTTAAATTCTGTGCGTTAGGCTTTCAGAGAATAGAATTTATTGATAGGAAAGACAGAGAGGTCGACCTGAGCTAGTGCGCTCTAGTCTGCTACTCTGCACTGAGGAAGAGGGAAGGGGAGTGAAAGTATTGGGATGGATGATGATGATAAGAGAAGTGGTGAGTGCTTATGTACATGAGACAGTTGCCTCGCTAGAGCCGCTCGTCGAGCTTGGTGTCCTGCAGGAACTTCAACAAAACTTTTGTTGCACGCACTGAAATTGCAGTGTCAGGCCATGGGCCGAGGATAGCTTCCTCTGACAGTAGTTGTCTGCCAACGCTGGCTAGGAAACTGTCTAATTTCCTTCGCTCCAGCATATATGCTGGGCAGTCGCACAGTACGTGTTGCAGTGTTTCGGGCATCTGGCAGTGTACACAATCAGGGTTGTTCGATTGGCCGATGAGGCGTGCGTAGCAACGGGTGAAAGCAATGCCGAGCCGAATCCTGTGTAGCAATGATGTTTTGCTCCGTGTAAGCTTCGGGGGCAAACAGAATTTACCGTCCGGGTCAATCGTATGTAGACGTCTGTGAATATTATCAGAGTGGGCTCTATAAGCCTTTGTAAGGTCCTGCATGAGTGCCTTGATCATGGAGTTGGTGTCAGGTCGCGAGTAGGCAATCCGTACTTCATTAGAGGAAGAGGAGGCCGATCTTGCCTCACTGTCAGCGAGTTCATTACCAAAGACACCACAATGGCTAGGCATCCATTGAAAGGTGATCACGTGGCCACTTAACTCGGCACTGTGATAAAGTTCGACGATTTCCAGCACGAGCAGATAGTATGGTCCTTTCTTTAAAAAGTATTTTAGCGCCTGTAGCGCTGATTTGGCATCGCACAATATCGTCCATTTATGGGGTGTCTGCGTTCTCATAAAACGGACAGCCTCTCGTATTCCCGCAAGTTCTGCAGCCGTAGATGTCGATTTGTGGTCTAATCGAAATCGTTGAGTAATTCCAAGTTGTGGGATGACAAATGTGGCCGTTGTGGCAGATGGCGTGACCGAACCATCGGTATATACTTGTACAGTCCCACTATATGATGTAAATATATGGGACAGGGTGAGCTGCTTCAAGCCAATGGAGGAAACGTGAGATTTCTTCCGAATTCCGGGTATCTGAAGCCTCACTAGTGGTCTTGGCAATTTCCATGGAGGTGTCACGGGGATGTCGGTGGCCTGGAATCTTGCAGGTACAATGCTTGCGTGACATGCAATAGCTTTAGAAAAAGCACAGTCAAGGTTGGTGCTTGGAAGTGTTGACAGTGGATGGTGTGAGTGTCTGGTTAGCAGGCGAAGATAGGTTCGCACAGGTTCACACGACCTGTATATGTCGATAGGACAAGCCCGTGCTTCCGCTATTGTGCCCTTAGTTGACGTGCAGCGTGGCAAGCCAAGACATATTCGTAGTGCTTGTGCCTGAAGGCTCTCCAGCGTGCGTATACAAGATGACCCCATGTTAGATAACACAGGCATGCTGTAGCGTATGTAGCCCACAAAAAGTGCCTGGTACACTTGGAGCAAACTTCGCTCAGAAGGGCCCCATCTCAGTCCTGATATTACATGAAGAACGTGTATGAAGTTGGTCAGTTTAGCCCTAAGCGCAGTAACGTGTTTGGTCCAAGAAAGGCTGCGGTCTATTATCACGCCAAGATATCTCTGGTGGGTGACTAAAGGGAGCGCTGTTCCGTCGACGATTGGATAATGTGACATTGATTTGCGCGTGAATGCCATGACTGCACACTTAGTTGCTGAGAGTTGCAGGCCTCTACGGCGCAAGTACTTCGCCGTTATGGTAGCCGCACGTTGGAGCCTTGCACGCACTTGTGGACGTGTGACCCCAGATGACCAAATACAGATATCATCCGCGTACGTACTGATACGCGCTGTTTCAGGTAGCTCGTCTGCAACGCCCACCAGTATGATATTGAAAAATATTGGGCTAAGGACACCACCCTGCGGAACACCCCTGCGAACGTCATGTCTATCAGTCTCGCCATCCGAAGTGGACATGAAAATGGTGCGGCCACTGAGGTAACTCTGCAGCCATGCATACATCCGGCCACCAACACCAATATCCTCAAGCGCCTGAAGAATCGAATGGTGGAAGACGTTGTCGAAGGCACTTTTGATGTTCAGAAATATTGCGCATACCAGACGACGGCGTCTCTTTTCCTGTTGAACAGAAGATACTAGGTCGATCACACCGTCAATTAATGATCGGCCTCTTCTGAATCCATTGATGAAATCGGGAAGTCCACCACTTTTCTCGAGTAGCCATTCCAGTCTGCTCAGTACCATCCGCTCCATCACTTTACCGACACAGCTTGCCAAGGCTATTGGCCGATAATGTGAGAGATCATGTGGGCATTTCCCAGGTTTTAGTAAAGCCACAAGACGACTGCACTTTCAGTGATTAGGCACAGTTGCTGTGTCCCACGTAGAGTTGTAGAGCAACAGGAGAATTTCTCGAGCTTCTACTCCAAGATGACAGATCGCGGAGTATGTAATTCCGTCTGGTCCTGGACAAGTTGACCGGCGGGAAGAAGATATTGCAGCGTCGAGCTCGTGCATAGTAAAAGGTGCGTCCAGACGGTGATCACTAGATGACGGGAAAGTCAGTCGTGAATGGGTTGGTATATCGTTCGAGGAGCTCACGAGTAATTTGCAGAAGTCATCGGCGACCTCAACTTCACGTCGGCGTTGCCGTATGGCCACAGCGCTGAACGGGTGAAGCTGTTGTGGAGGCGAGCGAAGGCTTCGTACAATTTTCCAAATTCTAGAGAGAGGTTTTCTCGGATCCAGAGAGCCGCAGAATGATCTCCAGCGTTGTTTGTCAAGCTTGTCAAGGTGGCGCAGGACATGCCGCTGAGCCCGGTGTGATGCAGTGACGTCTAATGGTGATTTGGTCCTTCTGTATTTCCGTTCCGCTCGACGCCGTATCGCGCGAAGTCGCTCGTACTGGTCATCAATAGAAGATCTCGGTGAGGGTGCGCTGAGGTGTTTTGTCGTGTCACGTAAAGTTGCCGCGATGACATCTTCAATATTGGATGGTGCTTGGATGGCTTGACATGCATTGGTCACAGATTCTCGAAATGTTGGCCAATCGATAGAACGCACAGTGTGAGGAGCTGGGGGACGTAACCATTTCAACTGAACATATGTTGGTAGATGGTCACTTCCATGGGTGTCGAGATCAGTACACCATCGTGTAGCAGACAGCAGGCTTTTTGAAACAAACGCAATATCAACACAACTGCTGTAGTAAGAGCCTCGAAGGTATGTTGGCGAGCCATCATTGATCACCATCAAGCCTTGACTAAGCATGAAGTCAGCCAAGTCTCTACCGCGGGCGTTCGTCGAAGCAGAGCCCCACATGGGATGGTGGGCATTAAAGTCACCGATGACTATGTGGGGACCCGGACAAGCTTTCAGTATGGACAGCAAATATGAACAGTCTATGCTCGATGTTGGGGGTATATACCCGCCAATTACTGAGAGTGTGCGCCGCTTGTACTTCAGCGTTATGCAAACGTACTCGTTGGAAGCGTGTGCAGGAATGTCTTTACGAAGGCACGTTAAATTCCGACGAACAAAAGTGAGCACTTTGCTTGAATTGTGATCATTCTTTGACCACAGTGGCACATATCCAGATACACGTAGTGAAGACGTCATGTTTGGTTCACATATTACAGCCACGGGAAACTGGTATTTGAACATCCATTGCTGAAAGTATGCGTGGCGGCCTCGTAGGCCTCTGGCATTCCACTGCATTATTGCAGATCTTCGTAATTGGTTTTCAAAAGATAGCGCCATGATGCCTTATTGTAGAGCCGCGAGAACATGTAGCGCATCTAGGACATGTAGCGCGGTCTTAGCAACCGGCGTCTGTAGTCCGCAGAGAAGCGAGCGCATCGTAGTTATCAGGTGTTTCAGCATACTTCGTACATTTTCATTTTCTGTCTTATTATTCTCAACCACCTTTGCAGACACATCACCCGACGCGTTTAAGCCTGTTTGTTTGGGTGGGAGCGACGGCCAGTCAATGTCAGAGTCGGTCGGCGGAGGCGTCGTTTTATGCAGCGCATGTGTTCCACGTGCTGCTGCCGAAGAAGGTACGTCAGGCCCGCGTCTTAATCGCAGAAGCAAACTTGGCAAGCGAGGAGTTTGCCATGCGGCCGATGGTCCATCTGTACGGGAAGTACTCTTGTCTTGCTGTCGTCTGTGTCGCGATCGACGTCTGCGGCGGCGTATCGATGTAGCAGCCTGTCTGTGAGTGGAGTTGTCCCGCACCATCTTTCGAAGCACTGACATTTCGTCCTTGATTTTCTGGCAGTCTTTTGATGTCGCTTCATGTGGACCGGCGCAATTGGGACATTTTAGGGCAGTAGCATCGCAGCTATCATTTTGATGGGCCCCTCCACACCGTTGGCATGTTACGCCGCCCTTGCAAGCTGCGCTTACGTGTTCTATTTTGAAACACTTCCGACACTGCACCAGTTTTGGCACGTAAGGGCGCACACGGTGTCTTACGTATCCTACTTTTACGTAGTCAGGTAATGTTTCAGAGTCAAAGACTATTTTAATACACCGGGATTGACCGAAGCGGTGAATCTGCACTATTGGTGCGGTGGAATTCAAAAGCTTCTGGAGGTCAGTGTCTGCGATGTCTTTGTCCACATCAGAGATAACGCCAGTCGAGGTGCCTTTTCCATACGCAAAGAAGGAGCGCACTGGGATGTTTCCTAGTAGTGTGGCAGCCTTTAGCGTATCCAGAATTGACTTGTTGTTCACGTCCACCGAAAGGATGTTCCTCCGTGCGTTAATTCTGATCTCGCTGACTTGGCCGGGCGCAATTCGCTCAAAATACTCCGTTAAACTTTGCCTGTTCAAAGTATTCAGATCGTCGGTAGCTGTGGTAGGGACGTAAGCAACAGTGAATGATTGCTTACCACTGTCCTGCCTGGGCAACGATTCACTGTCTGTTGATGTCCTCCTGAGTTTTCTCTTCAAACGGCGACCCACGGCAAGTGTGAAATCATTGTCCGATTCCATTTCTTCAACCGTTGAGCGTTAGGCTTTAATTGTTGTTGCGGCTTATACGCATCCCTGTGTGCTATGTAACTTTTCCTCAGTGGCTATGGTGTTCGGCTGCTGAGTACGAGGTCGCGGGATCGCATCCCAGCCACGGCGGCCGCATTTCGATGGGGGCGAAATCCGAAAACACCCGTGTACTGAGATTTAGGTGCACGTTAAAAAACCTCAGGTGGTCAAAATTTCCGGAGTCCTCCACTACGCCGTGCCTCAAAATCAGAAAGTTGCTTTGGCGCTTAAAACACCATAATTTAATTTTTAATGTAACTTCTTCCAATTTCATCGACATGAATCACGCTTCCATACGAGTGTTATTAGCAATGTTTTCTAGTTGGCTGTGCCAAAAGGCCATTTCGACTTTAAAATGTGATTGATATTAGTATAATTACTTATGCTACACCTACTGGTCGCTACATGCGAAGCCTAACGGCATGATAAAGCGCTTAGCGAAGCCATAATATTGATGATGGCCGTGCTCTAGCGTTAATCAAACGTTATAATTAAAAAAAAATCTGTATAAACTCTCTGTTCGTACGTATCTGTAAACGGTAAGAGATTTAAACGATAAAAGCTGCATATAAATACGCAATTCCCAACGAATTTCCTGAAAGCGGAGTTTATGTAATCTTCCTAAAAACATCGTCTGCGAATTTTTGAGACGTGCTTGCCGCACTCAACCTTAAAGCTCTTACTTTTCTGATATTGTTTTGCTTGTGGTCAACGGTACCCCTTACCTACGATATTCCCTCTCTGTAAGACATTACATAAGTTCCTTTAACAAACTTGCTTCATATGCTGCTAACGTAAAAAGCCTACATTAGATCGTATGTTGTTGTATCGTGGTTAATATATTTTCGTATTGGACATCAACGGAGATTCTAGGACTTATGAAACATACGAGAGCACAGTTCGAAGTTAAGAGACAAACGTCGTGCTAACGTGAGTGGAAATTTAATGACTTTGTATTCCAATGACGGAGCGGGAGACGTTGGGGTGTAGGGGAGAAGGGAAGGGGGAGGAGTTAGGCCGTGTTCGGTGCCCGCATGTGCAGCAAATTTCTATTGACGAGTTGCCTGCATTGCTTCTATTAAATTTCTCAATTGCGAAGCATACCTGCATGCCCACTGTATTTGTGCTGCGTTAGCTATAACTGAACGTGCCGCTGACTGCTATTATGAATGAATTTCACGGCTCCTCGAGGACGCTTACAGGTCATTTCGCGATTTAGTCAGCTCCAAGGCTGTGAACAGTGCGTGTCACCCACTGCTGTGTCATGAAATGATAGGCCACCCATTTCGTAAATGCTTGTACTAAGGATTCTATCAACACGTAATTGGCGTTCAGAATCTTAAAACAGTTATGCTGTTGTATTCGCAATGTCTGCAGAGAGAGCTGCTTGAAATTGTCTGCTATATATAGCAGGACTAGACGTGACCTGCCACGATGTGCACACTGAATGGTTTTCCAAGATGCAAGGGAAATTAGTCCAAAAAAGAAAGAACAATATCACCATGCCAGTGTGTTCTCTTTTCTAGCGGTGATGAACTTTCACATTGATTACATATTTACTGCGTCAAATGTGCGACCGCAACAATCGCGGCACCTTTCCCCAAGGCTAAACTCAAACCCACGTGCGCCAAGTTTGAACGACCGAACCCTCTTAACCTGTCATTGTGTGTTGCCTACAGACCATACACTAGAATTTCTTTCTTGTGGTGCTTTGACATTCGCTACGGATATCCTGTCTAAAGATTGACCGCCAACGCTGAATGACAGGCAGCCAGGATCATTTGCTGGATTTGAGCCCTAATAGGGGACGACAAAGAAGGAGCTTGGCACGCGAACAGCTTTCTTTTCCAAGCAAGGTCAAAGGAGACAGACCAATGCAAGATCGCTGGCTACAGGCGTATTCCACAAGTACCATAAAGCAAATGCAATAGAGACCTAAGGTGCACTTATAAGAAGAACTGTCGGTACAAGTTCGAAATGAAGACATAGGTGGCGTGGCCTGAAGCGGGCTTCCAGTGATCTGGCTGTGCTGCCACCAATTGGTAAAAAAAGCTTCCAGGAAATATTCTTTTCGTTAAATAGACTTTATCGCGGTGTAGTTTGTCCGTTTACTAGAAAAATAAAGACTTCCTTAGCATATTCACAGATGCTCCTCCTTAATGGATTTAAGTCTGCATCGTTGTATAGTTAATGTTGAGGATCAACAAACACAAAACTAGAAGATACAAGTTGCTTTGCCTCCTAACATTTTTATTGGTCAGGTTGAAGTATTATTTCTTTTAACCAATTCTAGTCGTTTTATTACCGCCTATCTTAATTCACCCGTTTCGCAAGAGAGAAAAAACTGAAGAGAAAGTTAATGATGATAATCAGAAAAATTATGCAATGTTCGTCGTACTGCCCTGGCGTAGAAGGCATAGAAAGACGTGGCTTATGTACGCATGAGGTAAAGATTATTGGTACACGCGTTCTACTCGTAAATTTTTTTCATCTTTTCATGCTTTCTTGCGGTGTATTTTTAATTGTAATAGCGCACACATATCTGGCGACTATTGCAATCAGGAGAATCCCATAATTATCTTACAGATGCTGTAACTGCGTGGCCTATTCAGCGGCAGTAATTAAAGGTGTTGGAATCGTCTTTCTGCCTTTCTGAACCCGCTGTTGCGCACTATGGCGACAACACTTATAACACGTCACTGATTGTGCTTTTATTACAATGCACGGCAGGTTCGCCTGTTTCTTTATCTCCATAAGTGGTCACACGGCACACCGCGTGATAACAGCCTGACTGAAGAGCCATTGTCTGCGTATCGGTGCACCTGCTGGGTGCATTCCCTTCGACTTCTACCTCGTGCATTTTCCCAAGAAGCCCTGGGCATGCATATATATGTTTGAAATGTTGATTTACGTGTTCGTCTGTTCGTGCCACACGCTAAAATAAATGTTGAAGAAAACAACGTTTCCTACGGCGACTTCGTCACAACTCAAGGTACAACTTACATGTTACTTTACTATCCGATTCTAGCTCGCTCGAACACTTTACATCGACTCAGAGAAACGGATCTCAGCCCCACCCTTCGACTTCAGTGTCACAACGCAGCCATTCCTCCCCAAAACTTTTGCAACCGAGTGCAGTCAGCGTCTCGCCAAATGCATGGCAGTGAAGCTGCGATGTTGAAAAAAAAAAACTTTTAATCGTTCAGGAGAAACTTCGCCTGCTTCTCGATAATCGGGAGTCATAAGGTGGCGCTGACGACGGGATGCCGTTGCATTCTTTTTTAACGTATCTAGGAGTAAGGCGTCATACCTTGTTCCTTAGAAAAGCTAGCGTGGCATTTGCCAATCTTCAGGGACACTAAATACGCTGGAGGGCACCTACCATGTGACATCAACCTCAAAATGCTATGGGAAAACTGACATCTTTAGATAACACAACACATGACGCCCCTTCTCGACTATGCAGTCCATTTGCGCAACCGGAAACTTGTCACCTTGAACAGGAAGGCGACCGTGCCGCCCAGAGTAGATATAGCTTCTGACGCCAAAAGAAGGAAATTTATAGCCCCATACCCTGTAGGCAAAGCCGACTTTGTCAGATCAACGAATTCCAGCTCGCCCAAACCCAGCAGGAAAAGCAGACTTCTTTCATATCAACGGATTCTAGCTTCAGGTAAATCAATCATAATTATTACATTTCTGGAAGCACAAGTTGTTCGAAGTTGTTTGAACCACAAAATTTACATTGAAATTATTGGTTATTGTTT
This sequence comes from Dermacentor andersoni, assembly GCF_023375885.2. NCBI lineage: Eukaryota > Metazoa > Arthropoda > Arachnida > Ixodida > Ixodidae > Dermacentor > Dermacentor andersoni. Next base: position 168,086,285 of record NC_092815.1, on the reverse strand, counting down.
TGCTCAAGAGGAAATAGTAAGATGTTGGTGCTAGATGAATATTTTTTTCGAGTTGGTAGTTAGATAAGCTAAGACGCTCTGATTTTTGCTTTAATCCTACGATGATGTACCCAAAAAACATTGTTTCGGTAGAGGCCTTCTATAATCTAAATATATTAAATCAACAAGGCTAGGAAATATGCTGCTATATAGTGATATGTTCACTGTTAGCGATCCCATTTGTGGTTTCGGTTAATGGTATAACATATCAGTAGTGCCCAAGCACAAAGGACCAAAACAAAAAAAGACAGGCAGACTCAACACCAGTTGATATCTACGTACACTGAAACATCCTTGGTGTGATTTGATCGTGAGTCTTTTGTCTATATGTGTGTTGAAGCGTGGATTTGGAGTTGAGCATGTTGACGAGCATGTACGATGTACGCCCTGAGTTGAGCGAGTTTGGAGATGAGCATGTAAATTAGAGAAGTCGCAGTTAAGCGAGTAGCGAAGTACGTTTCTGCTACAGTTCTTCTGCGCTTGGCGAACACGCAGAGCCATCTCGCGGCAAACATAGAATACCCCCTCCTCGCTATGTACGGCACTGCCCCGCTTCTCCGGAGCAGCAAGAATGTAGCTTTCTTTCTTATGCAAAGCGTATTGTAAGCACATATAAGGAACATGAAAAGACTGCAACATTAATGATTGATGAGATTCACCTTCAATCATTTTTTGATTACAAGGCTGGGTTGGTTACTGGTGCTGCGGTAAATTCATCCACTGCAGCAAGAACTGCCCACGTATTTATGATACAGAGCCTGCTTTCTTCAAACAAGGATGTTGTACACATCCTTCCTGTGGCACAAATCGATGCTAAGGCGCTGAACGACTTCCTTCGGAAGATTGTTCTTGATCTAGAGGCATCTGGTTTTAGAATAATCGCAGTGATCTCGGACAATAACAGCATAAACAGAAAAGCCATGTCCTACTTCGCTAAGCCGGCAAGTGTCAGCATTGTTTACCAGCATCCTGCTGACCCATCACGACCCCTGTTATTTGTGGTGGACCCAGTTCACATACTAAAGTGTATAAGAAATAACTGTCTGAATCAAAGAAACATTGGCAAATGCATGTGCTTTCCTGAACCGAAGAGTGATGAGGCTGAACCAAAGATACTTACAGCATCTTTCAAGGTATTATGCCAGCTGCACGAAGCTGAAAAGCATGAGCGCTTGAAGCTAGCACCAACGCTCACTTTGAAGGCACTGAACCCCTCAAACATGGAACGGCAGAACGTTAAACTGGCCTTAAAGATTTTTACCTCATCTACTGTTGCTGCTCTCAGTGTTGCAACGTTCCAGCATGCAAAGGAAACCTCTCAATATGTCGACACCATTTTGACTTGGTGGAACATTGTTAACGTCAAGACGCCAAGAAAAGGACAGCGGTTGCGAGATCAATTGCAAGGTCCAATAGTTTCATCGTCATGTCCTCAACTAGAATTCTTAGAGAGAATAGTTCAATGGCTTGATCACTGGAGAAGCCTCGAACATGACAATGGCCGCTTGACACGTGAAACGCACATAGCTTTCAGCCACACTACCCATGCCTTGCACGAACTTGCCATATACTGTCTCAAAGAGCTTCATTTCGAGTATGTTCTTTTGCGCAAATTTCAAACTGATAGCTTAGAGGATCGCTTTGGAAAGTACCGGCAATTGTCTGGTGCCAATTACCACGTGTCTATAAGGCAGATATATGAATCTGAAAACAAATTGCGTTTGCAGAAGGTTCTGGACCTGCCAGATTTGGACATTCTACTACCACCGAGCGCGAACACGTTGGAGACAAGTGTAGATTCAGGAAACGGCCAGTTTCAAGTCACTGTGACCGACTTCGACATTGAGAAAAAAACGTCAAGGCTACCGGCACTAACCTATGTTGCCGGCTATTGTGCCCATGCAGCTCTAAAAAAGCTGACATGCGCATCTTGCAGTGAAAGCCTTGTGATGCAAGACGTCGATCTAGATGACCCTGAGAATGCATTAATCACGAAGATGACAAGGGGTGGCCTGAAGTTTCCACGAGCAGTTGTAGTTAATGCTGTACTCTTTACTGAAATTATATTGGAGAAGCTCAGGACACCAGAATATGCCGTACGATTTTTCAGCCTTCCTAAGCAGAAAGATACTCTTGTCGGCCTTGTGTTCGCTACCCTTCATGACTTTGAGGATGTCGATGTGTGTGATTTCGGTCATCCTGCACAGGAGGTATTGGGGCATGTTGTAAGTGCTGCAGCGAATACACTGCTGAACAACTTGTGCCGCACAGAAAACGACAAATTACGCAACGCCAAGAACGACCAAAAATTGCAGACCTTGAAGGCCTGAGATGTTTCTCATTATTTATTTTTTATTCATGAAGCTCTGTTTTGTTGAACATCTACGTATGTTTGTGTTGACAGAACCCTTGTAAAAAGAAACCTGTGGCGTAGCTAGGACTTATTTGCCTACATTATCAAAATTTAAACCCTGCATTATGGCCAATTGAAATGTTATTTGAGCGCATTGTGCTACCTGTTTATCATTCGAACTCTCCATGCTACCGCAATCCATTAATTGCATGTTTTCCTTTCGGACTGAGAGTAGGCCTCTCGTTTTTACTTACTTTTCACCATTATCTCAGTATTTTATGAAGACCAATAAGGCCTGCAAACAAGGCGGGTGGAAATAATATAACCACAAGAAATGGTACAACAAAGACGGAAGCTTATTCTATTTGAGAATTAGTTGTGCTTGACCCTATAATAATAAAATTTTAACAATAAAATGAACCTCGATATTCGTGTGTCCAGCGAGGACTGTTTTACGCAATGCAAGAGTGAGAATGATAATTGTATATGGAAGATATAACATGTTTGTTTCTGAATGCAGTTCTTATCATTTGTGAATAAAGTATATTCTGTGTCTTCAATATGCAGTTTTCCTCTTTCTTTCTTTCCGTCTAAGGTTAAAGTGACTAAGCTGCATGCAGTTTGCTTGTCTTAGTCCCGACCAAACATCACAAGCACAATAAGGCAGGTCGTGTTGCGATACACGCAAAAAAAAAAAAATGTTGCCAATCAAGTAATCTAAGGAAGGTATGAAAGAATGCTGCTTTCTATGGTGGTGTTGACTGCGGTGAACCAACGGCTCCCCCTTATTTCTTGCGTCAGCTATACATGTCTTGCTTTCGAACCGAAGCATAGGCATTGATAAGGTGCTGGCACTTTAAGGACAGCACTAATTTTCCCATGCCATAGTATCCGCGACGCGCAAAGAGACACCCTGCAAGCGCAACGAACCTAGGCGCGGAGACGCCGACGGCGTCGACTGTCCGGCTCATCCGACTAGCGTGACGTCACACCGGCGTGCGGAGGCCTTCCTTTTTTTTCTAGGTGGCTTTGGTTTAGGCGACGCGGCTCCTTTTTCCGCTCACAGCGCAATTCCTAGGTGCAGCGTCCGATGCGGGACGCCTCTGACTGTGATCGCTGCGCAGTAGGGTGTCTGATGGGAAAGCGTCCCCTGCCATGTGTGCCGTGCTGCTGGCGAGGAGTCATGCGTCTGCATGGTGCCCCTGGAACAAATAATTAGAAAAAAGTTGTGCTGTGGACTTATAAGTGTTGTATATGCAAACTATGCCTTTGTGTGACTCAAGAGCATGCCGAGCGAATGAATGGGCGGTGCGAACGGGATGCGATAACGTTATCGCGTTCCACTCTTGAAGGCGAAACTTAAGCGTCCTCAAATGTTTTATCAGTATTTATTAATTATTCATAACGCTCTACTGGCGATCTGCAAAGTCCCAAGGTCCTCTGAAGCCAACAGGACAATAGTTACGCAAATATATACCCACGCTGGCCGAGCCATTCTATGTGCAGTTCTCGTAAACAATAGCGCCACAGTTTTCTCCAGTAATTGTGGTATTGAATCTCTATGCTTGAAATGGTCCCCTACTTTTTCACTGCACCATTGCTAGATAGCGCCAATATCCCCTTAAACGTGTTCGGCGTTAGAGGTCCATATACGTACGAAAAACACTTCGCACTCGGCCAGGAAACTTTGCTTTAAAAACAGGCCAGAACTTATCATCGCCAGTTCTCAGAGTATGCGTTAGCATAGCTACAATGGGATTATCGTGACGTCTCGACAGCCTCGCGCGAATGCATCTGGGGCTAGCTTGCACATTATCATTTACAAAAGTGACGTTCCTATACCTGAGAAAACACGGGGAAGGCGGGAGATGGAAAGTCAAGACGATGACCAAAACGAGAACAAGGTAAAAGCGGGCGCCAACGTTTCGACAAGTTGGCTTGTCGAAATGTTGGTGCCTGCTTTTACCATGTTCTCGTTTTGCTCGTCGTTCCGACACGTGGGATCGTTTAGAATCTCGTGAGTTCGTGCACACGTTGACGTGGTCGCGGAAACATAACACACTACCATTTTTCTATTGGATGTCTCCGAAGTGGCTATATCTGCCTGTAATGCTATGAAGAAATGCGTCACCGATGATGCGATCGAACCTCTGTCTTCGAAAACAGCAACCTGACTCTCCAAACATTAGAGTAGCAACGGACGCACGCTTCTCTCACCCCTGAGCCCCACTTTAATACATCTAGCACGTGCGTCACCTGCCCATCTCTTGCATTCTTCACCCATGACAGCTGGCGCTTTGAGGCGCTGCGTGAGGCTGCACTGCCTGCGGCATGGCCTTATGTGTTTCATCGCAGGAAAGCGATGCGTCCAAAGTTGTTGAAGTTCACCTACGATGCTATCTCATTAGTAATGGGATGCAAAGTACTTTACACTCTTTTCTTATAAATGTACACTTTTGCAGACGTTTCTTTCTACTTAGTTGAGCGCAATGTTCTACCATTTGGGGAAACGCGAATATCGTCTTTAGTGATAAGGAAACTAAATATATCTGTGTTGCTGTACAGCCTGATAACCTACCACATTCACCAAACAATCATTATGTTTGATTACATTCAAACATGAATTGAGATGTTTTAGTTAGTGGGAATGTTTTCATTCCCCATATGTATACTGCTGTATATTTGTGCTTTTTGATATACGGGGTGATCACATACGGGGATTTAAAAAAAATCACCTGTGGAAGCTAGATAGCGCAATTCTCGTCCTTGATCTGGAAGAGGCGGACATTCCTAGGACGAGAAATCAAAACACTTATTAAATTACTCACGAAGAAGTCACTAATTAACTTATTTTAAAATAATTTACGGCACGTATTGCAATTCACAAATTGTAGCCGTTGAGCTTGCAAGACGTGTCCTCTTGAACTGAATATCCAGGATGACACCAGTTTTAGATATTATTTCCAACAGTTTGGGACGAAATACATGGGCTTTCCAGTTACATTTATGTTTCAGTGCATAAAAGAGCTCTTTGTTAAAGAAGTAAGTGGAGCAACAACACATTATTACGAAGGCTTTCTTGGCACATATCTCCAAACTGACGTTATTCTGCAAATTCATTTTAAGTGGATACGCCTGCTAAGTGGATACCGGCTGCATTTCGTAAATTCGTATTTGTGCGCTATTGAATATTTGAGAAGGTAATTGGTATATTTTGGTAATTAGTTTTATACGTGAATGTGATGTCGATGGAAATCCTTGTCGTGTATTGTTTCGTTTTCTCGTGCTAGTAAAATCAGCCTCTTCCAATAACTAGCTCAGGGAAAAAAATGATGCTATCTGCCACAGGTGATCTTTAGATATGCCATAAAGCATAAAAATGGTCACTCTGCATGTATTTGTTCGCTGGTTGTCACTTACCAATGTGTTTCATTTTGCGCGTTTATCTTTTTTTACATTGAACTTTTTTCATTTTGCTGCGTTGAACCCACGTTTTATACATCTTTTTTTAACCTAGAGTCCCGTTGCAGTTTTTGACATCTGGATCCTCGACCGTATGCCACTTTATAAATAATTGCTTGCTGAATTGATAATAGGCTGATAATAATACTAATAATATGTTATTCACAGTAATAATAATATTAATTATAACAACCCCCGTTGTATGGATACCACAGGATAATTCAATTGAAACATAATGCTAGTCTGCCGCACATAATGGATGAGTTGACGGCTTTGCCAAATGAAGCACCGGTTCAGGCAAAGCGGTCAGGAATAACACACTTCTCCTTTTTTGCCATGTTTACAAGGTAAGTGTTGCTTGAGGTACATTTTACTGTGCTTTTCTGAAACAATTGTTTACGTGCCAACACCTGATTTACACCAATGGCGGCTTCATGACAGCGATGCTGATGGCGACATGGCAAGCTCAACGAAACGGCAGGGATCTACACAGTAAAAACTGCGGGAATAACGAAGGCGCGAAATTGACAGCTCCCATAAACGGCGACATGATATTTCATTCTTCTAGTTATCGCGTAGCACTCTTAGGCATGGCACGCCGGCATAAAAGAAACGCTACCTTGATTTCCAACTGTCTGTGCAACATTAGGCCGTTGGAAATATACTAAAATTCCCGTGGGTAATATTTGAGTGTTCTCGTACCTCATCGTAGCGACGGCTAAAATGTTCATAATCCCAGAAAGCTTCCTTGATAAACAATGTTTTATACCATTTCAGAAAGCAGCTGATCAGCGTGTGGGAAATGATAACGTTGTCTTGCGCTTTATCCTCTATTGTGCAAAAGAAGAACAATGCGGGGGAGGGGGGGAGGTTTAAAACTTATAGTGCAAAGGAAAAGTCACTTTTGATGACGCCGGCGTGCATGTTACCAAAAAGTGAAACTTCAGTTTATTTCTCTACGTGTCCTATGTATACGTGGTTTTTCGACAGCCCAGCAAAGCTACCAGATTCAATGCGTGGCATCCAACCGTATAGCAAATGCCCCACGACGAACATGTCGTCTTTTTTAGTGCACCTATGAAGTATTCGGCTCATTCTGCACATTATAGCCACCGTCAGTGTTCTTATTCCATTTGGGCTTTATCCTTGTTTTTCAGGGACAACCAGTAAAATGAAGTTGTTTTTGTGCCTTCTGGCAGTTCTACTCTCATGGACGATTGCAAGTAAGTAGGCAACGAAGGAGAATCTCAACTGGAACATTGAGTCTCGTAATTACATTAACTGCCGTCTGTGTTTCAGGTGGGAAGCTCGAGTAAGTAGTCGCCCGAAGAATGTCATAGTGCGGTTGCTCGGAAGCTTTCCTCGGAAGCAAGTTGTGCAGCGGCATGTTAACCTACGGAGCACCGACTTGTCCGTATTTTGTTCACACTGTCTTCTTTCTCTTTTCAGTCAGCAAGCCAAAAATGAAAACGGGAACGGTAAGTATTTTTCAACCGAAAAATATAGTGATGGCACCAGGTATACTTGTGAAGCCCACACGTTCGAAAGTAAGGTACAGCTTCTCATTGCGCATGCTATAGTGAAAAGTAGGTCACATATTACAGTTAGTAGCCCACAAAGTGTTTCAATACATTCTTATACAACAATCGTAGTTACAAAATCCTGTGGACAGCTTCTAGCGCTTGGCTAGTGTTGACGCCTCACGCATTGAAAAAGTGGCAATCATTGAGAAAGAAAGGGGTTAAGAAAGGACACTAACTCTCCAATGCTGTTTTCTGAATTACTAAAAGCATTCAATCCGCTAGAACAGAAAGGTTTAGGTGTAAATAATAAAAGAAATCAATTTCTGGGATGTCACGTGCCGATACCACTATCTCATTATGACTCACTCCGTAGCAAAGGACTCCGCAATACCGGAATAATTTGGAACACTTGGAGTTCTATAATCTGCACACAATGCATGGACATATTTATCAATTCGCCCCCATAAAAATGCGGCCGCCATGGCGAGGATTTGATTTAGAAACCCAACACCAAAGCCACTAAGCGACCACGGCGAGTCGGGTGTGTAGGTCAACTGGGAATATCACTGTAACCTGCAGTTTGCATACCTCATTCTGCTGTTCCTCAAATTTGGTGAGGAGTTCAAACAACATGGTTGAGCACCTTAGCCAACAAAATGTAAGAGTACGCTTGAAGATTAATGTGCAGGAAAAAAGCAACAATCAACAGACTAACAACAGATAAAGAATTCATTGGCAGTCAGCCTCTAAAATCTGTGCAAGAGTGCATTCAACTTAGTGAATTAGTTACAGGGACCTGCGGATGAGAAGGAAATTTTCAGGAGGACATAAATGGGATGGAGCGCATACGGTAGTCACTACCAAGTAATGACCGGCAGGTTATTGCTATCCTTGCAATTAAAAATAATAATCGCAGCGTTGTAGCAGCACTCGGATGTGGGAAAGATATTGAAAAAGCTTTACTAGTAGTTCACGACCGTGCACCGAATGATGGAACGAGAAATGACACGCGTAACTCTAACATACAGGAATACATCGCTGATGATTAGATATCAACTAGGAGTAGCCTATATTTAGCTGACATTAAGGTAAAAATTTGAGCTGAGCAGGCGGTGCATTGCGTAGGGTGAATAACCCGTCGTCTAGTGGAGGTTAGGAATGGTATCCTAGAAGAAAGGAACTGTACTCGTGGATGACAGAGAACCAGGTGATTCGATGAAATTAGAAAAATCGCAGCTGTTAAACGTTTGTAGCTGGTACAAGCCACATATAATTGCAGATGGCCTGGACGGCCTTCGTCCTGCAGCGCACATAAAATAAACTGGTTATGCAGATGATGATCATGAGAATGATGACTATGGTGATGATGTTGTTGCGCCTAAACTGGGGTGCGCTAAAATTGATTTCTTCTGGGACGATGCCGCTTGTCCAGTAGACGCCCATGCTCTGCCGCCATGTTGCAATAAGTAAATAGCTATTTCGCTAAACTCTTACGGAAATATTTATCGATTAAACCTTCAAACACAGAGCCGCCTCGCAAATCTTGCGTTTTTGATTGCACCTGCAGACGATGAAGTGGATTCCTACTGGAGGGAACCCCTGGGTTGGCTTTTTGAGCAGATCGGCAAGTGGTTGCAGGTCAAGCATCCGATGCATATGTACTCTGCCGAAGACAACCTTACGGATCGTGAAGACACTCCTGCACCCCATGGAAACGTGGTGCAGAGTCAGAACGCCGAAAACTAAATATATACATACGCCTTGTTCGTTAGTTAAAAAGATGTTTTTGTCTCAATTGTAAGTAAAAACTTTCGTAAAAATTTCGATAACGAAGCCGGTTACTTCGCCTTGTGACGTGCCTGACGTGCCTTCTCTTTCAAGATGCTCAACAATAAAATTAGGCTCCCAGAAACGTTTCCGTATAACTCATTCTGGTTACGTGCCATACCTAATCGCCAACTCTTTAAAATGCTATCACTTGAAGAGCTTCTCTTGCTCCTTCAATGGGGCCACCGATTCCGCTTGGAATCGAGACCGTCTGTCTGTTACATCAAATTGGAGGCAGTCTAATTAAGCGAGCATACAACATCACCAAATGAGCTGAAAGAGGAAAGACAAGGCCAGCTAGGCACATAACATTTAGAAGATATGCCAAAAATTCTAAGAAAAATTAGGGCTACGGAATATTCGAGAAATAATGTTGTTATAAAATAGCTAGTTAACACACGTTTCTATACCCGAACTGCCAGAACTCGCACTATGGAAAAATTGGCGTAATTATGCTTTACGGTTTTAGGTACCGTGTGGCGCACATGCACATTTATGCACCCACGCATGACTGACAGAGCAAGTTGAATCGGTCTGGAAACTTGATATTTTTAATGTGACCGGCACTTTTCTTTGTGTGGATGACCAAATCAACGGACAAGAAACACAATCCTGCCGCATGTCTCACCTCTCCTCCGCTACATTTTCCTTATCCATGTCAGGATAAAAAGTCTGTTATGCCTAAAAGATGCAGGCGAAGTAAGTTACACTTAAATCAACAACTTCGGAACGTTTGCTGGCAGGAAGGAGTGCCTGTGCTTAGTTGTGAACGTATGACTTTGTTACGAAGTAGTGTAGTGCATATATATATATATATATATATATATATATATATATATATATATATATATAACCATCCGTCCATATCAGTTTTCACACGTATTCTTCACATACTATTAACTTCCTTGATGTCAGCATTTCAGTGCAAAGTGATAAACTAATCTAGTGTCCTATGCAAGAAGCCGTCAGACCGATATCACTATTTGCACTTTGATATAAGCCACGTTAACCATTACAAAACTAGCAATCCTTATAGAATCTGTTCTTCACAGTCCGAGTTTCAAAAAGATTGCCGAACGTTAAAAAAAAAGCTTTAGTCAAACAAAATTATCCACCACAACTAATTAGCCACGCAATAAAACGAGCACAAATGCATGACCATAGGACGCTTCAGGCCGCTGCGAAAAAACCGACTCCCTCCCTCCAGACCAATCTCGTCCTAACCTATCCTGTGCCAGTTCCGCGTGTTTCGGATGTACTAAAACAGCACGAAAGGATCCTAATGCAAAGTGAACGCCGCAAAAACATCTTCGCTGAACCGCCTAAAGTAGCACATCGCAAAGCGAGGAATATCATCACCTAAGACTGCCTGTTCTGACGCCATCGGAAGCAATTCCTGCCGAAAACCGTGATTGAAATTGTCTCCCTACATCTGCATGTGTACATAGGAGGTGACTAATAAGGCTTGAAAGTTCCATTTAAATATCAAAGGTGATTTTGACTGCGACATTGAAAAGGCGATATATATGCTTGAATGTATGTTGTGCTAAAAACAGCACTATGGAAAACAAAGTAAAAACAGCACGTTGGGCAGCAAAGTGTCCTTTTAGATTGCATTTTAACACTCATAAATCCCCCACTGACACGTTGCCCAACCTGTCCATATCGAAACAGGTGCACCTCCCTGACCATTCATTTGATCAGCTGAAAGTCGCGTTGCTGAAATCTGGATTTCGTCCATATTATGGTAGAGAAGCCCATGAATCTTTCCTTATGTATAAGTTTGGTATGGTTGCATCTCGTATGAATGAAAGATTAAGAAAATTGAGTTTGCTGTCTTCATAGCCCGTCACATCCTTCGTGTTCCTTCGTCTTACAAGCACGTCACTATCTTTTTTTTTTACAACAGAAACGTGTATTGCGTCCCTCGTGTCAGCGTGGGTGTTGGTGTTGCCGTACGGAGAAGCTCTATCCGTGCGAAAATAAAATTGCTTGTCGGGCAGTGGATTCGAACCACCGACCTCCGAGTGGCGAGACGACCACGACAATCAATTCAGCTTCTGTCGGTTCATCACACGCGCATTTTAAAGCGTTGTTTGTATGCATGAAGAAGTAAATAGACGCACCGCAAGGCGCGAGCCACTCACAGGCATTCCCTCCCTCCGGACGAGGGAAAGGGTGTGATCATGTGTTCGCTCTCCTCGCGTCCGCCGTTTCTCGCCAATTCAGGCGCGGCAGTCAGATGGGACGGCCGCGTGAGCTTTGTTCTGCCGAAGAACAGGCTGCGTTGAAGGAACGGCAGCGGGAGAGGGCCGCGCTTCGTGCGTTCCGCCGAAGAACAAGCGGCGTTTCATGAAAGTTAGTGGGAACTCGCTAGACAAAGGGCTCGTCACCGACGTGCCGACCTCACCGTGAGAGAGCGCGTAGCTGAGGCATTACGACAACGAAGAGCCGCGGATCCCGAGCTTCGGATGCACCCCACTTCACAGTAGTGGAAGGGTGGTCAATTATTTTTATGTCCTTGTTTTTGCTTGGTAACATTGCAGCAGTTAGTAATGTTTTCTACTGTCAGCTGATAATTGCCTTTCGAACTCCATTTTTTGTGCGTATCATTGCGTTGTATCTTGATATGATGTACTTGCAATGCCATATGGTTATGCATGTATTGGCTGTTCTTTAGAACGATTGACAGCCATTTTCTCCGGCCATTTTTTTCGTATTCATGAAAACATATAATCATATCGTCATCATTTTATTATCATTTCATATATATGTATATATATATATATATATATATATATATATATATATATATATATATATATATGCGCATGAAATGCGAGTTTGTTTCACAGAGTTATACAAGCATAACAATATACATTGCTATTTGCTATGAATGCATTAGAAAAATGGTTTTGGTTCCACCATGTGCTTAGAGCACAAAGAATAAAGATCCATTCGTAACGAAGACATAGGCAAGACACTCAGTTGGTTAAATGTTTCTACGGTGACGTTGAGGTTACTTGTGAAGCAGGCAACCCGTTCTCAATCATGCGAATAAATTCTTTTATTGATGATTCCTTATATACACTTGGTTTAAATGAGCTTCATTGTTTAATTGCTAGAGGGAAAAATGTTTTTGGAACAATTAGTATTGAAAGAGTATTGCATAAGAGTGTCGGCGAATACTCTGTCAATTCTAATTGTGTCAAATCCTAATTTTCCCTCTAGCAATTAAATACTCGAACTCATCGAAACCAACTGTACATAACGAATCATCAATAAAAAAAATATTTTTGTGATTGAGAACGAATTGCTTGGTTCACAATTAGCTTCAACGTCATCGCAGAAACAATTAATCAGCTGAGTATCTTGCCTATGTCTTAGTTACAAATGTATTGTTTCATTTTTGTTCTAAGTAGATGCTGTCATCAGAACCATTTCTGTAATGTATTAAAATAGCAATGTACAAAGTTACTCATGCATTGCTCTTTGAAACCAACGTGCATTTGATGCTCCCACCCAGGTATAATCTATGACGATATGGGGAATAATTATTAAATAAATAAATATAACATATATGAACGAAACAAAAAGAACGGTATGTACCAGCAAATATTGACCCCATGAACAACGTAGGCGGAAATCGCAGCTCCTTATTGCAATAACGAAATGATAAATAAATGAAAATGAGGGAGGATAAAAAAATTACTGCCCAAGCACTCCGCGCAGATGGTTAACCAGCTTAAGCCTGCGGCGCTGGTGTTTATCACTGGGTTAATGTGGACGGTTCATTTAACGACGGCTTGGTAGGCTGCCGGATGCTCGGTACGCAGTTGCTGCTTGCGCTCGACTGCACGCGCCTGTTCACGTGCCCGGGTTTCAGCAGAAGCACGGCGTAGGCGAGCTCGTTCCCAGTTCTGCTAGCGGCGTTTCTGCTCCTCAGGAGTACGTATGACGCGTGGCCTACCCATTTCAGAGCCGTAGAGAAACCGCTGGGCGCGCACTCGAATGCAACGGAGAGCATCAATGTCACCACTGGAGCACCCAATCGCGCGCTTCTCTTTATAGGCTGATTCACATGGCGCGATTGGGGCGAAAAAAAGTCGTTCTGCCGCGCACGTCGCAGAGCTATTTTCGCTGACAGCTTTAACATGCGTTTGTGGCAACGCGATTACCGTCGCCGCGATGCGCAAGGTTGCCCCCCTGCTCACGAAGTATCCACGCCTGCATCATGAAATAAAAACAACATGGGAACTAGTCAAATATTCGAATTTTCATATTGTTGTTTGATAATAGAATAAGTACAGCATTTTTTAACGTTTAGGAGCGTTGCGACTTTACGACAGCTTGCAGATGCGGCGAGTGAGGCGCTGCACAGCACCGCAAGTATGAGCGTGCGGCTGGTGCGGCGTCGGTGGGGTGGTTCCATTTAGTACACTCTAGTTTCGTTGTTACTATGGAAGTCACAACTTTTTTTCCTAGATGAGTATTTGTTTTTGCAGAAGAACACGCTACTATTCAGTGTGCATGGATAAGCAGCTGGCACAATTTGCAGCGATGAAGAGGTTGACGATGGTGGCGATCAAGTGGGTACATGCCTTACGTTGAAGCAGCGTCCGTCTCCCGACCTCTAGCGTGCAGCTTCTCCTTTTAAACAAATTGTGTAAGCGGAAGAAAAAGAAATGTTTATGAAGCTCCTAAGCCGCAGGCGCTGGTGGGTACGGTCTATTAAAGCATAACTAAAACTGGCGCGCGACATTCCTCCCCAGAACTACCAACGCGCGGTAAAACAGGAAAGCGCCTATATTGACAGATCCTATTTTGACGTCACACGTTGCCCCTCCCACATCCCACCATTCGCAGCGATTCGGTGACGGCGCGACCAACTTGCTGGAATCCAGTCGCGGAGAGCCCACGATGTCGCGGCGGTCGCTGAGCGATGGAATTCGCTCTGTCGCTGACTGAAAATCGCGCCATGTGAAACAGCCTAAAATCGTGCCATGTGAAACAGCCTTGTGAAAGCTGTCAGCGAAAATCGGTCTGCGACGTGCGCGGCAGAACGACTTTTTCCGGCCCAATCGCGCCATGTGAAACAGCTTTTTCTCTTCTTTTTTTGTTCTCGCAGAAGCTTACAGGAGGAGTTTTCAGCTTATATACAGGCGACGAACGGATCGACGAATTGGCTAGCATATACAGTTTCGCTGTGAAAAAAATATATTGGCCTCTGGTCAGATACGAACACACGCTTTCGCAATACGCGTGCGATGCTTTTACCTATTAATTTACCGCAGCGCCGTGTTGCCATCGACTTTCTGGGGTATTTTACGTATGTCTTATCTACCAGGACTCACCCTGGGCGTGCTGGCCAGCGCCACTACTCCAAACCCTCGGTGGTGGATGTGGAACATCCTTCCTGCCGCAGGCGTAACGAGTACATGCCCTATTTGGATGAAGGCAACTGTTCCATAAACCCACACATTATTCATAAAGGTATCAATGTTACCGGATTCGAGACCCTCGGTATGTAGTAAACGAGAAGAAAGGAAACCGAAGGGCCCGATTTTTATTACTCATATCATAAGTGAAGAAACAGCGACACCAAGTACAGCACAGGGAATATTCCTGTTAGATATTAATTGAAATAAATAAGTGAGAAATAGACGAAAATTAATGTTTTCATCCACTTTGAAATCTATTTGTTTATCATTTCTGTTTTCAATGAGGAATTAAGCGTAATTTCCTGTATGGTGTCTATGGTTTTGGCTTGTTCTGGTATGAGTGCATATATATTTAATTATATAAAGCCAAAGTCAATGCAGCCAAGGGAAGTATAGGAGAAATTAGCTGTGGTTTAAATTGAAACGTAGGGAATAATAAAGAAAACGGAGATGAAAGTGCACGAAAAGCCGGTCGGAAGCGAACCCACAAACTCGGCATGACGCGTGCGTTGAATTACCAATTGTGCTAAGGCGATGGCTATGGATCCGTCCACTAACATGGTTATTTACGTTTATTGTATCTAGCCCTGGGAATGCCATTTAGCGCCACGCAGAGTCAATGTGGGTGGATGTGGAACATTCTTGTTTTTGTTGTTGCATGGTGGTGTCACAGAGCACGTGAACTTAAAAGAGCAAGCATGCGGCTAATAAACCCTCGTATGCTAATTAATGTCATAAAAGGTGCCAGATTCGAGACCTTCGCTATGAATGAACAAGAGAGGAAGGGGAACCGAGGGGTTCAGTTTAATTTAATTGTTACAATATAAAGCCAACACTCAATGACGCCACAGAAATGCTAGAGCATCGAGGGTTTATTAGCCACCTCACGGCTCCCCGAAGTTCACCCGCTACGTGAAGCCATCGGGCAAAAAACGATGTTCCACAGCCAGCCACCTTGGTTCTGAAGGTCGCTGGTCAACACTCCCAGGGATAGATCCAGTGAACACAAATACCCAAGTTCATCGACCGCTTGCTAGCCGTCGCCGTGGCTCAATTGGTAAGAACATCGCACGCGTAATGCGAAGACATGGTTTCGTATCCCAGTTGCGGCCATTCGTTCTTTCATCCATTTTGATTTCGACCAATTTATTATTTTCTTAAATTCGATTAGTAAGTGCAAGTAATTTACCGCGTGGTATTTATTTATTTATTTATTTAAAATACCTTACAGGCCCCATGGGGGCATTGTGTAAGGGGGGTACAGAGTAAGCAGCCTTCTAAAGTGGTACACAAAAGATATACCTCAATACAGGCCTCATCAACAACACTACCAAGATTAAAACATGAAACAGGAACAACTGAAGTAATGAAAGGCCACAAAGGTACACTTAAGGAAATAACATGAGTAAAACGTAACGTAAGGCATTAATACTAGAAAGTAAAATACACAAAAGATGAACATATCAGGGAGTACAATTCTTGAAGTGATATTCAGGGAAAAGGACGCAAAAAAGCAATAATATATACAAGGCATACAAGTGAACACACGACGCAGCATAAAATAGCAATTCACAAGAACGAGATAGCAATGCATAAAAAAAGAATATCACAGGATGTTCGAAGCAGATTGCAAAGTGTACGAAAAAAGATAAAGTGATTTGTAAGTGCTATTATGAAAAATGCTCGTGTAGGAGATGACGAAATTTTTCTTGATCTGACTCAGAAGCAATGTGCTCAGGCAGATTGTTCCACAAGCGAATGGCCGTAGGGAGTGCGGAAAAGTTAAAAGCATGTGTCGTACCGTACATGCGCGTAAAACTTAAGTGGTTATTTAATCGACGAGACGTGTTCGAGGCGGTCTGGATATGTAGTGTAGATTGTGTGGCATTATAAACATATTTGTGAAACAAGGATAACAGAGCGATATTACGGCGAAGAACTAAAGGCTGTATGGAATGATCGAGTTTCATTTGCGTTACGCTGGAGTGATGGCTATAATTACGTGAAATGAAACGGGCAGCTCGGTTCTGGACTGATTCAAGCATCTCGATTAAGTATGTAGGATGTGGGGACCAAATGGATGATGCATACTCGAGCTGTGGACGAACAAATGTCTGATAGGCCAATTTGCGGATGTTGGAAGGTGAATTACCCAGATTACGACGTAGGTAACCTAGTGTCCTTCAAGCTTTTGCGCAAACGGCTGCAATATGGTCTGTCCAGGAGAGGTTTTCGGTTAGGTGAACACCCAAATATTTATACGATACTGTATGTAACAATTCTTTATTACTAGTGTCTTTCTTTGTCGGCATCTTATGATTAATAAAAAATCGGGCCCCTTCGTTCGCTTTCTTCTCCTTCACTACATAAGGAGGGTCTCGAATCCGGAAACAGTGATGCATTCAAGTCGCATGCGTTGGTTTGTTGACCACTTGCCGTCACCCAAATAGATCACTTACTCGTTACGCCTGCAGCAGAAAGGATGTTCCACATCCGCCGCCAAGGTTTGTGAGCGGTGGCGCTGGCTGAAACTCCCAGGCATGGTGGAAGAAATGAGGTTTCCCGCGCTGGGGCGAGGGAGCGGCCACTTCGTGTGATCGGATTCAGCGCCACCGCTAGGGGCAGCGCACGTTCAGGGGGCCTTGCTCTCCACCAATACTGCTATCGCAAGCGTGGATAAATAACGACCTCAGTCGGCATTGAAACACCCATACCTAACGACATGCTCTTTTTCGTTATTCAGACGCCTAACTCTGAGCAGGTGGAACGTTTCAAGCCGCTTACTATAAATATACCGTCATTTTCGACAAGATAGACACGGGTCGTCTGCTCGAGCCGACAACGCGCGATCGGAGGCTGCTCGTATCAACGACCGCAGGCTGCTCTTGTAAACCTCAAGGCACGAGTCTGGCTTCAGCACACGGCTGCTCACATATTTCGAAAGCTGGAAAGAGCAGAAGTAGTTTTCCGGAAACATCCTGGAAATCTGATGCTTACAACCTCACTATTGATGAAATGCCTGATAAGCATCGCATTGAATTTCCATGTACTGAGCGCACAGTAGATATTGCAGCGCGTCTTTTAGATTACTTTGTTCTGATTATGATCTGACAGTTCAGCAAACAAAGAAGGTCTGAAAGCAGCAAGTTGCGCAACTTGAGAAAGCTCGCGAGGCGTGTGTGAGCTACACGCGCTGTTCTACCAGCTGAGGGGCCAAATGTGAGAGCTCTCGGTGCAAACATTCGGCTGTGGAATGCCCAAATGAAGGCACATCTTCCGCGACTTCTACGCGGCTTCATATATCCAGTGGAGCACGGCAACGCGAAACCAAACATCTGCTGAGCAACCGACGGCGGTATAGTAGTTACCATCGATACGGCGCAAGCTTGCAACGTGCTTGTAACCGTGTGCGGCTGCTGAAGGGAACAAGGACATGCTCTGCTGGTTGTGTTTCTGTGTTGCTTCTAACTTATCTGTGTTGTATTCTTTGTTTTAGCCATTCAAATTTATAACTACCTGTTGCCTTTAACGAGATAAACGACCTGCTTAATTAAAATGCTGCATTACTTCTCTTACAATACAAGTAAGCAAAGTGAATGCAGTTTTCTTTGGCTGTTGCACTCCTAAAACAATTCAGAAATCAATTTTAGCACCCCTCAAAGTGTGCCGTGACATTTTGCAGAATGAGCAACGCATGATTTGTACCCATTGACACCTGTGGAGGCTTATCTAGTGCTCTAGCACTCCTCTGAATGCATGTTACGCGGAGCTCACTTTGGAACATTTAAAAAGTGCGCAATTATAGCGGTTGTGTTTGTCGTAAATATAAAAATTAGAGTCTAATGCAGCCATACGCGCAATATGACAGCTGCTAGAGCTCTCAATTAATAAATCCCTCATGCGGTCTCGAGTCGAACTAAAGCTCAGAATGTCGGCAGAAATATAAAGGAGTGTTCCTCCAAACAAACAGAGTTGTTTTAAGCATGTGAACGGCACATATGCATCGAAATAAAGCGCCTCTGCCGACCGCTCCCGTGGAAGCGCCAGCAAAGTGAGCCAAAAAGTTACGCACGCGGTTGGTGCAAGGGGCAGCACCTATTCTGGGGGTCTAAAGTGGGTCACACTAGGTGGCCGCGCATCGCGGCGCCGTCGGATCACCTCCCTTCTTCCACCGTGCTCCCAGGTTAGTTCAAGTACTAAAACATAAATACCCCATGACGCGAATGGGAAAACGGTACTGCGGTAGCTCAAGCGTCAGAGCATCGCACGCGTTATGCGAAGACGTGGGGTGGTGTCCAACCTGCGGCCAGTTGTTTTTTCATCCACTTTCATTTTCGTTCATTTATAATTTTCTTTAATTCAAGTAGAACGTACTAGTCATTTCCCCTATGTTTTCCTTAGTGTCTTTGTTTGATGGCTTCTGATATGATTAATAAAAATCGGGCCACCAGGTTCCCTTTCTTCTCATTCAATATATATATATATATATATATATATATATATCCAATAGAACTGCTAAAAGCATACGATTGTGCAACATTAAACTAGCGCTGAGACCCATGTTGTCTATATGTATAAACCGAGGGACACTTAAGCAAACCATCTGTTGAATTTGCTCAAAACATTTGAGTCGGAAGAATCACATCATGCTTAATCAGGCTTACGATGAGCTTTCTAGAAAGCCTGCTCCGACGAGGCTCACGAGAAGTACAGCGACCAAGCTTACAGGCTGACGCAGTCAAATAGCGCAGACATATTGGTGGCAGGTGAGTGGTAATGTTGAATAAAGACGCACAAAGCGCGCCGGCCCCTGCGCGAAAAACAAGGTTGAAAAAAAATTTGATCTTTGCGCTGGCACATACTGAGAAAGCGGAGGCCCTGAAGCCCTGCAGTTGCTTGAGTTTCCGTCTAGAAAATGCTGTCGCAGTTGGTAATGATGGCGACGTGCTGCGGCGATATGCGCAACTTGAATTATCAAAGGTACGTACCGCTATCGACGCCTTCTTTAGGCCGTATGAGTCCAGCCTGGCATAGCAATGCATGCGCTTTGATGGTATTTCATGCGGGTGCTGAGACAGGTCAGCACCGGCATATCTTATGAACAAAAAATGAGGGTTCCAATCCGTAAGCTTCACAGTCGGCTATAAGGGGCGGCGTAGTAGGAGACTGCGTATCGATTTTGATCAATTTGGGTTCTTTGACGTTCACCTAATTGTGGTGACGTGAGCGTCCTAGCAATTTCATCCAACAAAATGTAAGCCTCTGTCGCGTCGAAGCTAACCCACAACCTTGTGCTCAGAAGCACTAAGCTAAAGCAACCGATCCACTGAGGCCTGGGGCGGTCGGCTCGCCTGCAAGAATTTAGTCAGCACGCTGAGCTCCTCGTTACAGCGCTGCTCTTAGCGCGCAAAGTTTCAGTGCTGTTTCTTATGGGCCTTCGCTTAAACAAGAGAACCTATGGCGCAAGCAAAATATGCATTGCACTAAAAATTGCGCGCACAAACCACCAAAGAGGATTGCCAATGGAAGCGAATAGCCTACCGCTTCCAGAAAGGTATCATGTTTATCAAAGATACTTTTCTAAACCTTCTATGTTTAAAGTTTCAATTTGAGGGACACTGACGCGCCCGCATACTGGATACGCCCATCAATTTTTCTGTTGAATACCTCTAGTGGGTCAAGTTTGCCTATATTGCTGCCTCAATGATGGTGTGATCGAACCTTTGTCCTGCTTACAGCAGCCCAGTGCTATGACCATTAGACCTCAATCGAGCCCTCGCATATAAAATACCAAAGTAGTGCTTTCGAATGTCGGGCGCGTACGTGAAGCGCCACTTTCAGTCATTCTCACCTGCTGTAAGCTAGCGCTCCGCGACACTCCATGAAGCGCAAGTCCTTCGAGAACGGTACACGAGACGTTGTGTTAAGTGCAGTGACGTTGGGGTCGCCCGACGAAAATGTTTAGCTGAACAAAAAAATACTGGTATGATGATACGAAAAAAGCCATTCGCTTTGAAAGTTTCAGCAGCTTGAGTGAGTTTTAGAAAAAAAAATGCCCCCCGGCTTAAAAGTTTCACCTGATTTCGAAATCATTCACTGCGAGCCACGAGCTTGGACAGTGCTCGTTGCGATGCGTTCCCCGTCGTCTTTGTCAACACTGCTATTGCCTGGTGCCGCCTACGAAACCCGTGCACAAACTGCGCCCGTCTGGGCATATAGGGGGCACACAAAACATCAAAAAATGTGCTCATTTGTAGACTTTTCGATCGACAGTAGTTAAGGTACCTGGCTCTCAACCAAACAATCCTTGAGAAATTTTATTTTGGTTCAACAGGTTATAAGAGGGTTGCCATGAATGAGGAACTTGCCTCACGATGACGACAATGACACGACGTTGTAGTCATAAAAAGGACGGACGGCGCAAACACAGCTTCCAGTTCTTCGCTGTTGTTACCCTGAAAAACGAGGTACGAGTGCCATGAGCCAAGTAGGGTGTGGAGGTAACTGTAAGAACAGCTGTGTATCTTGCCAACTGACGGTCGTTTTCCTACTGACTGTTCCCTGTGGAAATAGCAATGCGGCCTAAGGCGAGAGGTGTGTCAAAGGAAAACTTATGCAACTCGAGCAATCGTTAGCCGATTACTCTGGGTGCGGCAGGCTGCAGTTTGTTAGGCAAAAACACAATGTGGCGAAAGGAATTCACAGAGCAGCTATATACTTTATTGAAATTGTGTCACATAAAGGAAATTAACAACTTGTTCAATCTGTTGGCCATCACTAATGCTCATGATTAAAAAGCTTGCGTAAATTTGAAGAACTTGTCGTCAGACTGACCATGCAGTCTAACGATTCTCCATGAATTTTCACCTGCACCTAAAATAGGAGGCCCCTATACTGTCCTTGCGTTTTCCAGTAAGCTTTGTTTAGAAGCTGCGCGCGAACATTTCTTGTTCCGTTTCGGTTCCATCGTTTCCAGGAGCTCATAGCTGCAGACAAAAGGTCGCGAAGGAAAACATTGACATCTACTTCTGGATTTCGTGACATTGCTGCAGTTGTCGAGTGTTTGGTGGAAGAAACTCTCCCGGAATGCTTCTTGAGACACTCAGAGACATCGTGCATAGCCAAGAGCTTCGACTTTGGAAGTAGCACTCGGAAGACAAAAGCATCTCAGTACTACGGAGTATTTTTTTTTTCGCACTTGAGGCGTATTCGCAATGAAATGACCCTCATGGCCAGGCGTGATGGTGTAAATATCAGTTCTTTATTTTACTTTCTCCTCCCCCCCCCCCAATTTTAATCTCAAACTTTCACAAATCGACTGCCTTGAAGTCACATTCTAATTCTAAGGAGCCCTTCATTTAAGTATTGGCCTATGAAAAAAGAGGCTTCGAGAATCGAGCATTGAAGTTCTGAGCAAAACTACACAAAATAAATAAATAATTGAATGGAATCAGCAAGCTAAAGGGTTTCGAAGTTTCAGAGGCAACACATATATTCACGTTCCGCTTAATCATCCACTTGTCCAGTGATAGTCAATGTAATAATGTGGCGGATGTTACACAATAAGCTGGTAGTACCGGCGCATATTATGCCCAATCAGGCAGCCATGCTCCTATACAAAATAAGGGACTGTTTTACCTAAAATGAAAGAATAATTTTAATAGGGGAAAAGTTGAGGGGCTGGTCTTAGTAACGTGCCACCGGGTATGGTAAGGCTAAGGGAAACGAGAATGATCTAGCGAAGCTTACGATGAAAGCGACACAGTGTTCTATTTCCGTGCGATGCGTACGTGCCCATTGCGTAGCACATGCACCCCAGTTCGCGAACCATACCTTCAGAGTATACATTCAAACATTCGTGTTCAAGAATTCAATTTAGATTTGATAACTCTACGCAGCGCCTTAGGTTCAGTGAAAACTTCTATAAAATAAAGTGTAATTGAGGGAAATGGAGGTTAAAACCTTTGTAATAAAGTTGGCTATGTGCCTTCGAATATTTTCAGAAAACTACCGCTTGCCTAGTTCTGTAAACTGCAAATTTACAAAAATGAGCAAGTTTACAATAAACACCTCTAAGTCGAAATATGCAGATAGATCAATTTGCTGTACAGTTTAACTCCTACTTATCTGTTCGTATTGTTGGTTACAAATATGAAAGGAAACCTCCTAAAATTGATCTTATGTATGGGGTATCAATAAACACTGAAATAAAATTGCTGCTGCATTCTACACTTTTTAAAATGAACGCACCACAGGAATTGGGAAGTTTTGCACAGGGACAAAATTGCATATAAGCAAATTAAGTACGCCCACAAATAAGTACACATATATTGCCAAGTCTGAAGGCTGTTTCACGAAGTATAAGAGTGGGTACTGTGAACTGGCTGAATATAATTTATTTTTTCTGCAAGAAAGAAAAGTCCGCTGAACAAATGAGCCGACATTTAGTCCACAAACTGCTGCCTCTTTCTTTTGATTGGAATATCGCGTTTTGTTTTGATAGTATAAATTTTTTATTAGCCAACCTGCATGCGTTCAACGTAGATCAAAGCTCTCGTTCAACGTAGATCAAGTCCACCGCTCGCCACACACGCTACCTTTGGATTGCTGTTCTTGTAGCTGCACTTCAGCAACTTGATCGTGAATGAAATCTATTGATAGTTGTTATGTCGTAAACGTAACCATACAATAATTAAAGCCCAGCTACCCAAATTAATTCGTAGTTCGGGTTATGATTAACTGGTTTTAACTTCCATAAAAATATTCTTCCCGATCACGCGAGTCTGTGCTAATACAAGTCTATGCTCGTATTTTGGTACTTACTTTAAACTCCACATTTAGGCTATGATGTCGCTATTCAAGAACGCTCTGAGTGCTCGCCTCTGCACGTTCATGCTAAACCTTCGTAATATATTTTGGTTAATACCATGCAGCCACAAGCACGTATTAAAATTTTATTGCCTGTAATATTGCGCAAGTGAATTAATAAATGTGATAACACATTTACGATTGGAATGTTATATGTACTACATGAACATAACTAATAAAACTGGGCGAGACCACAGTTCTTTGCAGTTTGGTTTGCGCCGTGTAGAGAAACAAATAGTCCCAATGCACGTGCAAGGTGAGGGCTTCAGAAGCTGGTATCGGTAGATAGGAATGAAAGCTGACGTAGAAAGGATTTTTCTCCTAACACCTGCTCACAGTTTCAAGGGAAAATCTTTGTGTAGATAAGGGAGCAATCGGCTGCTTCACTTCTTTCCAAGAATTAATATCTGAGCAGTGAAACTTACTGCCTATGCCGTAAGTGTGTGAGACGACATGAAGAGACGTGACACGGACCGAAGTTCAGCGGACATATAAAGTGCACCTGAAGCTCCCGTTGTCACAGAGTCCGGTGCAGCTTCAGGTGATTCTCGAGTCCCATAGGTAATGTTTCTTCTAATGTATTCAATAGCACTCCCTGCTACTATAACCTTGGCGGTGCTTCAAAAAGCTCTTATTTCAATTCAGAAAGCTATTTCAATTATTTAGTCGAAGTCTCATGAAGTCAATCAAAATAGCAAGCATTAAAATGTAGCGATGTTAAATGCCAGGAATAAGCGAAATCAAGAAGGAAAATGAATGTTGGCAAGGTTAATGAGAGGGTGTAATCGTGTCATTTGTTCTGCGTGTTTTTCAGAGACGCCATTTCTAAAATGAAGTCTACGAAGTGATACACTGATTGAAATTGTAGGCTCTTACGGGTATTTTCAAAGTAAACGCCCATAGTGCATTTATTTCATGGAATACATTGTGACATAGGGCTCACTTTAAGATAACGCATAGCATTCAGTGTGTATGGTTGCCCATGACGTCTTGGTTGAATTTTCTGCAAAAGTAAGTCTGAAAAGAAGCTACAGGTAAAATTAGCCCTAAGAATTCACGTGACGTTGAGTCAGCGTAAGGCTGGAAGTGCGAGGAGCCTATTTGAGATCAATAACCAAAGTAGCCTGGAAATAATCAACCGGAAGAGACTGAGGAACTTAGAGTAAATACTGGGAGGAGCGAATTACTGTAGGTGAAGCTAACGCATCTGTGAGGCAATTACTCGGTGCTATTCATCTATTTTCGAGCTTATTCCATTTGCCTAAGCAAAACTCTATTAACGCAAAACATCGAATGAAACAAGTTTTGCCTAATAATGCATTGATTGGTACCTACGGAATTATCGGTCTTTAATACATATTTGTTTTTCACAGTAGCCAGAAACGAGAATGAAGTTAGCAGTGACGTTTCTAGTAGTGATTCTCGCCGTGACGAGTACATGTAAGTAAATGTTTCTGTATTTCCTCAACTTTTTGTTTCCAAAGTGTACGAGATTTCGCTAAGATATTAACTATCTTATGTCTTTCAGATGGAAGCCCCGGGTGAGTAGAGACAAAATTAATTTTTATTATTGAATTCATTTTCTCATCGGTACACTTGTTGCGTATTGCACGACGAACTTCTGCCAATCTGGCATAATTTTGTGATTCAGGTACGAGAGAGATGAAGTGGACGAAGGTAAGCAAAATAAATACTACTTTTTACTTCAAATGGTTACAATCTATGAAATAAATAGGCTTTACTAAAACGTTCTGGAAAACACGCGCAAAACTTATGTATTATTACAAATTTCGCGGTTTCATGACAATCTGTAGCCAGAATGATTAAAGCCTTCATATTCCCTGAGCAATATGATACTCAATAAAGAAACACAAAGGAAAATCGTGCAATATCCCTGAAAAGTGTGCTGTTATTTTGCTGTTACCATAGACACTTTTGCTGGTGAATAAACAAGGATTACGTTGCATTTTACTTTGCCTATCAAACATAAATCTATGAATTATTGGTTGCAGTGGATACCACCACTATGTAGTGTCAAAATTTTCTAGGTCCAATTTGTTGGTAAACGCAATAATGCAATATAAATAATTCTTATGCACTAATACACAGGGCGTTACAAGCTTCGACCATCTTGGAACACCATGCTAGGGCTATCTCTGATGTTTGCTGCACTGTTACTTGACGATAATATGAGCAAAAAGCTGCTAACGAGCAAAGATAGGATATATCGTAACCAATAACACCTTAGAAGTTGACTAAGGCAATAAAAAGTTCAAACTAAGCAAGTGATTCCTTTACAAATAGTGACTTGTAATGTGCTGACATTACGAAGCTAACCTCAGAACGATATGAATTCTTGTGTTTTACTGCAAAAATAACGACATGATTATGAGAATGTAATCCGTAGTCGGGGACTCGAAATAATTTGGAACACATGGGCTTCCTTAACGGGCACCTTAATCAATCCTACAAACATTTTTGCATCTCAGCCGCATTGAGCGCTGCACGGTTTGAAGCCGCCACCTCATGTTCAGCCGCACAATGCAGAATGCATAGCCACAGGATGGCTTACGTTATGCTTTGTATTCACGGTTTTAGATTGAGCTTGACATGAAGCGCTATTTCATTCATTAAGTTGAATTAGCAGTTTGTCTGGCGTCTTTTGGGAAATTGTGTACAGACTGTAAAATGGTACAGGTTTATGCTAATTGCTCTATATAATCATCTATATACACAGGCGCTCACCTGTAAAAAATGTTTTTTTTGCGTGCGCAAAGCGCATAATCGTTACGGCAAGGATGACGTTTAAGTATCTTTATTTTCTAGTGTTAACTACTGAGTAACCCACATGGCACTGCCGTTTTCGTTTATGTTTTATCTGGGTGGTAAATCCTGCTACGTTCAATATTACTAAATCCGTTTAGAGAGGCCTTAGTAAACTTTGTGAGAAACCGTTAGTAGTTTTTGGATAGTAGGTGACACGAGTCCTTATTTAGAGGGCGGAACGCAGCAATAAACATATGACGTTTCCATTTGCGGTGGAATATGCAACTTTATTCAACACTACAAAAATTCCTGACAAGTTCCATATTTTTGCTTGTAATTACTACGGAGCACATTTCTTGAACTCCCGGACAGCTATATGTACTGGTGAGGCAAAATTTATGTTATGTGTGCGAGCCTTCCAAGGCCCTCTCATATCTCATAGACGACTTCACAGATGACGCAACGACACCGTACTGGAAGAAGCCTGTCGGCTGGATTCTAGAGCAGCTGGGAAAGTGGCTACAACAGTCAGCCGAGGCCTCACCGGCTCTCTATTCTGCAGAAGGCACTGCCGATTTCCCTCAAGACCCAACGATCGAGCACATGAGAAGGGTTGCACAGCTTCTTAACAAGGTTGCGGATGCGGTGGAAAAAGGAGAGAAAGTCTACCTCTTCGACTAGGGCCCCTGTTTCAATTTGTCTTTAAAGCGGGAAAATAAATGAATGATCTGCTTTCTTTGTATTTCTTTCTTCAATAGCACTATATATCAATAGAGATCATTGAAGCCAGCGTGAACATATTAAGAAACTCATGAGCGCCGTTAAAGATTCTCGCGGACGATTTGTTAATAAACGCATCTAAACAAAAATGCACAATGGGCATTTGAGGAGACTCAGTCGGCAGCTGACATTCTTTTGTCAATGACAGAACTATGAGCATCGGTAAGTATTTACCCACCGTGGTACCTCAACAGCATTTCACCTTAGCTTTACTTTATGTAAAGCAATTCAAAGTAGAGAGCCCTTCATGACCGAATCATTAGCAATGCCAAAGTCAGACGAGGCACATTCGACACCGATCGGGTTCGACTGAGGTTTTAAGTGTCCGTATGACTCTGGTATGGTACATATTACTAGCTATTGTCGAGCAAGAAATGTCGCCGAACTGAACATTTTTATAAGGGAACTATTCTGTCTCACAGCCTGACGAATACACGGGCTTCTGTTGAAACGTTTCTTGCAGCGACATTGCTTGCTCGGTCACGGCTCCTCACTTCAAGCTTTCATTTTCCAGTTAACCTCTTTCTTCGTTTTTTCACACATTGGTGATTTCTATAGCAGCCTCTGAGACATCAGACATTCTCACTTGCGTTCATTTAGCCATAATCACGGTGAATCTAATGTGTAACTTCTTCCCTTGAGCTAAGTCATCTGATGATCAGATAGCATTCACATCAGATGTCACTATTGCATGCGCAATAAACACTGCACTCCAGGTGACTTGCTTATCGGTAGCTATGTAAATCGTGCCTCAAGTGCTGATACAGTTCTTTGTCCATTTATCATAATCGCGTATCACTTGAATATAGGTTCAGTAATATTTCAAAAAGTTGTCGTTTAATAGCTGTTTGGAAGATGGTTCTAGAGCGAAGGGCTTTATTTCGCGGCATACGAACTGCTGATAGATAGGTAGAATAACCTTTAATGTCAGACGGAAAAGGCGATCTACCCACCCCCCGACACGCAGGTCAGGGGCCGAGTGCCGCCGCCTCAGATGCAGGCTGGGAGGTCTTGGGTCCCAGCAGCCTCTTCAGCCAGTTGGACGAGCTGGAGCTGGGACTCAGAGTCCGAGCTGCGCAGCAGGGTCTCCCAGGTGTCTCTACTACCTATTTTGTGCGTTCCCCAGGGAGAGTACAGACATTCCCATATTATGTGGTCGAGGGTCCCTCTCGCCCCACAGAGATTACATTTATCGCTCCTGGCCTCGGGGAACATGTGGTTCGACATAACCGGGTGCGGATATGTATAAGTTTGTAGTCGTCTCCACGCGACTGCTTGTCTGTTGTTTAGTTTTGGGTCTGGCGGGGATACCAGTCTACGAGCCAATCTATAATGCTGCGTGATCTCCCCATATTTTAGCATACGCTCCCCGCTCCCTCGGTCATCGAGGGGCCCCGTAGCAGCTCGGCGGTAGAGATCTCGAGCCAGCTCGAGGGCCGCCTCGTTGCCGGGGACGGCTTCGTGCGCCGGAGTCCAAATTATTTGGATTTTTCTATCTAGCTTTCTCTGGCCTAGGATTCTGGCCGCTAAGGGCGAGATCCTTCCCTTGCTAAAATTTTGTATGGCAGTTTTGCTGTCACTGATCACAAATTTCGCGTCCGTTCCAGCGCAAGCTAATGCGATCGCAATTTCCTCGGCAACTTAGATGTTGCGCCCGCGCAGAGTGATGGCGGTCACGGGAGTACCCTGGCCGCTGACGGCCGTTGCCACCGTAAAACTGCCGCTACCTCCCGCCGCGTCTACATAGGCCACCTCATGTTCCGAGATATTACCGAATCTAATTTTTAATGCTTCGGCTCGTTTATGCCTCCTGCCTTTGCTATGTCCCAGGTGCATGTTTTTTGGAAAATGGGGGGGGAAAAATAAATTTTTTGCTAACTTCCCTATCTACTTCCACCTTTTGGGTGGGGCCTCTCTCCGGATTTATTCCAACTTTGGCCAATATGGTTCTTCCTGTCCTCGTGGTGCTAAGTCTCTCAATTTGAGAGGCTCGCACCGCTTCCGCCAGTTCTGCCCATGTGTTGTTCACTCCTAGAGCCATCAGTCTCTCTCTTGATGTACACATGGGCAGTCCCAGCGCTCGTTTTACGCATTTTCTCATTAGAGAATCAATCTTTTCTCTTTCCACCACTTTCAAATCGAGATATGGCGTTGCATAGCTCACCCGGCTGAATATGTACGCCTGTATTAGTTTAATTAAATTTTTCTCCTTTAGCCCTCGGCCTTTGCTGACCACCCGCCTAATTAGGCTCAGGGTCTGTATTGCGTGATTCTGCAGCCTCTTGACGGTCTCGCCATTGTGGCCGTGTGACTGGAGAATCAGGCCCAAGATTCTAATTTGTTCGACTATTGGTACCTCTTTACCCGCCACTTTAATTATGATCTCCTACGGTGCCTTGCACCTTAAGTGTTTCGGATTGTATATAAACAATTCTGATTTCTGCGGCGAGCATGGTAGGCCTCTCTCGGCCGCGTAATCGACTATGATGTCGGTGGCGGCCTGGAGCAGGCTTTCGACGGCTGAATCACTTCCCCGGTTGACCCAGAGGGTGATATCATCCGCATATATGCTAAATTTTAATCCCTCGAGCTTTGCCAACTGCTCGGGGAGTTCTCTCATAGCCACGTTGAAGAGTAGGGGAGACAGCACTGATCCTTGGGGCGTACCCTTACTCCCTAGCTCAATTGTGGGGGATTCCAGCGTTTGGAACCTCATGCAAGCAGTTCTTCCCGTCAGGAAGACCCTGATGTATCGATATGTCCTGGTACCTACATTAATCTTGTTCAGCCCTTCCAGGACCGCCTCATGCTTTACGTTGTGAAAAGCCTTCGTGAGGTCCAGTCCCAGAATTTCTTTTGCATCTTTAGACCTTGAGTCTATTACATCATGTTTGATTTGGAGCATGACGTCCTGCGTACACAAGTGAGGTCGGAACCCGACCATATCATGTGGCCACAGATCGCCCTGCTCCATAAAGCCCATCAGTTTGGTCTGGACGACGTGCTCCATCAATTTCCCCACGCATGAAGTTAAGTAAATTGGCCGTAAGTTTTCAATTGCGGAGGCTTCCCCGGTTTTGGTAATAAAATAATGCTTGCCGTCTTCCACTGTTGTGGGAGCTCGCCTTTTTCCCAACATTCCTGCATTTACTTCGTTAGATAACTAATGGAATCGTCGTCTAAGTTCCTCACCATTTTGTTCGTTACCCCGTCAGGGCCCGGAGCCGACTTCGTTCTGAGTCTTACAATCTCTGCTCGCACTTCCGCTTCTGTGATGGGGGCGTCCAACGCCTCGTTAGGCGCTCCACCATAGTCGGGCAGTGGAGTTCGCGATGGTTCCCCCACGAACGTCTCAATTAATTTCTTCATGAAATAATCATCGTTCCCTACGAACGCGTGCCTAGTTTTTACCAATCTTATACCGGATTGAGTTTTCGAGCTTGCGGGGTCCAACAAGTGCCGGAGGATGTTCCACGTCTTGGAGAGGTTCATGCTCCCCTCCATTTCGTCACACTTGTTGGCCCAATTTTGTTCGCATAATGTAAAAGTATATTCTTCGATTAAACTCATAATGAGTTTAAGGGTTATTGCATGGTTTGATGATGGATGCTGTCTCGCATTATTTTATTTTCCACCTTATCTAACCCATATCACGGGTGTATGGTTCCGAGGATCTGTCAGCATCGCGGCGAGCCGTTACTCGAGCAAATAATGAAACAAAAAGAAAAGTTAAACGCAATTGGCATTTTCTCTGGCCGCAACTCGTTCCACGCTCATACAGACCAGCTGACCACGAACTGAATCCCTTTCCCGGTCCCCGGATCAGTCTAGACGAAGAAGGTTGAACTAACGAAGCAACAACGAAGCGCGTGACCGTTGAATAGATGGTGACAACTGAGTGCATCTCGAGTTAATCGCGCGGGCACCCAATTGATGAGGAAACTGGCCTTCACATTCCAGGAGACGCCGATAACTACCGCCATCCAAAAGCACTGAAAAAGGCAACAACATGTTGACCACCGAATAGCTGTCAAGTCTCAACATTGATTTGGCGGCGCTTTAGGAATGTGTGTGAGAAGTGGTGGCGTGGGCGGAGAGGGGGGGGGGGTATGCGTCTTAATCTCTGGGGGGGGGGGGGGGGGGCGGGCCCCCCTCGGGCCCCTCCTTGGGTACGTGCCTGAACTCATAGGCAATATGGCTGTCGCCCGTTAATTCATCTGGTGTTTCCCTAATTGTACAGCACTTTTCGTGCTGTACAATTGGAAAATGAAAACAAGAGTCTCAAGGAGCTGAGAAATTAAGCGATCTACTAAGGGAGAGGGCCGAGGCAACAGCCAAACAGGCAGGAAAAGCGAAAATAACAAATTTAGCCATTGTTTATGAACATATTTATAGATCAACACCTGTTTATTTAAAAAGGAAACAGAGAAAACGCCTCCGGAAATGGAGCACAATTGCGTGTTTTCTGAATGACGCTTCTACAGTTATCATTAGAGCCGCCCAACGTAGCCACTTCTCTGCTGTGCTTATGTAGGTGTTTTTCTAACATTTCGCGGTGGGCGCATTACGTCTAGAATCGCAGCTTCCTGCGCTCTACGCGGTTGTACGCGACTGGCGGCCACGCATCGTTACGTAACTTCCCAAATAACAATACGAGTTTGTTGTGGCACTTGTTAGAGCAGTAAACGAGGGATCCAAAACAACTGTGAGTGTTCCGGAAATGTATATTTCTGTATAATTCTTCCAGAGCTAATTCAAAAAGCGCTAATATAGTCGCATACAACTGAAGTTTGCAATGAAGCCCCGCCCACACCATCATAACCACCAGCCACTGTTCCTCCGCGAGGCTGCATATAATTCGTACTTGAAACTTTTTCTGTTACCCAAATATGGCGGCAACTATAAAAATAAAATTATTAGCGCGTAATTTTATACCTTTTCCCTCGCCTATTACAGTGGCATGGCGAATTTCTAATTCTTTATTGAACTGAAATAACATGCTTGCTTCGCTACAACTACTTGTTGTGAAGTTTCACTTCAGTTGGCAGTGAAGTTTCGTGAGTAAAACGGGCGCAGCAGTGAAATGAACGGCAGGGGAGACTTTTGAAGACTCCATACATTTTGTCCATGTCTGTTGCACACCTCATTGCTTCTGCCGATGAAAAGACTCTTTACGAGCAGCAGACGCTCCGGAGGTATCAAGTGCGAAACCGTTTTGAAAAGACCGCATGACGACGATTTTGTTGGCTTCTGTGATTGGCTGGCGGAGCAACCTAACTCCGCGCCGTCCGTTTGCCTTTGTTGCCAAGTGCTGCCTTTTCAGTTCTGTTTTACTAACGTAATTCTTATTTTACTTTTGCTTCGTTATTTGTTCTTGGTGCTTCCTTCCTGCGTGAGTCCATTTAACATGGTTCTTTGTTTGTCAAATAAAGGAGAGGTGAATCGCACAGGCGTACGTGTAAAATTCACCCTATTTCCGTTCTTTTGTGGGTTTACGCGTTTTTATGGCGAATGGTGGGCGTTATTGTAATTTGTACTAGTAAAGATAACCCTTCTTCATTTGCATAGAAAAGTTACCTTGGGTTGGGCCCCCCCCCCCCCCCGCCCGAAAAAAAAAATCCTGCGTACGTGCCTGCTGCACACCCTCGAAGGTACTGGCAGGTCATCAACGGCATGCACTTTATCAGTGACGTAGCATTTTGGAAAGAAAGTAGCAAGCTGAATATTTCCAACAAAGAAAACGAAAGCAAGACAGATGACGCATATTCTTTACGGGCAAGATAGACGACAAGGAGTGCAAACTTTTTGGAGTGTAGACCGCTAAATAATCTGAATTAGCTAAAGATGTGTTTGCTCTTAGAAAAAAGAAAGCGCATATTACTGGGAGTAAGGAAGATAAGTCCGACTCACTGACATGCCTCTTAGCTAGCACTGGCGTGCCATAATGAACAAGGGGATCTGGCTACAAGAGACGCCGAGTATTAACGAAAATGACGGTGATATTGTACCTGATAACAATAGTGGCACAGCCTACTGCCTTTCTGTAGGGATTACGTGCACACTTTCCGGCATGCCCTCCAAGGTTGAAAATATTGTAATTGGAATACGAACGTCCAGAGGGGGCTCAATGAATTTAATTAAAGAATTGAATTTAGATTACAAAATTTGACTAGAGTCCCGAAGGTTGTTGAAAGCCCATACAGAAAATGTTTATTGTAGGAAAAACCACTTTAGAATTTCCGAAATAGTACGGTCTTTTTTTTTTTCAATATATTCATATATGTATGGCATCATCTGACCTGCACACTATAAATATTAGAAAAATTTTGGACTGGTACAGTAAATACCGGTACTATGAAATCTGCAGCTGGAGCAAAACCAATTCAACACGTTTTCGTACAGTACGACACACACTGATGTCTGTGTCCTAGTAAATTATGCAAATAGAAAAAAAAAAACGCTGCAGAAGTTTGCAAATTTTTAAGGCAACAATGAAACTTCGCAAGAAAGCTGTTTGCATGCATTGCAGAGGTTTGGAGAAAGCAGTACGTGAATCTGTTAAGTTATGCATAGCGACAACTGAACGGCTTCAATGAACTTGACCTAACGCTCATCACGAACGCCGCATACCCTACAAGAACGGGTAGCTCGGTCAACCGCCGCACAACGCCGGATATCAATTTCATCCGCAACGTTCCAAACTATCAGTGGAACAACCTATTCGAGGATCTGGGCAGCGATCATCACATCGTTGAGACAACGATTGGCACCCCATCCAGAGAACCCAGAAAAATGACGTACGTCGATTGGGACAAGTTCCGCGTGTTATGACACGAACGCCGAACAGGCAAAGAATCAATGCAATAATGGACGTCGCAACTAAAGGCCGCCATTAGGGTGGCTACGAAGGAAACAGAGACAGATCTCCCCGTTCAAAGCATGGACAGCCGAATTGCTCACATGCTGGAAGCCAAACAACAGCTCACCAGGAGATGGAAAGAACAAAGACACAGCCGAAGGCTGAGGAAAAGAATTTCTTTCCTCAACCGGCTGATTGCAGAATATTGCACGCAACTATCTAACCAGCATTCAAAGGAAGTATGTTTTGCTACTAGAACTGATCCTGGGAGTGTTAGCCAGCGCCGCCGCTCACAAATCTTGGCGTTGGATGTTGAACACACTTTTTGGCACAGGTTTCACGAGCACATGATTTTTTGGGGTGAAGGCAACTGGTGGATTAAAACCCGCATACGCTACCTGAAGGCATCAACTTTTCCCCATTCGAGAACCTCATTAAGTGATAAACGAGAAGGAAGGGAGTTAAGCGAGGGGCCCCATTTCTTTATTCATATTATAAGAACCCAAGCAACAATAACACCAAGCACAATATCCCCATGTTGTCCGATCGGAATATGCGTTCAAACAGAACAGCACGCGTAGAACGAACCTTGGTTAATATGCGACAATACGAGCCGCTATTTCATCTGTTATGTACTAAAGAACAAAAAAAAAGGTAAAATACACGTGAAGATATCTGTATGGCCTAGTTCATATTAAGTAAAACTTGCATGTTCAGCGGAGAATAAGACCCATGGCAAAATGCAAATCGGTTTTGCATTTAGTCGTCCGTATTGTTCTGCGTTAAAATATTTGGGTTATACGCCGATAATAAACTAATAATTATAACACAATTCAGAGGACCATTCAAGAAAAAAAATAAGAGGATTAGGGCAAAGCTAAAACTATCTTTTTTTAAATTCTGAGAGGTCCATAATGTAAAACATTGGCAATCACACAACATGAACTCAGATGATATTACTCGAATAAAATTTAAAGAAGATCCGCTAACAGTTGTATCAGTTAGACACTGCGGGCAGCTGGTCAACTGAGAAACTTTTCATTTAACTGACGTACAATTATGTCTATGATGTAAGTCCAGTGTACAATGTTACGAGGTCTAAAATGCGGATCAGCCAAGCTTATGTCTTACATATTTCCCCTTCTACTTCCCTCTTTCAACTTGGTTGTGTATAAACACCTTGCATAAAGAAAAAACAAGTTCTTTTTCACTTCAGACTCAGAATCATCCATGTCTATTTCATGACTGCGCCAAGCTTGCAGGTGCTACAAAACAGTGTCCCTGGTTTTTCCTTGCATCTTCATGTCATAAAAGTGCGCACTGTCATAAAGTGGCATAAAGTGGCATTGTCATATCATAAAGAGCAGGGAACGCACTGTTTCGGTGAGCTCAGTCATACGTCCTTACAACAAAATGCTCGCATAAGGAAGGGCTATTAACGTCACAGCGAAATTCCTACCTTCCATATGTTTTGTAAACGCTGCTATATCGGAGACCAGTACAACGGACTACCATATTTAACGAAGATATTTAAGCGTCCCCGGTAGTCAAACTGTTGCGTTTTAGTGCATGGTATACGTAGAATTGTCACCACTATGCTGAGGCACCTTCAACTGTTTCTTGGAACACAGCCTCGGATGCTATGGCTGAAAAGTACGTCGCAGTTGATGAGAACGTGATGTATGCCTTGCTGATGACCGCTCACGTCTTGAAAGACATGTAGGGCGGAAACTGCCCGAATGTCATGACAGATAACAGTGATAAACAGCCTGCAAATGAGCCAGGAATTTTAATGGCAAGAGATGTAAGAGCGACTTTCGATGAACTGCTGCTTTACCTGCCGTCGATATAAGGTATGGCCGTGGTGCGGCCCCGGAATTTGTATGCAATAAAGTTTCCGGCAGTCATGGTTTGCATGAGTTAAAGTATGCAACAAGGAAGAGCTACCTATTTTAGAATGTTTCGCTTTAAATTCGTGTTAAATAGTGGTTTTCTGTTGTTTAACGTGCTTCGCCTTCTCTATTGTGGCTGTGCCTTGCGCGATACTTACGGCGAAGTCATTTGTATTAAGAAATATCTTGGAAATCACAAGCATTTCGTTATAAAGGCGTTTGAGATTAAGCAGCGTCATATAACAAACAGCTTAACTTGCATAAAAAATGGGATTGACACAAAGTTAAGTCTCAGAATTATTTCACAAAACCAAAATATGTGCAATGACTTCCCTAGAGTTCATTTTTTATCTTCTGTCCGAACCAAAGTCTCACGAATTATTTAGGCCAAGATTTAGTGCATACATTGCCTCCTTTTTCTTTTCATTCATATCTTGTATTTCGTATTGGCTGTTAAAAGTTGTTATGCCGACTTGCATGCGCCTGAGAACAAAGTTGTCCCTCAATGTCAATATCTCACTGCGGACACCACCATAGAATCGCTATCGTTAACTTGAACTGCGCTTCAGCAACCAGTTTGCGAATTATTTAGTCATAATTGTTCTGCAGTAAACGTGAAAGTATATTTAAAATATCCCAGTAAATCAAATTACTTGATGGAAACAACAGTCTTACTCCCCGCGAAGTATCGGGTGTATTGAGCATGGAATTTTGAGCTTATGTTTCTTTTGCGGAATCACGAAATAAATTCTCGCGTAGGATTTATCGGTGTGGCCAGTTCTTTGTTTCTAATCATGATGAATGCACGCCGCTGTAGTTGTATATGTTCTATAAAACTCAACGCGCTGATGATGCAACCTGCCAAAGAAGCATAAATGTTTACGGAAGGGGATGTGAGAGTGACTTTCGACGACCCCTGCAGCTTTAACGGCTGTCAATTCCAAGTTTGGCCGTGACACAGCCCTTGAATTTCCATGCAATAGAGCCTGCGGCCTTCGCGCTTTGCATCAATTGAAGTATGCACCAAAAAAGCCTCCTATTCAAGATCGCTCTGAGAGCTCAAATCAGCACGTTCGAACTATTGCTCCTAAAGAGTATTTCGGTAATCGTTGTGCTTTCGCAAGCGCTTATTTGGCAGTTTTCGAATATGTTATGTCCGCAGGTAAAACAAATGTTGCATGTTTTCAATTGCCCTGTTTAATGTAATCTACGAGCCTAACGCAGAGATAACTGGGTGCGACCGTAACACTTCTGGAGTGTATATTGGGTCGTCTAGAAGCGGTAACAATTGTCCAAATTGCGTGCATGGTCTTCAGCAAGTGACTTGGGTACATAGGAAGAAAAGCTGCCGTAACAGGCGTGTTGCTCACAACGCGGGCGTGAAGCTTCAAGGGAATTTTTTTGTCACGCAGATAACGGGGCAATCAGCTCTTTTCCTTGCCCCAATACAATCATATGAGTAAAATGAAGCTTGCTGCATAGGTCGTGGGTGTGGGGCACATCACATGAGCTCATTTGACAGAAAATGAAGGTAAGCAAACATATACAACACTTATACCGCTAACTGTGTCACAGGGTCCAAATAGGTTTTTGTGAATTTCTGTTGTCACAGATAATGTTTCTTCTCTTGTATCCGCCAACTTTCGCGGTGCGGGAAGAAAGTCAAAAAGTTCTAACCGCTTCCACTGTATGGTATGTATGCTTACTCAGTGTAGTATTTGTTGCCTACTGAATGACACGAATGCCTGCCACTTTGGCGTATTTTTTTCGTTTCAGGCTTCGTTTAGCAGTAGATTTGTTTAGCAGTTGAGGTTTCAATAAGCCTATCAAAAGATCTGGCATTTCCCTAAAGGCTGACACAATGACAGGAATGGGCGCCAGCTTGAGGGAAACTAAATTATCTTGAAGGCACTGAAGTTATAGTCCTTGCGAGCACATACTAACATGTTATTACTGCTTTTTCTAAAGTGAATTCTGATTGGCACTTCTCGATTCAGAAATCTTTATTTCCTTATTGACATAGGACCTATCTGGATCAATGAAATGAAACATAAAAACTAGATGATCAGAATAACCCGCAATAGTTTGTACTTTCTGCAGTAGCCTATTTGTCTAAACTACATAGTTAGAAGTCACCCCAAATGTCTGCGTCGCTTTGAGTCAGGTGAAAGTGGGAATTTAGAAGAATGTATTCGACTTGAAAAATTCTATTAAGCTTGCTTGACCGTAGTAGCCTGGAAACACTGCCTTGAAACGACTGAAAAATTGTGAATCATGTGCCAACCTAGCGTGCATACTATTTTACCTGGAGTTCATGCACATATGAGGCGCTTGTTCGAAGCAATTTACTTAATTTCCACCGCCACGTTATAGTATGGTCAGTGAATAAAATACTTACCACCTTTACCTAAGCCAAGCTATATTAGCGCACAACTTCTAACGGCACTTAGCTTCTTCAAAAGGAATAATCAGCCATTATTTCTTTTTTTTTCAGACAAACCTGAAACAAGAATGAAGTTCCCAGTATATTTTCTAGTGGTTATTCTCGTGAGGACGGCTTCCTGTGAAGAAATGTTGCTCTATTTTTTCCTGTGTTTTGCAAAGTGTCTGGCACCTTGCTAAGATATTGAAAGTACTCACGCAGCCCCGCATGAGTACTTACGAAGATTACATTTTAGTGATGGGCGAAGTTGCTTACTGTATGCTTACTCAGTGTACTATTTGTTGCCTATTGAATGACACGAATGCCTGCCACTTTGGCGTATTTTTTTTTCGTTTCAGGTACGAGGAAGATGAAGTAGGCGAGGGTAAGTGAAATAAATAATAATTCTGGTATTAGGCGGGTACAGTGTATAAAATAACTGGGCTGTACTAACGTATTCTACATGTCTTTATCTGAAACTTACTTTCTTACGCGGGATTTAGTGGTGTGATGGCAAGCTATAGTTATGCTGATTACGGCATTTATATTCTCTCAAGCACTGGATTATTCAATAAATAAACAACAAAGCGAAATGGCACTTCTGTCTGACGTTCAGCGGATTCTTTCCTTGTAGTTCGCTATTAAAAAGAGCAGTTTTGTTGGCGAGTAAAGAAGGTTTACGTTGTAATATGCTGTGCCAATTATGCACTAATTTCTTAATCAGTGCTTCCTGCGGAATAAAGCACCACGAAGTATGTAATTTTTGAATAGCAGTTTAATCAGAAATGAATAATAACAAAATGCTTATCCAACCAACCTCTATCCTATCCAATCCTATCCAAACTATCCTATTCAACCATACCCATGGTTCTACGAGCTCGGACCAGTTTTGAAATGTATCACAGGGCTGTCTCTCACGTTTTGGATGCACCCTTAGGGGAAAAACGTAGAAGATATTCGCAAAATAGTAGTAAAGCCAGCAGATAGGAATTTTACCAGCCAATATTTAATTTTTGCGAGTTATGTAATTGCTGCCTTCGAAAATTCAGGCTCGAGTGCTTGCTAAGGTTCAGTGCTTCCTAAAATAGCAATATTTCACAAATTCCGCTTTTGTCTTAGTTGTTTACATTACACGGTGTCCTGACGGTTTTAGCGTGATGTTTAGAAAAACTGCACATTCTTTCATTATATTTGACTAATGGTTGACAGTTACCTCGTGGTCTGCCTAAAGCGTACGGTAAGCATAAGTATGCTTATAGGTGTGTTTATCAACAAAGATACTGACGTGGTTGCCCCTAAAACGTGCGCTAACAAAACAATGGCTATATGTGTACAGATAAGGTCGTCCTGGGAGACCTGTCACGAAGCATCCCGGTCACTATACTGTGTGATGCTCTGTTCAACTTCATCATTTCATCCTTTACGTGCAAAGCGGTTACTTGAAGCAGGATGTTTCCGGCAAGCATGGCATCTAAGTACCGTTATTTGATGGTGTTAGGATGATGAACTTACAATGTTGCAATGTCGCTGTCGAGTTTTTTTATCTGCGTAGCAAACGTTACATGTGCCATTACTGAAACTGGTTGCTAATATCGAGGAGAACATTTGTGACAGGCAGCTACTAACTATCGGATAGTATCTGACGCGGCCTGTTCTTCAAGGAATTTATAGATTTAGGTCAAGCATTGTCGAGAAAAGTTCCTTTACATTTATGGCAAAACATACAACTTCATAAAATACTCCAAAAATTGTTGGTAATAACGTACTGTTGATTGTGTCTCGTTATTGCAGTCCACGTTTCTTGAGCTCTCAGAGAACTTACGCTACCGGCGATTCAAAACTACGCAGATGACGTCACGACACAGTTTGCTGGCTTCTACACATGATGGGCAAGTGACACCAAAACTCTAGCTGAGGGGTCACCGGCTTTATTTGCTGCAGAGGAGACTGCCGATTTACCTCAAGACTCCACAAACGATCCCATCAGGACGGTTGCACAGCTTCTCAACAAAGTTGCAGATATGGTAGAAAAGGGAGAGGAAGTTGACCAGTTTGCCTAGCGCTCGTGTTTCACTTCGTCTTTAAATCGTGACAACTCGGCGTCTTGGTCAAACTCGTGGTGACGAGAGTCACCGCTTTATTTGATCAAGTGACTCGACTTGCGATGTTGTCCACTTAAATTAGACATCCGATTTTGTGAGAAGAGTCACAAGTGCGGTGATGCGAATGAAACTATTGACAAAGCGGCTACAGCAGGCGCACAGAACAAGAAATCCGAGTAATGACTTCTTGTCGAAGGGTTGCGGAAAGTTTACGATGGCAGCTGCTTTCTGCAGAGCAAGAATGACTCCTGACGTGCTGATGACGTGGCCCAGGAACAGAAGTTCTTCGTAAGCGAAGCGGCATTTCGGCGGCTTCAGGGTCAGCCAAGACGTCTTCATGACCCCTATTACTGTCGCATGTTGTTTAAGGTGAACGTCAAGTTAGACTAAACAGGTCTGTCATTTAGAGCAAGTCAATACCGTGTCCACTATACGCTGCAAGGTTGCACGTGCCGAGAAATGGCCAAATAACATGACCGCGAATTCACAAAGGCCGTTGGCGCAATAAAGACGATCGTCTATGTATCCCTTTCGTCGACTTCAATTCGCCAGTAGCCCGTCTTGAGCTCCATTGACGAAAAAATAATTTTAGTTGCAGAGCTGGTCCAAAGCGTCGTTTATTCGTGGGAGGGGCTACACGTCCTTCGCGCTTTTACCCAGGCGACGGTAATCGACGCAGAAACTTAGAGTTCAATCCTTTTTCTTCACCGAGAAAACAGGAGACGCCCAAGGGCTTTTATATAGCGGGATGGTAACGTCGCATGACATGTCGTGGACTAGTCTTATAGCGGCACCTTCTGGCGTCGAACCTAGCTAAGGGCTGTGGCAGAATGTTCGAGCGCATTCTCCGGGTATTATGCGATGCTTACCACATGGTGTTTGTCGAATCCTCGATGACGACGAGAAGCAGTCATTGTATTGCTGCAGCAGATTTTGAGCTGTGCTACTGTATACCCTGGAAGACTGGGCTGAATATTATAGGCTAATTCAGAAACATGGACCATCGTTGTTGGTTCGGCGGATTCCGAGAGGATGAACGTATCACTTCTTGCATGCGGGCAATCTTCGTATCCTTGTTGAGGTATTTAAAATCCATGACTGAAGTTTGTCGCCATCGCTTGTGCTTATCGACAGCGCAATTGCATGTTTCCCCTTGCGGCGACGAATTTACAGCCGAGCAGCTGTTAGTCACGCTCAGCGTTGCCTTTTATGTCTCCCATGTGTTCTGTTCCGACGTAAATCATCATGCTGGTGCAAGGTGGAACAGTGACTTGATCTGTTTTCACGTTCAAGACACGGCAACTGAGACTCCTATTAGGCGGTAACGCTTTATGCGTAGACAGTGTTATGGACTTGTATTTTAAGTCGATCACTGCACCGCGTAGGCACCGCAAATCGATGCCCACGATTACGTCCCATGAGCATTGTGGCAAGGTAACAAACATCGCAGGGTTAATCTGGTTGCGCTCTTTACCCTTGCCGCGCAGATTCCTGTCGACGTTATGAGCTCTCTAGATTTGGGGGCCTTCCTATCTAGGGTTTACTGTCTTTAGCTTGGCGGTGAAGGGCGCACTCATGACGGAGTAGTTGGCTGCTGTGTCCAGTAAAGCGCTGACTGCGTGGCCGTCTAGAAGCACGTTGAGGTCAGTGCTCCTACGCCTTGCGTTACGGTCATGTCGTGGTTTCAGATCTCGGCAGCGTCGCATTGTCCCATCGTTACGTGTCGTTCTAATGTCTTGTGTAGGCGGCGTAGTCTTGGCTTCAGGACTTGTTCACGATGGCGGCGTGTCGTTGTTATTCGTCGATAAGGATGCTCAAGCGTCGTCGTCATATGCGACGGATGATCTTCGGCATTTCGACGAACAGCAACCACACCTTTATCGGTCGCTGATCTTATTTTTCTTGATATGGGCTTATGGACCAACCCCGGTGTGGGCCAGTGTATGGTCGGCAGTGCGGTGACGCGTAGCGTCCTGGTGATGGCGAACAGGAAGGTCGTGGAGTCTCTACTGCGTTACAGCTAGGTAGTCGGCGATATCACCAGGCCATTCACCTTGCTGTGCGTGGCGAGTTGAAAGCGAAGCCTCGCAGTCCCATCTCTCGATAAGGGCATCGGTGATGAATGTGGCCTGCTTCTCCGCAATAAATAATAACAGAGCGAGCGGTGGTCGGAGCGCGCCATAGATTTCTCTTTCTGTGAAAGCCGTGATAGGGGACGGGAGTGCTGGCGGCGGGTGACGGTAGCGTAGGTCATAGCTTCTGGCCGGCGAAACGACGATTCCAGCTGTACCTAATGAACTCAGACTGGTCGCTGAATTTATTTGATGATGTCAGCGATTGAGCCACCTGGTGTTCTTGCGCAGGTGGTGGGTGCCAACTACTTGAATAGTGGTGTAGTGTGCGGTCAGTATTCGTAGGTAATATTGCCTTGTCCTTATTTGGAGCGTCTTCTCAATGGTTGTGGCCACCGAAAAAATTTCAGCAATGGTCTTGGGCGGGCTGGGTTTCAATCTGGTGAAGTGCTTTTGCTTCACACCTGGCATCAAGAAGACAACTTTTCTCACTTCTGACATGTCGGAGTGCGAGTGTCTGAACAGGCCAGTCATCTCCTACGTTTAAATCGCGATGTTGTCGTTGGGTACTTGCACTCAGGCTCAGGCTCAGGCTGTCGTTGTGTACTTGCACTCAGAGGTTCGACCCTTTCCTTTAGCACAACGCTCGCGAAGGTATGCGAGAAGGTGCTGCGGAAGTAGGTCCCCTGCCGTCAGTGCTGACTCTAGATTCTCAGACCACGTTTGAGCGGTGTCCTTCAAAAAAAAGCATACTTAGTACAACTTGTCGTCGTAGTTTCAGTTGTCGACTGTAGCGACCCTTTCGTACGTTTTCATCGAGCTGTCCGGGTCTTCGAATGACGATCAGCGGAAGATCGGTGACTCCCTGAGCTGGTATACAACGATGGGGTAGGCCTGTGCTGCCAGTATAGTTGTTGTCTCGGCCGTGATTTCTATGGTCTTCTATGGAAGACAATGAAAATAGTGTTCCTCAAACATGTGCTGATTGGAACCACTTGCCCACCTCCATTGTATCTGTTACAGATCTCAGTGACTTTAAAAGGGCGCTTGAATATGTCACCTAATATTTGCGTTATGTTTTTTTGTTTATTGTTACCACTCCCTTCTGTAGTGCCCTGTCAGCCCTGAATGTATAAAAAAAAGAAGCAAATATAGAAGAAGTCCGTACTCCGGTAGCAGGCCTTGCAGGCTGCGGCTAGCTCATTGGTTCTTGGCTGCGTTGGTGTTGTCTTCACAATTCTATAACGGCTTTCAGGAGGCTTTTAGTACATGAGCGCAAAGTAGCTTCATCAGATCACACCTTGTAGTAAGGGTAAGAACACTTACCAAAACAGTGAATCACGAAACTGGCCTTTTATTTGGTGAACCTGTGCCCGCAGAAACACTGACTGTCAAGCACGACGGTAGCGGAGAGCATAGTCGGCGATCGTTCAAATGTGATCTGCACGTCAACCCCTTCGGTCTTTTATATGACTCGTCGAAGGTTCTAGCAGTTCCAGTGCAATCGCTGAGGGGGGGGGGGGGGGCAGTGACTTCCAGAAAACATTACACAATTCCAGTCGCACATACAGACAGATTACACAAGGTTCAGTGACAACAAACAACGGATAGAACTACCTATAAGACTTGAGTAAGTTACACTCATGCAGGCGCGTCTTGTGCCTAGTGACAACCTTAAGCTGCTAGCGGATGAAATGCAGTCCCCGAGAGAAAGAGAAATTTACCTGTAAATATTATAGTGTCTAATCATATAAGATATAGGTGATATTGTAAATTGTCGGCAACCTCATAAATGGTACATGCAGCCTTTTTATTATTTTTGTTATACGGAAATGCGCATGTAACACACAAACTGGTCTGGCGCGTTGTATTTAGACAAAGAGTCACAAGATGTTGCTACCACCGTTGCTACTGCCACTCAAGTCTGCCGTATTCTGGTACTTCATAAAGGCTTGAATGTATACGGAAAGGAGGCGATTTAGGAGAACGTCATCACCCCGATAAATAGGGCTTCTTCGACAAGATGAGGAACCCTTAGTAAACAGCAATTATTCAGAAAATTATATTTTATTGCGTGGCAATGAAGCGTGCGAAGGAGCCTATATGTCCTCTCTCATTGGCCATAAAGTAGCGAGAACTACGAGCACATGTATGCGGTAGCTGTTCCGTTACAATGTTATATGAAAAGAAATGAAATACTCTGATAGCGGCGACGCACGCAATGATGTATAGTGTTGCTTCCGCTGTGATAAGACAATTTATCTTGAGTACCAATATTTACTCTAGAGTCCTCGTGATCGTTGCAACGATGGGGACAATATAGGGTGGAGGTCGCCGAGAAGTGTTATCATTTCTTTCGTTAGCTTCAGAAAGAACAAATTAGGTGGCCGGTGGATGATTTGGCAAGGTTTAACTTAGTGCTACTTCATTCAATGTCTTTCCCGCAAACATAGTAGATATTCTGTGTCTTCATAATTTTTAC
Source organism: Dermacentor andersoni (assembly GCF_023375885.2). Classification (NCBI taxonomy): domain Eukaryota; kingdom Metazoa; phylum Arthropoda; class Arachnida; order Ixodida; family Ixodidae; genus Dermacentor; species Dermacentor andersoni. Next base: position 168,041,397 of record NC_092815.1, on the reverse strand, counting down.
CTGCTTTTATACTTTCGTTACTGTACCTTCGCTAGATGTCCTTTATATTTCTTCCTATTACAATCAGGACGACAATAGGAGCAGTCAATTGGACAGTTACCAGCATGCCTCCAACACGATCTTTTGTGCTTTCTGCTAGAAACATCTGCAAATAGGAAGACTGATAAATATTCAACCTTCTTTATAGAAAAAGCAGAACATTAGGCCGAATTACAATTACCGTTATGAAACCTGCGAACACAAAAACAAATGTCATGTTCCCATATAATATAAAAGTATACACTCGCTGCAATTACTGTAAAGTTTGTTCGGACTAATGCTTTGAACCGTTTGAATGCTGATTACTAGAGGAAATTTGTGCAGTGCATTGGATGGGAGCTGAACCGTAAAGGTAAAGCCAGAAAAACCGTTATTTTTGCCCACACATCTACCGAGCCGACACATTAGGATATTTTTCACTCCAGACGGAAACCAAAAGAAACTGAAATAATCGCCCACAGTTTAGTTTGGCTACCTTTGTGGCAGCTTTTCACCCATGTATTTGCGGCTCTCCTGGGTGACATATCCTACATCATATGTAAGTACACACCGCCTTCACGTAATAATAAGAGTAGTAGCGCCGTTTTTAGCTTATGGAGTCAAGAGGATAATAAGTGTTGCGTAAAGCGGCAATATTTGCATCGCATCTGACGCGCGGACTCGCCAGACTGGGACGTGTGCAATGCACCTGACGCAACGGACCACGTATACTTGTTGCCTGTCCTTAGTATGACTATAAACGGCTAGTGTTGATCTCTTCGTTAGCGCCAATTAACAAAATGATGTTCACTTAAAAAAGTGTTACTGGGCCATCAACCAGACGTATATACGAAATACGAAACAAACGGTGAAATCTCTCCTAATTAATTTATTTAACACAGGCCTAGGTTCAATGCTGGGCATGGGCCCTTCGTATGTGTATTTAATTGCATCGCACTGCCTTTCCTCATAATTGATCCTCAGTCCCCTATTTTTGTGAGCAGAGCAGTCTCCCTGGACAGAGCAGCACGCTTGAAGACTATCTGCATTTTATTGCGATAGCAATTATGTGAGCATTCCAAGCGTATTCCTGCCGTCATTGTCGTCGTCATCGTCGCCGTGATGTTCCGTATAAAGTCCAAATCCATTAACATCGTCGTCGCGTGTTGTACGCGGTATGTGCGAGTGAAAGCGTGTGATGGTGAGCCTACGGTAATAGCTCAATCTCTCGCGCACAATTGAAGAAAACGGAAAGGAAGCGCGCCGCCTTCAGCCGCGCGCAAGGCACCATGACGATGGAGGTGAGGGGTTCTATTCTGCGCCTGGCGCAGCCACGGGGGCCCTAATTGAGAGCGATTTGCGATGGGCATGGAGTCTTGGGGCTTCGACAGCTCATACTTTCATGTGCGCTGTATTGTTGACGCTCAATTTCCGTTGAAGTGATAGGCAGCACAAAGGTCACTTCGCTCGCTTCAGCTGTCGTGTTTTATTACGCCAGAGTTTTGACAGCGAGCGCCCGTGGTCATGGAGTGTGATGTGCTCATGTTTCCCTGAGCGCGCGTTACACAGTGCTGGGTAATTTTGTTAAAGCGAATGTTTACAACTTTTTACGGTCGATACAACTACAATGTTTAGTTCGTATAGCTGTCTACTAAATTGTTATTGCAATGGAAGATTCGCCTTTCAGGTCAAACTGCTAGCGCTTTTAAATAAAGTACGCTCTCTCTCTTGCACCCTCAATAAGGCTTTATTGACATAGATTCCTGCATTGATGTTGGGTCTACATAAGTATTTCCTACGTGCGGCCCGAAGAACAAACAACAGTCGTAATTTTTTGAGTGCAGCTTAACGCTGCGTCAAGTTTTTGAACAAGATAGATTTATGCTGTTTCCCTTTATATATCCTTTGCTCATACAAATGAATTGAACCGGTTTGTACCGCTATTTATTTTCTCCGCAGTTGAACCGGATATAATTCTGATATCATTCGGCCATTCTGCCGCCCGTAGGCCTAGCGAGATGCGTACACATAGCAACAGCAGCATGGTTGCTAATGGATCGTCTTGGCTTGGATACGTTTGCTACGAGGCACGAGACGGCGTCCTGTTTTATAACGTCATCTTTATGTTCGCGTTTCCGTACGGTATGTTAAAGGACTTCAAAGGACGCGCACCGTAACGTCCCGCAAATGTGCTTACGTTTAGCGGACGTAAGGAGACAAACGCTATTTTAAAGCTGTCTAATAATTTACACAATACTGAAGGCAGCAATGCTACCCAAGCAGGAGAGGGTTTACAAAAGATGCTTTTCAACAGTTTTACAAACGAAACATAAGATGTGCACAACACTCGTAACAACACTCGTGACCACACTCGCACGAAAGTGGAAAAAAATGATTTCTGAAAGATTTTAGTGCGCGTAAAGTATGACTGGACTACATTAGAATGAAAAATACGTGACCACCTGTGTGCAGCATGAGTAGTATAGGTGACATTTGCTGAACCTATTTGGTTATGAAACAACGAGCAAAAAAAATTCAGTCTGGCGATATTACGGCGCACGTGGAGCGAATGTGAATCCAGTCCAAGTTGGCCTAACATGTCAGAAACTGATGAAGATGTTTTGTAATCGGGGCAAATAAACCATGTAGCCACGCGCGGAATTCGTTCAAGTTGATCAATTTCCTTATTACTGAACGTGTCCCACACTATTGAAGCATCCTCTAGGAATGGGCGTATGAGGGAGAGATAAGCTCGAAGCTTGACAGATGAAGGTGCCTTCTCTGGCTTTCTACGTAGAAAGCAGTTTTTTCACGGCTTTTTGCATACCTTATTAATATGGGTGTCCCATTTGAGGTTGCAGTTAATTGTTATACCAAAGTATTTCACAGAGGTGAAAGATTTAAGGTTCTGATTGCCAATATGGTAAGTATACAGTAGTTTTCGTTTCAATGTTATTGTGATTGATACTGTTTTGGAAAAGCTTATTTGTATTCCTCTGTCGTCGCACTAGTCCACGAGTTTACAATGTCTACTGTCAAGTGTATCCTGGCATGAAGAACTCCTGACAGCAGAATGAGTAACGCAATCATCAGCAAACAATTTCACCTTTACATTAGGAGCAAAATTTTTAGCAATATCATTTACATCGATAAGAAACAGCAGGGGTCCCAAAAATGATCCCTATGGTACACCGGATAAGACAAGCAGGCTATTAGATTTCACACCATCGATTTCCACAAACTCTCTCTAAATAAGCTTGAATCCAATGCACTATATTTTCTGGTAGTCCGAGTGACTTAAGAATTTGAATTAATTTTGCATGTGGCACACGGTCAACTTCATTTGACAAGTGTAGAGAGAGAGAGAGAGAAAGCACTTTATTTGTACCCGTCAGAGTGTATCGGTGGTCGGGGTGAGACGCAGTTCCCGCTTTCACCGTCTACCTCCCCTCTAGACGTCGGGCGGAATTAGTTGGCTTTCCGGAGCCGGCCTGGGCTTGAACGATGACTTGTTTTTGGCCTTGTTCTTCCTGGCTACTGAAGGAGGATTCCTATGGCTATTTGCTCCCATGTAGACCGTTTAGCGCTGGGCAAGCCCATTTTATGTGATTTAGGGTCACTATGCCTTCACAGTTTTTGCATTTGGAAGAGTGCACCTCAGGATGCCATTTGTCTACAAATATTACGTCAATCTGAAGGCAATCACCTATGTCACTGGCAAATGCTTGTACAATATACAACACTTGAGCTAAGGTTGCAAACTTCCTACGAAAGCCATGCTGGGAATCAACAAAAAGAATTCCTGGCTTCCGAGTGGTTAGATAAGTGATTAGCGATAATATGCTCCAAAAGCTTACATGTGCTTATGAGAGAAATAGGTCTGTAATTGTTAGGAATAAGTTTATCACCCGATTTAAGCACTGGCATTACCTTGGCCGTGAGCCAGACTTTTGGTACTCAGCTCCGTTTAAGGGATGCATTAAAAATAATGTATAGGAATTCAGAATAGTTCGGAAAGCGTAGAAGAAAGTTGTTAGGCAAACCGTCGGCTCCAGGCGATATTTTTGCGCCAGTTATCAAGCAGCATAGAAAGAGTTCCTTCGTGACTAATTGAAACGTCGGGAATTGATTGAGATGCAGATGGTGTATATGAATTATCATGGGTGCTGAGAACTTAAGGTTCAGTATATGCTTTATAAAATGTGTCATTTAATTAATTGACGATATCATTAGGATTAGAATTTAAGCTGTTGTTTATTCTTAGCTGCTGAACACTTCAATTAGAGTCGGACAAGAAACGCCAAAATTTTTCTAGGGACTTTTTTAAGAATGTAATCATAGTTTGATTATGAAATTTATCACGAGCGTTACGCAGTATGATGAGTAAATCATCCCTTAAAAAGCGGACTTCGGTATTCGGAGCTAATTTATACTTGCGCTGGCGCTTTATTCTACCTTTGAAATGAACGATTTCCCGAGTGATCCATGGATTATGACGTTTAGTTTTCTTTCTACGCATTGGTACGAATTTATCAATACAATACTTAACAACAGACTTAAACTTATCCCAGAGAAGCGTGACGTCGTCATCGCGTTTAAATTCATCAAGGGAAAGGTGTAAGTAATCCCAGACGGATTTGTCATCAGCCGATGAAAAATATAGAAAGGACTGCGTGACGGGTGTAACTTAGACGCATTTTCGCATTTAAAAGTATACATGTACAAGCTTGAGGTCAGCTATAAACAAGATCAAGAATTGATTGGGTCAGGTCTGTGACACGTGTGGGATATATTACAACCTGTTTAAGATCATGAAAGAACGTAGAATCAAGAAGCACGTGTACACTGTCAGCATCGTGAGAGCCAATGATTGATAGCTGTTCGCAATCAACGTTAGGTAGATTGAAGTCACCGGCCGTCAAAAATTTATGATTAGGTCGAAGCATGCGATCTAGCTGGACGGCAAGAGATTCCACGAATGACACTGCGCTTTTGGGAGGCCTGTACGCGACACCAACTAAAATAGAAAAATCGCGATATTTACCTTCACATAATTTCACACAACTGGACACAACTTATTTCCCTTTTTGCGATCAAGGCAACGGGGGGGCTCCTCACTAACTGCGGTCACGTCTAATTATTTTATAATTTTGTGGGATCGGTGAATTATTTCGGAGTCATCTATCTCTTGCGTCAACCAAGTTTCTGTGACTTCCAAAATGTGTGGGTCATAGAGGATGAGGATTTAGAGAAAGGTTCCGCTGGAATTTTTTTAAGATCAACAGTGAGCGAACGAGGATGCCATGGGCTGTAGCTGGAGCCCAATCGCCTTTACAGAGCTCGACGCGCCCTGTTGCAAGAGTTAGGTTTTCGCTTTATGGAAAGTTCAAATAATATTTCTTCTTCTGTAGTGGTTTGTTCACCCTAGATTATGAACCTGAGTGCCACCTCTACTGGTTATATTTGACGATGTTCTGTAATGAAGAATAAGCGGGAATTCGAAGACAAAGGCAAAGTCAAACAAGCTGGCCGGCGCTGTTGAGGTCCTGGAGAGCCTTCTCCTGTGAGCTGGTCTACATATTCAACCTATATTTGAAGGTCACGCTCACTGAAATATATTTTCATAATTTTTTTATTGAGGGAGTTCGAGTTTAAGATAAGGGAACCCGGGAATTCGCCAATGAAGTCCGAATATTATTCTTATATCCTGAACACATTGCTCTATTTTCTGCTCTATTCCCTTAAGAAAATGTACATTCTCAAGATTCCTGGTCTCATACATTTTGGCGACTTTTTTACAAGTTCCTTTATCGTAGAATCTTTCCATTGAACTTTGCTTGACAAAACTTCTCTTGAGGTGAAACTGGTCTCCTTGAATTGCAACAGCCTTCTGTAGTAATGTGCATCCTCAAGGAGTAGTTAATGATTGCGCATATGAATGAAACACCTTCGGACGAGTATTAAAACTGGAAACTCAACAAATACGGCTCAGTACGTATATATGGAATTCACCGTTCACTTTTGGCTGTATGACCTGCGTCAGCAGGGGCTCCGCACGTGAATTGTTTTGCAATACTCCAGCGGTGTGTTCGGAAGTGCCATGAGAGAAGCACCCAGTAAACCTTTATTATTCACCGTGAGCTCATTCGGACGCTAAAGCTTTTGTCTTATCATTGTCGGTCGTCCTAAGCCGCTCAACACTTCGGGACAAGTACACTTGAGATTATTCAATTAATATGTGTAGGTTCCATGCATTTCGTTGCTATAGGCTGCTGGTGACCAAACTGCTACTTGAGCGGCTAATTCTTTACGCTCTATCATTGTATTATCGAAAGAGAGAGAGAACACGTTTTGTCAGGCATTCATTGCAGTGTAATCATTCTTTCGTAATTGGAAATGTCGCAAGAAAAAGCAATCGTAAAGGAAGAGGCAATTATGTTGCTTAGATATAATTGAAAGGACGTACATCCTAACGACCATGTAGGAGGGATCGAAGGTGAAAAGGGGCCTGCAATTCTCCTTGCTCAAACACTTTATCGCAAAAGAACAGCTTGTGTTCACAGAAAAAATGTTACAACAAAGTAAATTGTCAATGTTATCACAAGATACCCGTCGATAACCGTATCAGCACCTGATGTAACGGCATACGCGATGACAAAACGTGGAGTGATATAGGAGGGCACACTGTATCTGTCTACGGAAAGATATAAAGCTGGGTCTATCTCAAGAAAGAGTGGAACCCTGGTTGCGTCTTGTGAGCGACAGGTAAAGTTGGCACAATTTATTTTATTCTCTACTCTTGCCTTCATAGTCGGATGCATGTGGCAATAATGCATTTATTGAAAATGTCTGAACACTTAATTGCTTCTTGGAAGTTTCCTTTCATTCTAATTCTGAGCAATTGTTTATTTCTTGGCGTTATATCGTTTTAACTTTTAGGACATGAATATTTCGTTTACATATATTGTGTTTTATATTCTACGTGCTTTCTTTTCACGCTCTCCCTCTGGTAGGAGCTGAAAAAAAAAATGAAAGATAACTGCTGCTAGCTGCAATCTCGAGACACACTGAGTCAGTTTTCTTCGGCTAGATACGAGCTCATTTCTGTCTTCTTTAGCATATTGGCTTTAAATTCTAATACGTGCATTTTCTGAATAAAAAGAAAACACATATTCATTTGGTCTAAAAGAGAGAAGTGATGTTTTTGTTGCATTGTTTTTTAATGTCGCTTGAGCAAAGCGAAGGCTAAGTTAGGCGACATATGCGCTAGCTGATTAAAATTGGAGTCTCGAACCGCTAAAGAACCGTCCGGGACAGCAAAAGAAAAAGAAAGAAAGAAACGGCCGATGTTTTGCAGCTGCTTCAAATGTAACAACGATTTCGGTCTTTATATATAATTAGGTACGTACTATTCAAATACAGACACCTTTAAAGATCGCTCATCATCGTAAGATCGAACATCATCGTAACCATGCGCTACTAGTAACAATACCTAACTCCTTTCCTAATAAGTCCCTTTCCATTTTTATTGGCGGAAACCTGAAATATTTCTTTTACAGACCTTTTACTAAAAAACATGAAGCACGCTGTGTGCCTTCTGGTTTTTGTGCTTGCAATTACAGCCACATGTAAGTATGTATATAGTATAACGGCTTTGCTGATATTCATCTACCTTTGGTGTGACTGCATGTTGCTGACGGCTCAAAATGTTCCTCTCTATTTCAGATGGAAGCCCTCGGTAAGTGTTGACGACGTTGTTTGTTTAAGCATATTCACGATGATAGGCGCGACCACTGCAAAATTATAAGTGTTAGATATTCGCACTATTGTAATATGTGTCCATTGATCACACTCTCTTTTTCTACGCCAGGATCCCGATAAATGATGACGACCATGGTAAGTAAATGCCAGAAATATAATATATCTAGATTGCAGCAAAAAAAAGATCCCCGGCACTGCATTCATCATTAGATATTCTTCAATTATTTCTACTCTAGTTATTAAGTAGGATGTGAAGCGGGGCCACCTGCCACTGAGCTTGATGGTTCAATGTCCGTCAGCAGTCAGCGCACTGTTAGCAACTATTGTCGTGTTACCTTCACTGCTGATGCTGTTATACTCGTATCTGATGCGTTGCGCTACTGATATAGTGTATTCAAAATTTGAAGCCTCGCGTGAACCGTTGCAGCCTCTCTCATGACTATTATGACGATTGGGAGAAATTGAAAGTTTTATGGAAAGTTCCATAAAGTCACTGATATGTAGTTGCACTCATGGTTATAATTTCTACAGTGATCAGTTGATAGCCAACTTGTGCGTTATTTCTATACATGAAGAAAAGGTGCTGAGTTAGTAAAGCTTCCGAATCATGTAAATGTTGAGAGACCCAAACATTTATCACATTGCAACATTATCACTCATGTGATCTATTCAGCGGATGCGCAAAATCTACTGCACATCTCATGAAATCGGATTACTAAAGGTTTAGATGGCATAAATTGTATTAAAAAGGAAATTCTATAAATAGTAAGCAAAATATTTCACAAAACTGAAACGAAGCAGGGTATAAATTACCTTATAATTAACGTCTCCTTTTGGTTATGCGTTAAGGACGCGCTTCAACCTTATAAAATCACGGTTTATTTCTGCGTTAGTAGGTAATAGCGAATGAACACAGTCCTAAACAATATAGCTTGTGCATATCAGTATATTTACAGTACTGAAGATATACCAATCATTAAGCTTTGAATTTTTGGCGATTTCCTTGTCATAATTCATGAAAATATAAATTCGAAACGACATCTCAGTGTTCCAACATAAAGCATCACCAACATTGCAGATGACGCAACGGTTCCGTATTGGAAGGCGAAACTCGGCTGGATTCTGGAGCAGATTGGCAAGTTCCTCCAACAGACCGCACAGTCGTCGTCAGCCTACTATTCCGCCGAAGATGCTGCTACCCAGCCTCAAGATGTCACCGTTGAGCACCTTAGAAAAGTTGCAGAGATGCTCAACAAGGTAGCAGACACCATCCAAAAGGGAGAGAAGGTTAACCTCTTTCATTAGAGTCTGTAGTGCTTTATTTGAAGTAACGTAATTACTTGAGCGGTGAAGCTGTGTCACGCTACACTGCTGAGTGGACATGCGTATATTTGCGTTATAGCCTGGAGCCATGTCATCAAACTAGGCGTTAAAATTTTAGAAAACAAAATATAAGCTCTGGTTTCAGTTTGACCGAACCATTTCGCAATAAAATATTTTGGGACCACTGGTGTATGCAATTATCAGTCACAGATCTATTGCTTATAAGGTTTCGCATTTCCGCCTCTGACCTACATGTGCGTGGCTAAAACAAACGCACGGTGGTGCGTTAAGGAAACGCAATCCTGACAACACAGCGAAACTGCATGGCAAGCTATCAACGGTATAGGTGACGGCTTGACGAAGCCCATGACTAACACAAAAACCGAAGTTACTGCTCATAGGATGCGCCTGAAGGCTCGGTTTTCTCGTTTGGGCCGCTGCCTTACACACTAAGAAAAAAAAAAGAGTATCTCTTACTCTTTTCGAAGAGTCTGGACTCCTCACGTATACGACACGCTTTGTGGGAGACATCCGAACTCTCTTTTGGCAAAGAGTCCCGAGACTATCTGCGCTCAGTACAAGGTGTTTACGTGACTCCACACAAAATAGTCAGGCATATTCTGTGTAGTAGTGGCCTATATCCTTTCAAAAGGGTTACAAGACTAGTGATGAGGGAGTCCGTTAACAATTCTAGATGAGTCAGACGACACAAGATAAAGTGTCACATGAAAACTGCAAGAAGGATTCAGGTAACTATTCTAGATGAGTCGGATCACTCCAGCAGTGTGTGTCAAGTTACCCTTAGTGCGTGGTGCCGGTCTCTTCCAAATAAAGTGAAGTAACTAATCAATGTAAGTCGTTTCACTCTTGGATGGCAGTGTCAAACCGCTTTTCAAAATGTGTCAACAACTCTTGCTGTAAGTACACATGACTACGGCTAGTTCTCAAGAAGACTACTCTGAAAAGACAACATAGGATAACAAAGAAACCACAGTAAACTTGCCAAAAAGCACATGGCAGGTTAGCAAGAAAAAGTTAATATTTCACCAATCTTTGTTATTGTCTTCTGGAAAATTCAAATGTATCAGTCAGCACAGAATCACTATGAAAGCAAGGCAGTTCTCATTACTATTAAACTGGAATCAATAGCCAACCAAGGAAAACACTCTTAAATAAACATCCAATATGTAGCCTGCAGCTGCATATGCATGACACTGCAATGCCACTCAGAACCATAATGAGACCCCAAAATATTATGTAACTCATGTAGAAGTTTAATTCACCACCGCACAAGTCTCTTATAATATGTCAAAAGATGTATAAGTTCAACCTATTTCCCTGTTCTAAAAGACTTACCTTTTGACTTAACATTCTAAATAAGTATGCTACACATTACAAATAAGAAAGGCTGCACTTATGTACCAAGGAGACCCATATAATGAAGTGCAATAAAAACAATATTCCAACTTAGATTACATTATCTATGCATTATACTATGCTTGCTGAAAACAACTGGTTGGCAATTGATAATCCAATCTAACAGTAAAAGCAGCTGTCTTACCTTATGGTACTCTTGTTGGCACTTTTCCCCACACAATTTGTGCATGTTAGCTTGAGATGAAAATTGATCTGAAAAACACCACATTAAAACGTTGTGCATTAATTTTATTCTGTCATACAACATGCAAGTGTATAAAAACCTCATAACTGAGAAAATTACAAAAATAAATACAGCAACACTTATAGTGATCATTTATTTATGTTGAGAAACATACTTTTGCAAGACTAAGTATATTAGTTGACAAAGACAATTTCAGAGGTAGAAATAACCGCTAATACAAAACTTTCCATAATGCAAGCACATTGACAAAATAAGTAGCACAGGTAGCTGTATTTTGTTACGGCAAAGATAGCGCATGAATGATGAGGACAAGGGAGGAAGCAGAACACAAAAACAAACTATACCCAGCTGCATGCACGCAGCTGTAACAATACACATAGTGCACAAAGATCCAAAAGAAACAAAGAGGAAGATGTGAGGAACGCTTCTTTTACTCATCACAAGTCATCCTGTAAGAGCACATTATGCACTGGCTGTAATCTATCCTCAGCCCATACATGAATAAGTTACATTAATTGCCACATTTACGGATCACTCATACAATGTTCTTGTGATTTTCCTTATTCCAATCTTTAACTTAGCAAGCATGACTGAGTTACGTAACGCCTCCCTACGGCTTGGCCCAGCTTGGCCCATATACAGAAAGTGTTTCTATAAACACTGGAGGTCACGGATGGATGACTGACACATACCTCTTTTAATTCTTTTGTCTTTGTCATTATGATTATCTACCACAGTAGTCTTTTGTACAGTGAAACACATCCAGATAATACACTGTGGGCAACCAAGTGTGAATACCTGTTCTCGGTTTCTACCTTTCTCTGGTGTCCCGCTAAGGTAACCATGGTGGAAAGGATTGTCTTCCCAATGCATGCGTTCCCATACAACAGAAGCAGATGATAAGCCACATTAATGGTGCGTGAAATAAAACATCTGCGCTTAACTTTCCACTGCCGCTCCAATCTGGAATGATTATTTTTTGCTTTGTTGTGTACACTAGCACAGGTACTACGTAGTCCCCTTGGTGCCCAAAGCAACTCTCACATCACAGCAGGATGTAAATTTTTTTTAATCCTAAGCAAAACTCTGGGTATGGGGGACAATTGCGAACTTATATTTTTGCTTTGTATCTTAATTATGTTCTAGACCTTTAACTTTAGCCACTTTACTACTTTTCTGCAGGTGCAGACAGGCCCCATTGCACCAATGCTAGGTTACGAAAACACCAGAGCAGGGTAGAAAGCAAGAACAGATATTTATAATTTGGGTGCCCACTCTGCATTGCGTGGATATGTTTCAATGAACGATAAGACTACTTGGTAGATAAACATATAAAAGATAGGAGAATTAAGCTCGAAGCCTACCAAATTAGTAACTGGGAATTTTATATGTAAATTAAATTTCGTGTTTCTCAGTGATGAAACATTTTTGAGAATATGTGCGAAGGCGACCAAGTCACTCATGCTCACAAAGGAAACAAAATAAAAACAAGCAAGATTACAGTAACTTCGAACTTGCAACCTAAAGTAAGACACCTGACATGACTGATTTATGTATTTACTGAGCATAAATTACACCTAGCGCATAATCTGCTTGTACAAGATGACAAACAATGAGTTACTGTTGCTTTCTCTCTGGGGAATTTGGCTCTTCTGAACACATGCACATTGTATGGCACAGCTGCGTGGATGTAGCTGGGCATAGCTGTGAGTCAGCATCACTCTGTTTTTATAGTCCTGCACTATTATCGTTATAATGTATAATTAGCAAGCAGCCTAACTATCGGGTTGATCAGCTGTATTTTAAACAAAACATACTGACAGATTTCCCTGTTTCTTGCTAACATAAGGAGGCGGGTACATCCTTCCAGATTTCAAGAAACAGCTGTTCAACAGAACAAATGCTGAAGACAGAAAGTCTACAATGACCACTACCTTTATTATTAAATGCCATGTACTAGCTCTTTCTGCAACGAATACCTCTATTACCAAAAATTGTAGTCTGAAAAAATAATTGGAAAATATTTACAAAAGTGACAGAGACTAGAAGTGCATTATAATTGCAAATTTCTTCTTAAACAAGATCACAATAATTGAAGCTTTATTGTTTCAGCAAAATGGCTGACATCCCATTATTGAGGCTAGTCAGTACTGAAGGTATTGTTTGTTTGTAGGAGTCCTCAGACTGATAGCTCTGAAATATTTATCACCATACTTGGTGGAACATGCTTTGCTGTTGCAGATATTACTTTGCCACAAAACATTTTGTAAGCCTTGTGGGACAATTCTGTGTGGAAGATAAACCTATTTGATCATGTCTTTTTGGGTTGTGTATCTCAGAACTGGTGCTAGTCCGACTTATTACAAACTAGACGTTATTGAGTACTGTAATCATAATGCCTGCCACTGCAATAAATTTCTGTTAGCGAAAGTTGTCGCCTTGTCATGAGGCATTACGTTCAATTTTTAGCGGCAGTCACTGCTGAAACACTATGTACAAAACACAAACCAAAGATATGAAGTCAAAATGTAAATGTCGAACAAAGTTATAGTCGATTCTACATTTCACAGAACTGTTCTTTTTTTCTGTTGGTGTGCCAATACCAATTGCACATTCACAAACGTTTTAGTATTGCACTTCTGGCAAATGCAGGAAATTTCAGTGTTTAACAGAAGCCCTTGGGAAGACTGCCCAGAGTCGCTTCGACAAGAGGACTTGCTTTCAATTTGCATCGCTATGTTGTAGGTCACTATGGCAAGGGGTATGTTTTGCTCATTGAATATTACTCAAAACAATTTTATTATTTGTACTAGAGGTTTGAAAAGAGAGCCAATTGTAGAGTTCTTTATGCAGATTTCATATATTCTATTAGTATTTGTTTGGCTGCCACTTGAGTTATGTCCTACACAACGGCAAAATACATAGTGATATATGCGGGCACTTTCTAGTGTACTAAATTTTCACAAAAAGCAGTGTGCTGCAGCTAACTCAGCTCTTTGTAGACTGCAAAGTGCCGATATCTATTCAAACAGCACGTAATGTTACTAGAAGTATGCAAGATTAGTAGGCAGCAGACAGGCCTGCCTACTAATCTTGCATACTTCTCATGCTATTGTGAAAAAAAAAATTATTGAATATACTTCAAAAACTTTTTCTCACAATAGAATGAGAATAACCTTATGCACTTATAATTGTCCTATACTGAAGAAATTTGGCATACATACTCTTCAAGATATGCAGAATGCTGATATCTAATTGAAATTGCAATCTGTAAGATTATTTAAAGTGGCCTAATATTTTTTGCATAGTTCCAGTAATTGTACAAGCCGTTTGGATAGGTATCACCACTTTGCAGTATACATCTAGCTAAATAAGATACAGCATGAAGCTATTTCTGAAAATTTTATACACGAGAAAGTGCCCACAACAATATTTTGCCACTGTGTAGGACTAACTAAAAAACAGCAGCTACACAAAAATCGATGACAATTCAAATCTAATAAAACACTTTATGAATGACAGTATATTCAAATCTCTAGTACTAATATATAAAAACGTTGTTTCGAGGAGTATTTCCCCTTAATAAGTGGGTGTCAGTGTATTCTACCAAAATGTTAGAAAATGCCTTCAGGCATACCATGGGGAGCTTTATAAATAGCACACGCACGCATCTGCCTAAAAATCCCCACGCCCTGCTTGCATTCCTTAGTCATTTTTGCATTCTTTTATGTGTCACCATTTGTATCCCTTAACATTGAGCGCGCAAAACCAAAAACAGCCTATTACTAACACTCTGAATTTTTAGCCATTGAAGGGGTTGTATACAAATGGGGGCAGTCAACTTTAGTGTGACAATAAACAAATATTTATTCTCACAATAATGAAACCAGTCATAAAATATATCCTCACAAATTTGGAAATGAATGCCCAAAGAACCTTGCTGATTGCCACATTAGTGTCCTAAACAAGGTCTTTTGATGTTTATGATTCCTAGTTTAATTCACTTTCTCTAGTAAATGGGCTCTGACCTTGACTACTCAGTGTCGGAGACTAACCCAGACCTGGAAGCCAATATGTAAATCTGAAATAAAGACATTCATCCCATGACCACGTCACTGCTATGTCATCAGAAGTGTTCATCCATGGATACATATTCTGTGAAATAATTTTTACATGATCTGTACTGTTACTCTTGCACTAATAAATTAGAAAAAGCATTTGCTATTTAAAGAACTGCTGTAAACCTTTGTGTTTGAGAAATGCAATACTCAAAACTGTAACACAACCAATGCGTGCATGAAACCTACGATGCCTTTGACATTCGTCAGTGTGGCAAATAGGCACTGAGAAATGCCGAGGGCATCATAGCTTTTGTGTCTCAAACTTTGTATGCGAGTATAACTGGTATCTTTGCAGTGAAAGGAAGTCACATTATTATAAGACTTATGAGGGGAAGTCATGTTTCTCTAGTTTAATATTTTCTTTTTTGTGATCCTATATTCTTGACTTTTCCAAAAATAATGGGTGTTTGAAATAAGTACCCTATATTGCTCTTAAATTTTTCCTGCACTAGAGCCCACGTTAGGTTACATTTCTTGAACGCTTTGCAGTGCTGTAGATTATCGAAATGAAGAAAAAAGTGCCATAAGTTTGCCTTTTAGCCTTCTGTATAACAAGAATTATGAACCTATCAATTACATACACAAGTACAAAAGAACTACGAAAAACTAGGCATAAAGATGGACATACATTATAATAGCAGGAATCGATGGTGAGAATTCTAATAGAAAGGAACCATTAAAAACTATGTACTAAAGACACATGAACTATAATACAAGTATTTGCCAAGATGTTGAAGAGACAAATGCAATGTCTCTTCAAATCACTCCACCCCAACATTCATCCATGGTTCGATGAGTGACCACAGCTGGTGATTCTGTTTGTATAGGTGGTAGCTGAGGTACAGCTGTGAAATAGGTGGAACATGTAGAGGGGTCACATAAGGCTGCACGATGGTTGCACAGCAGGTTGCCTGGATCTCCGGACTCACTCGACACTCATGCGTTGAGCCTGGTTATACGTCGTTTGCAAGAAGCTTGGCCCGAGTGTGTGCCACGGCTTGGGTAAAATTTCGAGGCAACCTGAAAAACACAGATACATATCAATAAGCACCAAAATATTCTTTACCATACGGCAAACCTGAAGTTTACCATCGGCACATGGCAGATAATGAAAACAGACACAAGTCACCAGACTCGAAGTATACAAATGTGCAAAAGTGTAAATAAATGTGAAGAGCTGCTTATAGGATGGAATGTTTCATTTTGCCTCTTGTAGATCAATAATAGTATCTTAACATAAAGCCAAGTGTACTTGGCCCTCCTTAAAAAAGATTAAATTATGGGGTTTTACGTGCCAAAGCCACTTTCTGATTATGAGGCACGCCGTAGTGGAGGACTCCGGAAAGTTCGATTACCTGGGGTTCTTTAATGCGCATCTAAATCTAAGTACACAGGTGTTCTCGCATTTCGCCCCATCGAAATGCGGCCGCCGTGGCCGGGGTTCCATCCCGCGACCTCGTGCTCAGCAGCCCAACACCATAGCCACTGAGCAACCACGGCGGGTATGGGCCTCCTTATTTGTGTAAGTAGGTTATTCCATGCGAGCTGTCCCGACCTGGCACACGACCACTTGAAATCATTTTGAAAAGCTGGAGGCCTTTCAATAGAGGACAAATGTTTATTTCAAGAAATACTTAACTTTAAAAGTTTCTTTTTACTGGCGCAAGCACTAAGTGAGATGTTGTGTAACGCACCAAACTATGCATCATAAAAGGCATAGCCAAAAAATTGGTTCTTTCATTAAGGGGGCCAAATTTTTTAGGACAATAAAGGGAGCCTTGCACCAAAAATTGAACTGCTTATTAGCCACTGCTCAGTTTATTATGGGTCAATAAAAATGGACAAAATGGCCTATTAACTTTATTTTCATAGAACTGGCTTACAGCAAAAGCTGCAAATTTATGTAATTTACATATTTAGGACTTGTGCTGCATGCAAAAACTGGTTTCAGTAAGTTAAATTAAGCAGCAGTGCACAGAAATGAGGATGAACTAGAAAAAAAGTCAGTTTTGGTGTAAGTTTATCGGCATACTTACTATTGAGGCAGTCCAAGTAAATTTATGCCCAATACCATGTATGAGAGTACACTGTATTGTTTTTAAATTGCTAAAGCTTTATCAAAGCAGTTTAGTGTTAAGCAAGAAAAAAATTGTACAAGTGGTCTCCTACTAGTTTCAAAATATGCATCGCGTTTCGTCTAATCCACATAGCCTCTTGGCAGCAAAGGCAAAATGCATGGACTTGAGCATTCCTGCACCGATTGCAGGGAGTCTAAACTGCTTTGAAGTTAATTATTTCATTGCTGAGTGGCTACAAGCCACTTCACTCAAAAAGTTGGCACCTAATTACATGAATTTACCTTAATCTTTCTGTCGGCTTCCAGCCTGCTTGGCATCATCACGAAGGCTGCCAACTCCCTAGTGGACGTAGTCAGGACACGGTGGTGGCAGGATGCAGGGGCGAGAGCCACCAGAGTGTACCTGCAGCAAATTTGCACAAATGCTCTTAGTCCTACCATGTCACAATTTACAAGAAAAATTCAATTGTCTGTGTAACATGGATACCAATACAAATAAATGTAAACAGTTAGGTCCTATACCACAACTAGAACGTCGACAAAGAAGAAATGGTACTTATGTATATGAAAATCCAAGCGATAAAAAAAGAAGAATGTGCATCCGACTTGTGCATGGAAGCTCAGTTGAAACCTGAGCTCATACCATCAAGTGATCTGCTAGTCAACCGCAAGCCTCTTAAAATGCCATTGTATATTTTTTGCACGCACTATGTTAAGCTGCATTAAAACAAGTTCCATATCTCTAAAGATAAGTAAATCGCGAAGCAATTCAAATAATGAATTCCAGTGGTCGTTAATGCAACAAAGCGCGAGCTCTGAATGAAGCTGGCCAAACTGGGTAGTGACCAATAACAATGTGGTTCTCTACATCTTGTTTTTCTGGCTTTCGCTGTAGCATTAGAATACACAAGAAATTTCCCATTCCTGACATTTAACCCTTCTAATTTTTATTCCATAATGCATAATACTTCAGCAAGAGCAATAATGCTGTCTCTTAATCGTAAATAGTAATAGAACAAGAAATTTTACTGGAGACAATGGTTTGACAAGAAAGCTTACCTCATTCTCTTTGTCTAAACATTGGCTCCAGCGATACTCCTTGTTCTACGGCTCATCATCATTTCAAGTCTCTGTCTTCCTGTGTACCTCTATGCTTTCAATGTTGTATCAATGAAATTGTAATAACGGAGAATTATTAAATGTAGCTGAGGAAGAACTTGGGCTTGTTGGTAGATAATGACCGAGTAACTGCGCAACATAGAAATACGGACAAAGGAGGCTTATGGTGTGTCGTCTCCTCCATGCATGTCTCTCCATTGGACAATTACTCTATTTCGGTGTAAAAGTATTACCCTTTGCACAATAATGCTGAAATAAATAAAGGCCAGGAAAGTGGACACAAAAATTACAACAAATAGCATCATATTGTAATGAGATTTGCGAAAGTGCCTGCTACGATCTGTCTCACCCATAACATGCTGAATAAGATGGCGTCTTCTTCTGGATGTTGCCATTTCTTGAATACATAAAATAAAGTAAATTTAAAATTAGAAAAATACACAGAACAACAGCAGTAGCAGAGGAGATGACGCATTGTTTAGTAAAAGAAAGTAAACTAATCTCTGATACACCGCAGACGAAATTTCCTCTATTAAATTAGTAGAAAAATACACCACACTTCATTTCATTCAATGCTGTGAGCGTTTCTTGGTACAGGAAAAAAAGGTATTTCTGCATGAAAAAGTAAAATAATCATAGCCTTCTACTTTTACAAAATACGCTACAGCGACTAAGCCAACTACAGCTGTATATACTTAAAATTGTTATATGCACATTACAATAGCCAAGAGAGGATAAACTTGGGTTCACATGCAGCTCACCGGGAGGTACAACTTTGCAATCAACTCATTTCTGCTTGCCAAATATCTGCACTAACGTAAGACTACAAATAAAAAGACCCTTTTTTCATAAAACACCAGACTCAATATAGAAATTCCAGTAGAAATACCACAAATTCTCCATATAACACAGCCAGGTTTTGTAAGCCTAGTAGGATTTACTATATAAAGGTTGCAGCAAATTCATGCTTTTAAATATTTACAGCCGTGAAAATAAAGATTACATAAAAAATAACATTATACATCGGCTTATATTGTGAGCTAATGTGTTTCGGACTTGCAGCCAAATGCACATTAAATTTGTTCTGTTTCAGCGCTTTTAAAGCGTTGTGTCTGTTCGCTATTGCATGCAGCCGCCTTACCGCTACGAAAATATTTGTGCTGCCACATCGCCTGACACTGCCGTACAGCGTTGTAGCGTTTTTGTTATTCGCGGTAATATACCTAAAGCCCTAGTAAATCTAAGAATACACAAGCTGTTTTTTCGACAACCTGTCTTCACCAGCGAAAGTCACACTGGTGCTGGTATTGTATCTACACTTCACGTTAGGCAGTACTTGGTATTCTACTGATTTTTCGATGCGACAGGCCACTCGCCATTGGAGTCGTTAAGAACGGTGTTTATCTATGGCAGTACAGCTTTGCAATAATTTCAGATGCTCTCCTGAGGCTTCCGTCTGCCAGTAGTATTATCGCATACATACGCGCACGCATGCCTATGAAACGTCTGCGAACTGCCAAGAGAAACGTGACCCAAATGCAGCCGTACCGGAAGGGCCGAGTACGCGCCGTTTGTAAACTCGGAACAAAAGCTGATATGCTTAGCTGAGAGGTTAAGAGAAATATGGCACAGGTCACTCTCCGCTGGAAGTCTTTCGTATGCATCTGGTCGTCTCTGCGTTGCGATCTCCCATATCACAAGGAAAACGCAGTGCAAAACGCAACACTTCCGGCGCTTGTGACGGTCCGGCGAGCTGCACTCGCTCGATGTCGGCAAAGCCGAAATCGGCGACACGCCACTGCTGGCGGCGGTCCTCCTCGTCGCAGGCGCACAGCACGGACAGAAGTTCCCACCGTAACTTGCCACCGTAACTTGCCCACCGTAACTTGCCCTTGAGAACCACTCCATAGAATAAAGAACCACCACTCGACAACAACGTACTCGCGCGAGATGCAACGCAACTGCAAAATGGCGTCATGCTATTGACGGCTTCGGCTTTGGATTGTTTGTATGCGCACAACTGAGCAAAACAGTTGCGCTAATTTCAGTGTTGAAATAAAAACTGTTTTGCTCACTGATAATATTACGTCACGTAAGTAATGTTGACGAATGAAACAGCCATGAATTAACACGTGTCTTGAAATACCCGCTACGTTCACCTCGCAGAAGCAAAATTTGCTCGTCCGAGTGTGGTTACGTTTAAAATATCTATCGTTGGGATCTCGGACCATGCTCGAAGTGGGAAGACGCCGCATAATTGTGCTTAGTTTGCTTAGCTATAACGGTGCGGCTGCCCTTGATCTCTGTCGAGTGCAGTGTGCTCTGATGTAAGGTAGAACTACAAAGCCGCCGACGTTACTGAATAATCTAGTGCACCTGAAGCTGCCAGAACTCCGGTATTTCCTTCACAATTTCTTGCGACTGCGTTCCGCTGTCACCAAATGCGAGCGCAGTCTTTTGGCGGAGATTTAGCAACACATTTTCCAGAATTGTTCACCGCTGTATCACGACGTGGAGAAGCAGCGTTGTTGGTCCTTAGTAAAATTTCCTGTTTATTGCGAATTTTGCGATAGCAGTTATATGGACACAACCGTCGAAATATATCTGTCGGTGTTACCGTGAGCTTACGTATAAAGTCAAGTGCGATAAGATCCTATCCCGCGCCGTTGGCTGTGCGCGTTAAAGGAAGTGTTCGAGGCTGAGCCGGGCTGGATGGGCACCCAAGTCAAGTATCTATAGGAAGTCACGTGATAAAACGCGCGCAAGCCGGGAGAGGGAGGCGCTAGCTTAGCGCGCTTCTCCTCCTCTAGCCGTTGCTCTAGCCCGGTCTTGCGCCACCCTCGCTGTTTTGGAGATAATTTCCGATGGATGCAAAGCTGGGGGGGGGGGGGGGGGGGGGTGCTCAGGTAGCCCAATTTTTCGGAGACGCATTGAAGGAAGATGCAGCAGAAGCGTTCGGTCCACTCTGTTCGCGCCCTTCATCACGCCAACGCTGTGACAGCGAGTGCTCGCGGTCACTGAGTGAGATCTGTTGATGTTTGCACGTGCGCTTGTGACCCAGTGCTTGCTAATTTAAGGAGTAAGCGAATGTTTACTACAGTTTATTCAGCCGATGCAACTACGAACCTTAGTTCGTGCAGTGGTTCATGCAGCATTGGGGTGAAACTGCTATATTTTTGTTTTTATATTTCTAGGGGCTTCCAAAGCAGTGTTGCGTACGCTAATACTTGTTTCTGGTCGTG
This sequence comes from Dermacentor andersoni, assembly GCF_023375885.2. NCBI lineage: Eukaryota > Metazoa > Arthropoda > Arachnida > Ixodida > Ixodidae > Dermacentor > Dermacentor andersoni. The sequence goes on along the minus strand of NC_092815.1, from coordinate 168,020,115 downwards.
GAACGCAACGCACTGCGGTAGCCCAGTGGCTTTGGTGTTGCGCTACTGAGCTCGAGGTGACGGGTCCAGTCACAACCGCGGCAGTCGCATTCCAACGGGGTCAGAATGCGAAAACGCGCGTATACCGTGCATTCCGTACACATTAAATAACCCGAGCTGCTGAAAATAAATCTGCAGCTTTCCACTACCGTGCACCTCATAACAAGACCTTGATTTTGGAACTTAAATCTTCAAAATTTAATTTTAAGCCGCGGAATTACATTTACAATCGACACTGTTGAGTGCGCCTACTGAACTTATTATCTCGTTGCTGTGCTCTCTTTAGTAGCCAATACTTTTTTTTTAGATTTACTTATGGTCAGAATCCAGTGTGACAAATCCAGGTCTTCTTTAGCATAGGAAACCAGCTATAGCTTAAGCGTGTGAGGTATCAACAAGCATGGTGAAGCAAAATCAATATATAGAGTTCGAAGTAATTGCAGAACATGACAAGGATGAAAGAATGATACACCGCATTACAACCAGGACAGGAACCCGAGGGATAGCCTAAATCAGAAGAGGTTATCTGGTATTTCTTCTCCTGCATTAAAATCTTTCTCTCGCCAGACTCATCTCGAATATCAGAGGAATCGCGATCTTCCACGACGACTCTTCGCGTGCTATTGAGAGTCAAACGACCCATCGCAAATGTTGACTCTTGTTTTCTGACTCTACTCGCGCAAAAGTGGGTCTTCGGAAGAAAAAAGAGAGTCAAGTTGCCGTGACTCACTTTTTACTCCGTTTTTTCTTAGAGTGTAGTTATTACACACTATCGCGTAGGCACGTTTCCTTGGTACTTATATAATGCTCATGCCATGTAGTAAGCAGTGTGCGATAGGCCACCAGTATTCTTGCGGAAGCGATACAATTTAACCACCGCTCGGCTTCAATATTTTTTTGTTAGCAAAATGGGCATTGCATTTTCTTGTGAAACTTACGTATGCCTCTTCGGCCAATAATCCTGATCAAGCCGGATAGCCATATATTCCAAGAGATTTGTAAATATCTGTTGGAAATGAAAAGAAAAAATAGCAGACCGCACAGCGCTAATTCGTACCCTGTATGTAGTAGATTGAGCTCGCTGTCGGATAAGGAAGGGACAACGTGACGCATGCTATTCACTGACGAAATAATGGTGTTTCAGAAAGAACAAAGCCTATGTAGAGTATATTGTACTGAAGCATCAATTGGTATGATTTATTTTTAGATAGCGCAAAAAATGGAAGGCTTGCTCAAGTATCACCCCACTGTTTATCACACAATATCAGCAGTCAGGTGAGCACATCCCCAGTGGTATCGCCCTGTCGCCTTACAACTGTAAATGTGTGAGGCACGTGCTCCTGTAAAGCAGTGAAGGGGAGTACTGCTGCCTTGTATCTGGGGGCAAAAGTAGGCGTTTTCATGACACGCTAGAGGAGGCAACGGCAAGTTTGCTCAACGTGGGCCTTCCTAGAGGCTCACAGCACTTCACAGCTGACGCCGAAAGTGCACTTCGCTGGATGCTTTGTTCGCCTTGCGGTACAGATGGTCTTTTTTTGGGCCTTCAATCTCTGCAAGCCGCACAGTCTGCTGAACTTGTCGGTAGTTTAATAAAAGCGTAGTTTACGGTGTCTTGCGTGTGAATACCGGATCTTATCATGAGGCACATCGTAATCGAGAATACCCGCCGTGGTGGTTTAGTGGCCATGGTGTTTGGCTGCTAAGCAAAAGGTCGCGCGGTCGAATCCAGGGTATAGCGGCCACATTCAGATAGGGGCGAAATCCGAAAGCACCCGTTTACTTAGATTTAGGTGCACGTTAAAGAACCCTACGTGGTCCGAATTTCTGGAGTCCCCCACTACGGCGTGACATTTATTAGATCATGGTTATGGCACATAAAACCCCATAATTAGCTTTTTTTATTGGGAAACTACGTATTATTTTGACGACCGCGGTTTTGTAGCGTGCTCGTAAATATTAGAGAACGAGAGTTTTTGCATTCACCCGCCATCAATATCTGGCTGCCACAGCAGGGATTGAATCTGCTACTTCTAGCTTCATAGATTACTGCTGTAGCCATGTACCTATCGCGGCCGGTCGTTGTTGGTGACGAAAAAACCAACCTGACACCCATTGTCTGTGTAAATCTTTCATGTGCGGAAAAAATCGTGCAAGAACGAATTCACTTTTCGGTGCTTGCTCGGTATTGCGAACTCCTAAGAGCAAAGCACCAACAAGGGTTTTCGACTCGACCTGAATTAAACATTTTGTGCCACCTGCGCATGGGGAATATTGCCATTCATACGTTAAAGCTTAGACATATCTTTTCATGTCGGCAGAGAAGTTTCTCAACAGCAGTTGTGCTTACCACACGCATTACGAGCTCTGAATATGCTGAGCTGAAGGCGATATGGTCTTGCGCTGGTTGAGGTGCCCCGTGCCAGCAAGTTTGAACAGTGATGAAGGTTTGGTTCACGTCGAAATACCGCACTTGTAGATCTTTTTGAAGTTCATCGTTTCCGGCGGAATATGGAAAGACTTTATCAATTATTTCTGATAACTTGTGCTCTTTTATGCTCTTGATCGTCTTCGCGCTGGTAAAATATAAATAATCTGTAACTCATGTACCAAAAAAAAAAACAGATAAACACCCGAGCAAGGCCGACCGATACTATAGATCGCTTGAATTTGGCACAAGGCGCGACTTACTTGTCTTACTATGACACGTCTTACCTGCGCAAGAACGTTTATTCAAGGGTGAAGACAGTTAACTGCAGGTAGAAGTTCGTTACTCTTGCATAAATGTCAACGCTAATGTCAAAGGAGTTCCTGCAATTCAAGTTTCTCTTTGCTTCCATAAGGTCTTTCAGGACACTGTCAAACAGGGTTGTAAGATTTTCGTAATCTTTATGGTCGATTGAAATCCCCATGCAGCACGAAAGCGCTTCCTGATGCGTTTTGCTTCTGCTATTAATTTATTCTTTACTGCCATGTTGACTACTCAAACCCATGCTGAATGAACAGCACCGGCGTTGCGCAAAATATATACGGGGGGTTTCACGTAAGTTGAGCAAAATGTTAAAGATATGAGAATGCCATGTAGCTGGACCGAACAAAGGTAATGTGTTTGCCGTCGCTAGGAGATATTCGTATTATCATTTGCATTGGCCTACTTACATAATGAGTCTTCCTGATTTAATTAACTTCTCCAATATTGGAATCAGATGAAAAGTGTCAATGAGAACATTGTAAAGCAACGTGAGAATCCCCCGATACACCTTGCTGTTGCTCAATATGTGCTAGGTAAAAGTGTTCTACCGAGCGTCAAAGAAGCCCGCGATACAAGCAAAGGTCCTCGAGTGGCGAGTCACGCAGCACTTCTGCGCGTATTTGCGGGCTTCTTTCAGGCTCTGAAAGCCACTTTCATGCAGATATTAACTGAATAGGCTCAATTGTACTTGTAATATTTGTAAATATGCTGGTTTTTTTTCTTCCATCTTTTGCGTCCGAGAGAAAACAACGAAGTGCATGTTTGGAGTAAAGGTTTATCCCGTGCTCTTGCATCTTCATCAAATATTCCGCGTTTTCCGGAGACACTCTTCGCTTCATCGACAAAATCGGAGCGTTCACCAGGCCCGCCAAGCAAGAGGCCTGCTATGGCAAGCGTCTAGTGAGGCAACGCACGTGGTGCGGCACCAGTGAAGTCATCAGTGATGCTAGCTGCCTTGTCGTTATGAGCGCTGTGCCTTCTTCGGCGCAGCCCAGACAGATAAATTGTGGCGTGCTCGTGGAGATAACGAGGGACATTGTCCAGCAAGAGCGAGGACACCTAATTATACTCGGCCACAAGTGGGGATTCGTCAGATGACAGCTTTCAGACTGTGGTGAGTAGGAAAGCCAAAAGAAGGATCATGAAGGCGCCTTCACCAGCGAGGACATTAACTATCAAGACAAAAAGTGAACGCTGGCAGCACACCCCTCTATCCGTGCCCGAAGACTCCTCCGTGAGCCTTCGAGCACTTAACCAGCTCGCCCCCTCAGCCTTCGTCCAGGGCGTTGCGTCGAATAAAATTAAGGAAGTCCAATTAAATGCGCGAAAAAATATCCTCACTGGGGAAGCGACACGTTGAAGCACACGGAAAAGCGTAGAAAAATAACAGATTTTGGCAGCACGGAAGTACGACTGATTGTACCAATCAAAGGCGTCTGCATAATGGGCGTCATTTGCGACATCGATTTGGCCATCACGAACAGTAAGCGGCCAATTGTCATCAAAGCTGCGACCGAAGGAGTTGGCAACACAGTTTTGAACACCAGGTCCAGTGGCTTGTAAATCCTGGATTTCCTCGTTCGGTCATCACCTAGGTGGCAGAAATGTTGCTGCAGAAGCTCAAACAGGGCAATAACTTCAAGGTAGGTGAGGGAGGCCAATGAGGTACCCTGTTTCTACAAGGTGAACCGCAACTTAAAGAACGTGCCGAACAGGTATGAGGTTCCAGTCGTGTTTTCCACCCCCAACAAACTGTCTCGCCTGTTCCACCGAATCACAGACGGTAGTACGCAAGTGCGTAAAGTCAATCACACAAGAACGCTACGTGCAAAAGTGTGCCACTGCTTCGGTTTACCAGACACCGCAAAGTTGTGGAAACGTATACTTCGGGCAGACCGGCCATTGTGTGAACGACCGAATGAGGAAACACGCAAACACTTTAAAAAAAAGGATATGATTGCCCATCTCTCAGCACATTGCAGATCCTGCGGCGGTTGGCCTCGTCTTTCTAAGCTGAGACTTCTAAGTAGGAGTAGAGAAAGACGCGGGAGGGAAGTGCTGGATGTATATCACATTCGCGTTAGTCGTCAAGCTGGCGTTAGCCAAACACCTGTTTCCTTACATGACGCATAAATGAAATCGGTATTTCTGTCGCATACAAAATGGCTTGTTGCTTGCTCTTTGTCACCCGCTAGTGTCGAAGGTGCGCGCGCTATATATGTAGCAAGCTTCATGCCTAATAAATAGCTGTGAGTGTAGCGCCATCTTTCTTGCACTTCTGTTTGTCACTGAGAACCTTTCTGTTTCCGTTTTTTTCTGCGCTACAATATCATATCATCCACGGAACAGCTAAAAAGAAAAAGAGAAATTAAGGAAGAACGAGAAACATTAATTGAAACATAAAAATGATTGCTCTTCAAAATACCGAGTTAGGGACAGGGTAAATCAAGACAGGAACATGACACAGTTAAGGAGTCGGGAACTAGAAGTATCACTAAGTATCACTAATTTCTAGAAGTACTAGAAGAATCAGTTATGGAAGTATCAGTAAGTACTAGAAGTACTAGAAGTATCACTAAGTGATCAAACAGCGAACCGCATTGTATGCGATCGGGCCCCGACGGGCCACTTCAACGCTAGCAATTCTGCCAGGCAAGGAGTCGTAGAACACGACGAAAATGTTGTACGCAGCCCGAAGGCCATACCAATCTGTGTCGATGGCTTGCAACAACAGCTCTCCCATTGAGCTTGCTGCATATATAAAAACGCGAGCTCAATGGTTATCACTCACGGCTTTTTGCCTGGCCGCCTCATTAGAAGCATTATTCACGATGGGACGGCGCTACACTGGCCTCCAAGGGAATGTTATATTATAGTCACATAGGCATGCAGCACAGTCCTGGCGGCTGGAAGCAAATGCAAAAGGCGGGAAATGGAAGAAAGAAGCGATGAGCTTCCACACGGCACTTTTTACTGAGCATGCGCAGTGGACACTTATCTCGGACTTAAAGGCTAACGTCAGACAACGCTCGCTTGCTCCGTAGAGCCCCGCAGGTGCGTTCTAGAGAAGGCTGCTCACCTCTGTACCATGTGTAATTACAGCATTCGTTCAAGAGAGAACAGGGGAAGGTGGGAGAAGAAAATTCAACATGATGAGCAAAGCGAGAACAAGGCATACGTTCAAGTAGGATAAAATTGGTGATCGACAGAGATTGGGACAACTTCGTCCTGCTCTTCATTGCAGCTACGAGGAGGCAGCGTTTATATGAGGCCATCCCACATCACGAATTACGAGGGTAGAAGCATCATCTACGTAGCGGTATTTGAAGGAGTGTGGTAGGGCTACGTGAAGCATGCAACTTGTTGCTGACGACGATGCTGAGAGACCGGTAGGAACGATCTCATTTGTGACATTAGTAACGTATTGCAACACGTGGTATCCATCGGCTTAATGTGACAATTGCTTTTAGGAAAGCCCCACGTGGTGGTTGGGTGAACAAAGAATCACCAAAGCATCCGAAGCAAATTGTGGGTCTCCATATCGCCAATCACAAAGGCGTCTTTGAGTTATCTTAAATAGACATGGACGAGCGCGGGCTTGCTGCCGCGTGGTTTGAGTGCGGGCGATGGCTTCGCTGGCATATTAGCATATGATAATGACAAGCAAAAATTTATATAATGTGGCTAATAAAATAGTAATATTTCACTAATATATACCGATACTAAAAACCTAATATACATTGCAGTTAGTAAAGAACACTTCTGAAGAAGCTAACTTTTACATAAGGGGACGAATACTGGATACATAGGCTGCATTCGGAAGAACGTTGCACGTGCAAGAAATGAATCACAGATACACACCAAATAAATTAACAGGTTTCTTTAAGGAAAAATTTTTCACTGTACATCGGTATAGTATCGGACATGAATATGTTGGCCCCTCCAGCACAGCGTTCCATTCGTTCACTCTGCTTGGAAAAAAAAATCATTGCCATTCCACTTGGTGAATGTGGATGACCAGTTAAGTTGTGTATGTGGGCCCCATAATGGTGAACAGTCCATTGCTGTGCGCCCAACACCGTATGCACATAAATGGAGGGCGAGACGCCACTCGCCGCTCCGCCACGATATTGAGCCTCGAAAGATGATGTGGTACCGTGGGTATACACACAACCATGTATTTTTGCGAAACGCGACACGACGCCATTTACAAAAGAATCCCGACACGTAGAACACACACACACCTCGCCGCTCTCTGACGGCATACACTGCTTCACCGTAATTATGCCAATCGTGCGGCGGTCGACGTCCCGCAGTGCAGTAATGCTTTTGAGGCGAATCACAACCACAAGCGGCCACACACAACAGAGGCCACACAAAATTGGTTCCCCACGAACTCCTTCTGAAACCTGGCCGTTGCTCTGGTAAAACGTTCCAAGTTTGACGCATGAACGGTTCGCATTGCTCTCCATGCCACGGTCATTGCGGCCAGCGCGTTTGCGGAACTGTCACTACGGGAAAGAGGAAGCAAAGGAAAACAGATAGACAAGCGCTTGGAATGACGACAAAGAGAGGGCGGTGCAAACGTAGACATGACCGACGTGGGTCAAAGAGTAGTATCTTTATTTAGCAGCTTAATATCTGATACGGGTTTTTTTGGCCTAAGATATTAAACTTATTTTGGCACGTCGGCGGAATGCTTAAAGTCTTCTTCACCTCCACCATGGGTCGGCCCGGTATGGTACTATCTTCGGTATCCGCCCACGTATAAGGAGAAATTCTCAATCTACACGGATCACTAGAGGCATGCAATTTTTTTCCACAACTTATCCATATACAGCTTCGCAGTAAGTTAACTAGCAGGAATTTATGCAAGCGACTATTCCAGTTAGCCTGGGTTACGGAGTTCTGTATATGCGTACGGGTTTATTTGCAGGTCATGCCATACACGAGATAAAATGGAGAATAGATAAAGTCTCCTCTTATGCAGCGTCAAGACGTGAGGCCTCTAGCGTCACTGCCGGCGTTTGTCATGGCATAAGTACTCCGAGAACTTTGGCATATTCCAGGGTGCTATTCCCGCTTCGCAGCCGCAGTTGTCCCTCTAACTGCCTCACGTCATGTCACCTCCGTGTATTGTCATAACTCCACGCAAGGAGCACGAACGCTACTCTAAGTCTTGTTATGGCATTCAATGTTTCGCCTTCAGGCAAAACTACCTTTTTCATGCAATTGCTTCGTGAATTTTATTGGCACCATCAGTGCCTCTGTAAGCTGAAATGCTGAACCATGAAATAGATTCGCACGTGTCAATAAAATAAAGGAAGAATAAAAGTATCTGGACTAGCAACACACTTTATATCTGCATAAAATACTTCTCCTTGAGAGGCTCTATCAATACGCTCTATCATAGTATTATCGAAAGAGAGAAAACTCATTTTGTTAGACATTCGTTATTGTGTCAGCGTTCTTTCGTAATGCAATAATGTTGGAAAAAACAATCGTAAAGCACAACGCTAGACTTTTTCTAGGACATTGTTGAAGCTACGTACATCCACTCGACTGTATAGGGGGAACGAAGGCGGAAAGGTGCCTCGATTCTCCGTGCTCAGTTTATTGCAAAAGCACTGCCTGTTTTCATAAAAAATTGTTACACCAAGGTGAAGTGTCAATGTTATCACCAAATGCCCGTCGATACCCATATCAGTACCTGATGTAAAGATATACGCAATGACAAAAGAGTGTCTTGATATGAGAGGGCACAATGTATATTTGCGTAGAAGTATATAAAGCTGGGCCCAACTCCAGAAAGAGCGGAACCCTGGTTGGATCGAGTGAGCGACAGGTAAGGTTGGCACAATAGATTTTACGCTTCACTCTTCATATCAGGATGCATGTTGCAATAACGCATTTATTTGAACTGTCTGAACATTTACTTTGTCTATGGAAGTTTCCTTTCATTACTATATTGAGCAATTATTTATTACTTGGCGTTACATGTGTTTCAACGTTTACGACTTCATTGTTTCCTTTACACATTTTCTGTTTTGATATCCTGCATCAATTCTTTTCGCGTTACCTCACTTGTCGAAGCAGAAAACAAAACAAGAAAGATAACTCCTGCTAACTGAAATCTCGAGACACACTGCGTCAGTTTTCTTCAGAACGGATATGAGCTCATTTCTGACTTCTTTAGCCTATTGCCTTTAAATTCTAATAAGTGCAGTTTCTGAATTACAAAAAGAAATATTCATTTGGTTTAGAAGAGAGAACGGATGGTTTTGTTAGATAGCATTCCATCTCCCTTGAGCGAAGCGAAGGCTAAGCTATTGGACATATGCTAGCTAATTAAAAGAGGAGTGTCGACATGCTAAAAACCATCAATGACAGCAATAAAACGGCCTAAGTTCTGCAGCTGCTTCGAATGGTAACGACCATTTCAGGTGATATATGTCATTATGTATTTGCTTTTCAAATACAGACACCTTTAAAGATGACTCTCATGAGTAAAAGTGGAAACATTAACGCAAGGATGAGCTACTAGTAATAATACCTAGCATAAAAAATTAGTCCCTTTCAATTTGTAATGATCGAAACTTCAAATTATTCTTTTAGAGCTCTTGAAATAAAAAAAATGAAGAAAGCTGTGTGCCTTCTGGTTCTTATGCTTGCTGTTACAGCCACGTGTAAGTATGTATATACTATAACGGCTTTGCTGATATTCATCTACCTTTGGGGCGACTGCATTTTGTTGACGGTTCGAAATGTTCCTCTGTATTTCAGATGGAAGCCCTCGGTAAGTGTTGACGACGTTGTTTGTTTAAGCATATTTCGATTACAAGCGTGAACAATGCGCGAAGATAAGTGTTAGATGTTCGGACTATTGTGCTATGTGTCCAACACGCTCTTTTTTTCTACGCCAGGATCCCCATAAATGAAGACGACCATGGTAAGTAATGCCTGATATATGGTACCGCAATATATCTGCACTGCAGCAGAAAAATAATAAAGGGACCGGCACTGCATTCGTAATTACAAATTCTTGAATTATATTTACTGTTTTGATAAGTGGTGTGTGAAGAGCAGCCGCTGGTTGCTGTGCTAGATGCCTGCAAGCACGTCGACAGTCAGTGTGCCGTTAGTATCTGTTATCCTGTTACCTTAGCTTTTGACACTTTCACACTCGTATCTGATTCGTTGCCCTAGTGATATGGTATGTACAACATTTGAAGCGTGGCGTGAAAGGTTGGGACCTCTCTCCAGACTATTACGATAATTCAGACAAACTGAATGTTTTATGGAAATTTATCCACGGACTCGTTGATATGCAGTTGCACCAGTAGTTATGCTTTCTTTAAGGTGATCAATTTATACGTAACTTGCGCGTTATGTGTGTACATCCGCAAATGGCATTTGATTTAGTAAAGCCTTTGAATCATGTGTATGTTGAGCGGCCAACACATTTATCACTTCGCAGTAATATCAGTTATATGATAAATATTATCATTTGGTGGATGCGTGCAAACCCCTGCGCACCGTATGAAATCGGATTAGTAAACGTTCAGATGGCGTGCATAGTAATAAAGAACAGCATTCTAATAACAGCAAACCAAGTATGTTAATAAACTGAAACGTATCAGGGTATATATTATCTAGATAATCAGCGTCTCTTTTCGGTTTTTTTCAGCCAATCAATAAGTTTATTATTATTGAACATTATTACAATTACAAGGAGGAGTGGAAGAGATAAGTAGAAGGCAGGGAGGTTAACCAGAATAACGTCCGGTTAGCTACCCCCAACCGGGGGAATGGGAAAAGGGGAAAAATAACAGGGAGAGAGAGGAGGGAAGGAAAGAAGTTCGCTGACAGGTGTGGTCTTACAGAAATTGCATTAATACTCACAGATGGTCGCACAAGCCCGTCGTCCTTAAGAATCAATTACAATTACAAAGAAAATGTAACACAGAAGGAGATATCAAGGTACCAACTGTCAGGGGGATCTCCTTTTATTACATGTACAAAAATGTAAAATATGCGATTACCGACGACGGTAAGAACAGCGGGAAAATACAAATCAACATATTAGAACTAATTCATCAACCGTCTGGCAGTTGAAGATTACAGATAAATGAGCAAGAATAACTTTTTCATGGATATACACATGAAAGTACGAATATTACAGCAATTCAATAGGAATATGATGATTATATAACATCAGCACTGCGCAATGCAAAAATGGAATAAAATGAATTTATTAGCGACTAATAATCTAGGCACATAGACCATTATATGTTAAGGATGCGCTTCAACCATAGAAAATCAGCGTTATTTCCGCCTTACTGTGTAAAAGCTAATGAACACATTCGTAAAAACACAACGAGTGCATATAAATATATTTACGTTACTGCTGGTAAATAAATCGTCAAGCTTTATATTTTTAGGCGATTTCCTTGTGACTGCCCATGAAATGATAGCATCGAAACGACATTTCAGTGTATTAACATAAAGCGTCACCAACGTTGCAGGTGACGCAACGGCTCCGTACTGGAAGGGCAAGCTCGGCTGGATCCTGGAGCAGATTGGCAAGTTTCTCCGACAGTCCTCAGAGTCGTCGCCAGCCTTATATACCGCAGAAGATGCTGCTACCCAGTCGGAAGATGCCACCGTCGAGCAAATTGGAAAAGTAACAAAAAGGCTCAACAAGGTAGCGGACACCATCGAAAAGGGAGAGAAGGTTAACCTCTTTCATTAGCGGCTGTCGTGCTTTAATTGAACTAATGCAATTACTTGAGCCGTGAAGCTGTGTCACGTGACACAAATGGGTGAGAACTGCCTGTCTGAGCGTTATAGCCTGGACACACGTAAGCAAACTAGGCGTTAGAGTTTTAGAAAATAAAACACAAGCTCTGGTTTCGCTTTGACCGAACCATTTGGCAATAAAATATTTTAAGAACAATGCTGTGCAATAATTTTTTGCTCACAAGATGTTCGACATTGGACGCAGGACGCCAACGCTGGATTTTCTACGACATGGCGCCCTTAACGCCGTCGTATTAAAATCTATTCCTAACATAAAACGCACTGCCTTGCTATTTGAGGCCCCAGCTGGTTGCTTAAGGACCAATATACTCCGGAACAAATATAGAAAAAATGGTGAGTCATGTGCCTGCTGCACCATACAGCACAACACAGCACATCCCAGTAGAATTCAGCTATCTAAACCCGTAGGTAATGTGCACTTTCGAAAAACGCTGGTTTTCAGAGCAAATGAAAACACTTGCCTGTCAACAGTAGGAATATGCACGAGCTGTTTAGAAAATTAGCAGGAAAAAAAGCAAGAAAGCAGTATTTGCGACAGGATCCATTACAGGTATAAGCGATTATACAAAGTAGGTATGGGGGTTTTAACGAAGCGAGAATGAATTTGGGAGCTGTCAGCGAAACGATACACTGATCGCTTATCTGATTAGGTCCAGCATGCAAGGGGACCATGTCTTTATCGCGTTTCGTAAGAGAGGCCAATGATGTTGAACTCCATCAGCAGCAAACCAAATCTATTACTCTGCGTAATCGGCATAATGCGACAGGCGCCACAAATGAAATTGGTGGCTGCGCGCGAGAGACCACATGATGTCATCATCATCATCATGAGCGTGGTTATGCCCACTGCAGGGCAAAGGCCTCTCCCATGCTTCTCCAACTACCCCGGTCATGTACTGAATGTGGCCATGTTGTCCCTGCAAACTTCTTAATCTCATCCGCCCACCTAACTTTCTGCCGCCCTCTGCTACGCTTTCCTTCCCTTGGAATCCATTCCGTAACTCTTAATGACCATCGGTTATCTTCGCTCCTCATTACGTGTCCAGCCCATGACCATTTCTTTTTCTTGATTTCAACTAAGATATCATTACCTCGCGTTTGTTCCCTCACCCAATCTGCTCTTTTCTTATCCCTTAACGTTACACCAATCATTCTTCTTTCCATAGCTCGTTGCGTTGTCCTCAATTTAAGTAGAACCCTTTCGTAAGCCTCCAGGTTTCTGCCCCGTACGTGAGTACTGGTAAGACACAGCTGTTATAAACTTTTCTCTTGAGGGATAATGGCAACCTGCTGTTCATCATCTGAGAATGCCTGCCAAACGCACCCCAGCCCATTCTTATTCTTCTGATTATTTCAGTCTCATGATCCGGATCCGCAGTCACTACCTGTCCTAAGTAGATGTATTCCCTTACCACTTCCAGTGCCTCACTACCTATTGTAAACTGCTGTTCCCTTCCGAGACTGTTAAACATTACTTTAGTTTTCTGCAGATTAATTTTTAGACCCACCCTTCGGCTTTTCCTCTCCAGGTCAGTGAGCATGCATTGCAGTTGGTCCCCTGAGTTACTAAGCAAGGCAATATCATCAGCGAATCGCAAGTTACTAAGGTAGTAGCATGATGATGCTACTACCTGCTACTGATGATGCCACACGATGTAGCATGTCCAGAAGAATGTGCGAGAGACAAGCCCAGATGCTGTACACTGCTCATCCATGTCACGTTCTGACTCTGGCGATACGATGGGTCGCTACACTACTTGAATGCTAATCACGTTAACTTCGACAATCATTTAGAGAAAGGTACCGGCGGAATGTTTTTCTGATCAACAGTGAGTGAACGAGGATTAAAAAATTATGGGGTTTTACGTGCCAAAATCACTTTCTGATTATGAGGCACACCGTAGTGTGCCTTTCGACGCCTGGGGTTCTTTAGCGTGCACCTAAATCTAAGCACACGGGTGTTTTGCCGGGGTCGCGATTCGATCCCGCGACCTCGTGCTCAGCAGCCCAACACCATAGCCACTGAGGAACCACGGCGTGTCCCATAATGTGAATGAGGATGCCATGAGCACTAGCTGTAGCCCAATTCTTACATGGCCACTTGTATCCACAATGGTAGAAGACACGGAAATACTCAGATGGAGATAAGGCTGTTTGCTAAAAGGTCCGTACGAGGCTGAGCTTGTCTTGTACAACTCCACTGTTAACCCCACTGTTAACTTGAGCGCATTGTCTTGCTTGGATTCCCATTTTGCGTGTTCTCGCCGTCAGAAAACAAAATGACCTTTATACAGGGCACGACGTACCGTGTTGCTAAGGGTATATTTTTGCTTTGTGGATAATTCAAAGATTGCTCTTTCCGTGGTGGCTTGTTCCCCTGCATTATGAACCTGAGTGGCGCCTCTTGTGGTTATAATTGTACGATGCTCTATAATGAAGAATAAGTGGGAATTCGAAGGCAAAGGCAAGGGTCGAACAAGGTGGCCTGCGCTGTTGAGGTTCTGGAGAGCATTCTCCTGTGTTCTATTCAATATAATGAACCCATACTTGAAGTTCACGTTCATATAAATACATTTTCATAATATTTTCTTTGAGGAAGTGCAGGCTTAAGGTCAGGGAGCTGGGAAATTTGTCTTTTTCAATCAGTTTCAAACGATGACCTGTTTTTTCTTCCCAACTCTGGCGCACTGTTCTCGTTTTTGAATCAGAATAATCCTCGACATGCCACGGGTTTTACCATCCATGTATCCGACTTGTAGTACTCCCTGCCAGACAACAAGTTGATGCAATGTGTCAAGCAATGTATAACAGAAAGTAGTGATACGCAATTGTTTATTAGTAGCTGTCTTCTTTCTTTGAAGATTTCATGAAAATTCTATCATTTTATTTAAATTCCACGCACGTAAGATGGGAAGGAACACTCTTTTTACAGTACTCAGGCGTTTGTAGTGGTTCTAGCGCTGCGCCTGTTCTCAGCAACCTTTTTTTGCCTTATGTGGACTGGAGAATTCAAAAGAACATCATGGACTTGGTTGCTAAGGCTGTGCGATCTGTTGATGATTTTCTGGTTAGTGTGAAACCTTTTGACGTACAAATAAATGTCGCTGATGGGCTAAAGGTGTTCAGGGAATGTGGTGAAAGCCTCAACTTCATGCGTGAACTGCCTGTTGAAAGTGAGCTACAGTTCTTGCACTTAAAGATGGTATTTTCTGCAGCAGACCACGTTTGCTGGGAGTATTCGCCTAATGCAGCGAAGCATTTTTTTAGATTTACTTCTGTTCACTCGAAAGTAGAAAAAAGTGGCATTTGTGTTTCTTGCATACACTTTTAATTATTTAAATCATGCCACCACAGGGTGCAACATAGTTTCGAGAAGCAAGTATGCAGAATAAAGGAAGCAGGGTGGCCCTACTGGTGTTATCACAAGAGCTTGCGAAAAGGCGGCAAAATCAGTTAAAGGAATTCTGAAAAGAGCAACAGTTGACGATGTTCCTAAGAGTAGAAGGAGTGCAGTTTCACTTTCTTATGAGCATAAGCTAGCACACGGGTTAAAAAAAGGATGAAGGATGCTTAACCTTTGCCTTTAAAAGCGGAACGTGACAGCATTCAAAGATCCCTGTCTGCTTCTCACGCTTCCCGGCAGCTAGAGCGTATGTAACCTTATTCTTTACCTGGAAGCGCTGGCCGCAAACACTACGCACGAAGGCGGGCTTTCTGGTAGAAACGCCGGATATTGCTTTAGCCGCGATGCGGCGGAGACGTGTGCCACCTGGAGGTATTGCAAGGAACCAGGCGTACCGCGCCACTCCGTGGCCTTCGAGATAGCCACGGGCCAGCGCGCGCATGTGGCGCACGTCGTGGGCGGTCTATGTGTATATGGTAGAAACACTGGAAAAGGTGTTTCTTTGAGTTTTCGCGTAACAGAAATATGTTTTCTCGCATAGTCAAATTACAATTCGACGCTATGACGTCCTTAAGTTGTGTTTAAGCCATACTCTACAATTTCTCTGCGTATTGTAGGTTGAGAAATTCACTTAGTTAATTAACTTCCTTGCGCAACATAGAGGGCCTGGGTATGGGTGGTTCGAAATATTTTTTTTGCCGAAGTGACGTACGAGGCTGGACGCAGGACGGCCGCGCCGACACCAAACTTTGTGCGACGCGGGGCCCTCAACGCTATCCCGGAAAAACGCGGCAAAAAGGTATAAGCATGGACAAAGAAATTCAACGAGAGGGGACACTCCGCGAAAACTGGCAACGCGAGGATTGGAAAAAAAGAATGCTAAATTAAGTTACAGACGTTTTATTTTTGTAATGCTTTCCCTCCAAAAGTACAAAGTAATACGTATGAATGAACTTACACTTCGTGACTTATTTTTCTTGAGATACCTAGCAACAAGCTAATGACACGCCAATCGCGCCAGATACATGCGTTATGCGCCATACACGCCACCGAAGCGCGCAAAGTCATGTGAACTTCGCCTGTTTGGCGACTCGTCTTATTTGGATGGTGTCTGTTCTTTGGGCTCCCGGCGTTTTCTGGCGTTCCTTCTTCATTTCGACATGGCACCACTGCACCATAGGGCTACGACAAAGTGAGAAATTTCGTTCGATAGCCTGACACGCATTGTAGTCAAATTAGGCTTAAGCCACACAATCGAAACTGGGGACGCAGTTAGCGAGGAACAGCTCGGCCGTCCTGGCGCAGTTAATTTGAGTTAATGACTCGTACTGGGAGATGTTTTCGCTTTCTATGAGGGCCAAAATCATTGTAACTTATTTAGGTTGTCTTTGGGCACTCTACTCCGAACCCAGATTTGTGAGGCAGTTAGAGAAAAGCAGCCCGACTGTGATGACAGTTTTGTGTGTATTGCATCTCACGGGGAAAAATTCGTCACGCTTTTCCTGGTCCCAACATTATTGTGATTTATTTAGTTACATTTTGGGATACTTTTGAGGAACGCGCGCCGCGCCTGGTGTTGTGACGCAGTTATCAAAAAGCAGCTCGCCCTTATGACGCAGTTAGTTTCGCATGTACTGAAACTGGGACGAGTTCGTGACGTTTCCTCTGCCCCCCCCCCCCCCCCCTCAGCATTGTTGTAATTATTTTATTGCTTTTTTGGATACTTCTGAGGTACGCGCGCCCCGCCTGGTGCTCTGACGTAGCTAGCGAAAAGCAGCTCGGCCCTGGTGACGCAGTTAGTTTGGCATGTACGGAATTTTAGTGGGACAAGTTTATTACAATATTTATGACCCCGCAGCAACATATGACTTCTTTCGGTACTCACGCTTATCAAAAATGCGAAGAGTGATAGACAGGGCAGATATCAATGGAGTGTGTTGCTTGCGCTAGCAAAACGTGCCAAAGATAACGCCGAGGAGCACAACAATCGAGAACTCTAAAATTGTGTCTTTGGAACGAATGAAAAGAGGATTTGCACTCACGTATTTTTCTTCAGTTCGAGTAGAAGGCATTCTGCGAGCATCTAACATGGACTGGCTGAGAGCCTGGGTTGTGGCCACCTCTGTGAACTTGGCGTACTATTGCATTGTCTGAGGCCAAGTTGTTTTAGAAACTAGCAGTTGCCCGAGTATTTGTGCTCTTAAAGCCCAGGATGTAATGCCCGGGAAGGGAAGGGAGTGCTTAGAAATCAGATGTTTTCTTCATAGTCTATGGTATTGTTTGGGATCAGTTGGGTTTTTTCTAGACCATGCATATAAAAGTGTATTGCTTTTGCTTGTAATGCCACCCATTCACCACTTACACACTTTTCGCCTCTACACGCAGTATTCCTGTAAGGTCTATATACAAAAATGATAGGTGCTTGTAATTTACTTTTTTCACCTGATGCCTTCCGGTGGAGCTTCGTACGGCAACTACATCTGCTTACATGGTGCCACAACTTTGGATGAACGCACAAAGAGCCCGGAACGAGAATTTATATAGCGCAAAATAAACATTTAATCGCCTCACAAGGCGCCTTGCGTGTACCTTATGAAGTTGCATGTTGCACAAATTCGATGGCGGTTTGTAATGACGGTCCGCAATAATTTTTACTAAATAATAAAATGATTCCTTGCCAAGGCATCGCGGCTCAGCAGTAGAAGCGAAAAAAAAATGCCGTGCCGATCAGCGGAGCCGTCGTGTCGTGTACCAGCTGGCGTTAAAAACGAGCGCCAGAAAATGGAAAATAGAAGGTGTTAAGGGATAAGAAAAGAGCAGATTGGGTGAGGGAACAAACGCGCGTTAATGACATCTTAGTTGAAATCAAGAAAGAGAAATGGGCATGGGCAGGACATGTAATCAGGAGGGAAGATAACCGATGGTCATTAAGGGTTACGGACTGGATTCCGAGGGAAGGGAAGCGTAGCAGGGGGCGATAGAAAGTTAGGTGGGCAGATGAGATTAGGAAGTTTGGAGGGTCAATATGGCCACAATTAGTACATGACCGGGGCAGTTGGAGAAGTATGGGAGAGGCCTTTGCCCTGCAGTGGGCGTAACCAGGCTGATGATGATGATGATGATGATGATGATGAATCCCATCGGATCGGTGTGCTACAATGAATTTGGCCGCTGGGCCTTATGGGAGTGTCCACCGTTGTTGAATTTCTTTCTCTATGGTCTAAGGTTGATGTTGTCTTTAGTGTAGGTCCCATGCTTGGTGAGATTTGTCCAACTGTCCACGAAAGAAGGAATGGAGTGGCGAGTGACACACGTGCAGGAAGTTCTGTCAACTATACGAACGAGTACGTGAATTGCAAGATTCAAATTGTTTGTGAAATACTGTGCTCTTGTGGAAAGGTTTAGATAGAGCAAACAAATGGATGTTTAAATATCGGGATCCAGGAACATGCGCTGAATGTAACGAATGGTACTGGTTCACATTTGGCGGTTCACTGCCGCTTAAGACTGTTTAAACCCATTTTCGATAAAACTGAGATCTTGTATAGGAGTAGAGCAGAAAAAACAAGAAAAATAATGGAAGCCCATTACATGTTTTTAAAGGGCGACAGATGCATCAGTCAATCCTCTATATGTGTGTCACAGGCGGAAGTCTCATACCTTCGGGAGGGTATGCAAATCACTTCTTGATTAGCCAGCTCTGCTTTGTTCACGTATATGCTACTTTCGTTTTCTTGTGCACACTTGAGAGAGTGGTCCCTCTCCTTTCAGTAAAGTTTTCTACTTATTCTGTTTCTTCGGAAATACACTGTTAGTTGCGAGAAGCAGCCGTGCTTGTCGTTTCGCTTTTTCTCGTCTACGTATGTTTCGCGCACTTTTTCGTTAAGATAGGCCCACAGCAACTCGACCAGCTTTGAGTTTTGATGCATGGTTTCCGGCTTGACGGAGCGCAGGACTAACACGAATTACTGAAGTTTACAACTGCTTATAGGTTATATCTGAAGGCGGGTTTTCTCGTTTGAGTCGCTGTCTTATTTATTACACGCATAATTGTTCCACGGACTAGAAAGTTCGTCCATTCGCTGTGGTCGCGTGTGCGGCCATTTCCTTGGTACTCACAATGTTTATGTTACGTAGTAAGCAGTGGCGGGTAGCTTTCCAGTATTTCTGCGAATGTCCTACGATTAAACCACCGCTCGGCTAAAATTTTTCAGTTGGAACATGTGTCCCACGACAAATATGGAACAGTTTAACAGTGATCGTTTATTAGCAAACTAGACATTGCAATTTCTTGTGCAACTTACGTACTACTTTTCGAACAATACACCCGAACAGGCCGGATCGCTCTATATCCAAAAAGATTTCTAATTATGCGTTGGAAATGGACAAAAGAAAAGCAGACTGTATAGGTTTAATTTGTACCCTGTACGTTCACAGTCGGATAAGGAAAGAAGAACGTGACGCACGCGATTCGCTGATAAAATAATGGTGTTTCAGAAAGAACAAATCCTATGCAGAGTAATTTGCATTGCCGCATCAATTTGTGGTACGCTTGCGAAAGTATCACCCATTGTAAATCACACGACATTCCACAATCAGGCAAGCACTTGAGCAGTGGTATCGCCCTATTGCCTTACAACTCCAAAAGTGTCCGGCACGTGCACGTGTGAAGCAGAGAAGAGGAGTATCGCTGCCTTCTATCTGGCCACAAAAGTAGGTGTTTTCATGAGACACTAGAGGAGGCAACGATCCGTTCGCTGAACGTGGGTCTTTTTAAAGGCAAACGTCAATTCGCAGATGTTGCGGACGCAGCACTTCGCTAGGTTCTGTCTTTGTCTCGTGGCACAGATGGTCTTTTTGGGACCTTCGATCTTTACACGCCACATAGTCGGCTGAAATTGTCAGTGGTTTAATAAAAGCATAGTTTATGGGGTTTTACGAGCGAAAACCACAATCTCATTATGAGGCACACCGGAATGAGGGAAACCCGCCATGGTTGCCTAGTGGCTATGGTGTTGGGCTGCTAAGCACGAGGTCGCGGGATCGAATTCCGGCCACAGCGGCCGCAATTTCGATGAAGGCGAAATGGGAAAACAGCCGTGTGCATCAGGTGCACGTTAAGGAACCCCAGGTGGCCCAAGTTTCCTGACGCCCAAACCACGGCGGGACTCGTCATCAGATCGAGCTTTTGGCAAGTAAAACCCCATATTTCGCTTTTTTTATACGGGAACTTCATATTATTTTGACGACTGCGTTTCTGTAGCGTGCTCAAAAATCGTAGAGAACGAGCGTTTTTGCATTTACGCGCCATCGATATGCGGCTGCTGCAGCATGGATTGAATCTGCTGCTTCTAGCTTCATAGATTACTGCTGTAGCCATGTACCTATCGGGGCCGGTCGTAGCTGTTGACGGAAAAACCAACTTGACACCCCCTGTCTATATGATTTTGTTCTTCGGTGAGAAGAATCGTGGGAGAACGAACTCAGAATTTGGTGCTTGCTGGGTATGACGAACTCATAAGAGCAAAGCACCAAAAAGGGTTTTCGATTCCACCTGAATTAAATATTGTGGGTCCCCTGTGCATAAGGAATGTTGCCACGCATGTGTTATAGTTCAGCCATATCTTTTCATGTCAAGCCAGGCAGAGAAAGTTCTTGAGAGCAATGGTGCTTACCACATGCATTACGAGCTCTGAGTATGCTGAGCTGAAGGTGAGAAGATCTTCTGCGGGTCAACATGCCCAGCCATAGCAAGCATGACCACTGATGAAGGTTTGGTTCATGTCGAAGTAACGCACTGATAGATAATTTTGAATTTCTACCTTGAGGGTGGAATGTGGGGACACCTAGCAATGATTTCTAATAACCTGTGTTGTCTTATGCGCTGGATCATATTCGCGCTGGTAAAATGCAATTAATCTGTCACCAATGTACCAAATCAACAAATAGACAACTGAAGATAGCCAACCAATGCTATAGGTCGTTCAACTTTGGCGCCAGACACGAGCTGGCACCGACATTTCTTACCTGAACAAGAACTTTTACTCAAATATGATGCATGTGGACTGCAGGCAGAAGTTCGTTTGTTGCAAAAAACTGTCTGCGCCAGCGTGAAAAGGCTTCCTAAAATTTAGGCTTATTCTTACTTGCATAGCCCCTTTTAGAGCAAAGTCAAACAGGGTTGCGAGAATGCATAAATATTTAAGGCGGAATTAAAACCCAGTGAGACGTCAAACCGCCTTGGGGTGCGTGTTGCTTCTTAATTAATTTATTCTATCATGGCGTGCTTACTACCAAGAGTCATGCTGAGTTAACCAGCGCAGCGTCGCACACATTTAACAGGGTGTCTCACGTAAATTTTGTCATACATTAAAGATATACAAATTCCACATAGGTGGACCGAACCAAGGTAATCCTATGTCGCTTGGAGATATCCGCGTTATTTTTTAATGCGGCTTCATTATATAATTAGTCCTAATCATCTACTTACTTCTCAAATATTATAATTAGATGAAAAGTGTCAATGAGAAAATTGTGGAGCAACGTGAGAAACTCCCGATACAGCTTACTGTTGCTCAATACGTGCTACTTAAAAGTGTTTCTTTAGTATCAAAGAAGCATGGAGCGGCCAGTCACGCGGCACTTTTGCATTTACTCGCGGGCTTCTTTCACGCTCGGAAAGCCGCTTTTATGTAGTACGTATTGAGAAACTGGAAGCTGTTTCGGAAGTTTTTCATGTTCCTTTGAGATTTTTCCATTGATACTTTTCATCTGACTATACCATAAGAGAAGTTCATTATTTATTAAGAGTCATTATCTAATTAGGCCGCTTGCAAAAATAAAATATTGCATCTCCCAGCGACGGCAAACATCATTACCTCGGTGCGGTCTAATTACGTAGCGTTTCTATATTCTTCAAGTTTGGCTCAAGTTACGTGAAACACCCTTCATAAAGTCCATATTTGCACGCGTATCGACACAGCATTCCGTTTTGTAGACACTGAATATCACCCTAACTTCATGCAGCAAAGCAGTCGCAGTGTCTATTCTCGACTTTTCTTGAGCTCATGAATTAGCGCTTTTTACAGATGACCTCAATATGCTTCGAATCCCTATTCATGGCTACCACTCCCAGATAAAAATGTTTGTTTCTAGACCAGATATTTTTCTTCTTCCTTCATTTTATTTACACGAGCAAATCGATTTCGTGGTTCAGCATTTCAGCGTCTTGCGGTGCAAATGGCGCAAATAAAATTCACGAAGCTGTTGCGCAAAGAAGGCAGTTTTGCCTGAAGGCGAAGCCTTGAATGCATTAAGAAGGCTTGGAGTAGCGTTCGTGCTCCTTGCGTGGAGTTATGACAATACACGGAGGTGACATGGCGTGACGCAGCTAGAGGGACAACTGCGGCTGCGAAGCGGGAATAGCACCCTGGAATATGCCAAAGTTCTCGGAGTACTTATGCCATGACAAACGCCGGTAGCGACGCTAGGCCGCACGCCTTGACGCTGCATAAGTCGAGACCATTTTGTCTATTCACTATTTTATCTCGTGTATGGCATGAGCCGCAAATAAACCCGTGCGCCTATATAGAACAGCGTAAGCCAGGCTAACTGGAATAGTCGCTTCCATAAATTCCTTCTATTTTACTTTTTACTGCCAAGCTGCATATGGATAAATTGCGGAAAAAACATTTCATGCCTCTAGTGATCGGTGTAGAGCGAGAATTTCTCCCGATACGTGGGCGGATCCCGATGATAGCGCCATACCGGTCCGGTCTAGGGTGGAGGTGAAAAAGACTTTGCGCATTCCGCCGACTTGCCAAAATTAGTTTAATATCTTAGGCCAAAAACAACCCGTACCAGATATTAAGTATGTTGACACGTGTACTTA
This sequence comes from Dermacentor andersoni, assembly GCF_023375885.2. Classification (NCBI taxonomy): domain Eukaryota; kingdom Metazoa; phylum Arthropoda; class Arachnida; order Ixodida; family Ixodidae; genus Dermacentor; species Dermacentor andersoni. The sequence goes on along the minus strand of NC_092815.1, from coordinate 167,997,213 downwards.
TATTTAACGGGCGACCACGTTTCGCCGCCTAACAAATGTTATCGCACAGCGCGGGACGCGTCTGCATGTATCCGAAGTTTCTGGAAAGTTATCGATGCTTCTATCCGCTGTGTGTTGTCGCCGAACCTTGTGTTATCTGATTTTATCGCGTGACTCGAATGTTGTAGAACTTTGTGGAAGGCAGGCGGGTCCCAACGATTAGTCTGGAACCTTCGATTACTGTTGTATAAAAGCCGACGCACTTGACCCGCTGATCAGATTTTCGACGATCGCCGACCGTGTTCGCCGCTATCGTTGTGCTATAAGTGTAGCCTGTTTTGTGGGCACAGGTTCGCCCAATAAAATTTAGTTTTGTCGTTCACAGTATTGCTACTGTGTTCTTCAACATCACCACCACGTGACAATATAAATAAAGATACTACACTTTCACCCATGTCGGCCATGTCTGTATACGTTTGCACCGCCTTCTCTTTTTCGTCATTCCAAGCGCTTGCCTATCTCTTTTCCTTTCCTTTCGCTATGCCGTGGTGGTGGTTCCGCAAACGTGCTGCCCGCAAGGACCGCGATGCCGAAAGATATGCGAACCGTCCATGTGGGCCCGATCACGCAAACTTGGAACTTTTCACTGCAGCAAAGGCAAGGTTTCAGAGGGGGTTTGCGTGGAACCAGCTTTATGTGGCCTGTGTTGTGTGTGACCGCTTGTGGTTTGCAAGTTGCCTCACAACTATTACTGCACTGGGGCACGTTGACTGCCGCACGATCGCCTTGGCTACGGTGAAGCAGTTGGTGCCCTAGGAGTGCGATGAGGTGCGTGGTGTTCTAAGTGCCGGCATTAATTTGTAAATGGTTTCTTGCCGCGTTCTGGAACGATACATCGTTATGTATACCCCCGGTACCACATCATCTTCCGAGTCTAAACATCGTAGCGGAGCGACTAGTCGCGTGTCGCCTTCCATTTATATGCATACGGCGTTTAACACACAGCAATGGACAGTTCACCACTATAGAGCCTACATACACAACTTCAGTGGTCATCCACCTTAACGAAATGGAATGGCAATGGTGTTTTTTTTTTTTTCAAACGGAGTCAACGAAGGCATCGCTTTGCCTGCCAATATATTCATGTCTTTAACTATACCTATGCGCATTGAAAAATTGCTGCTTTAACAAACCTCTTCTTTTATTTGGTACGTATGTGCGATTCAGCTCTTGCAGGTGCAACATCTTCCGATTTGAGCCTATGCAATGCCTCCATGACTGCTGAGGATTAAGTCTAAACCTCAGCAGTCATGGAGGCATTACGGAATCAGGGTGCAGATGAGCCATATGTAAAAATACTGAAATATATCTATAGCGACTCCACAGCCACTGTAGTCCTCCGTAAAGAAAGCAACAAAATTGCAATAAAGAAAGGCGTCAGTCAGGGAGATACGATCTCTCCAATGCTATTCACAGCGTGTTTATAGGAGGTATTCCGAGACCTGGAGTAGGAAGAATTGGGAATAAACGTTGCTGGAGAATGCTTTAGGAACTAGCTATTCGCTAATGATATTGCCTTGCTTAGTAAAACTCAGGAGACCAATTGCAATGCATGCTCACTGACCTGGAGAGGCAAAGCAGAAGGGTGGGTTTGAAAATTAATCTGCAGAAAACTAAAGTAATGTTTAACAGTTTCGCAAGAGAACAGCAGTTTACGATAGGTAGCGAGGCACTGGAAGTGGCAAGGGAATACATCTACTTAGGGCAGGTAATGAACTCGGATCCAGATCATGGGACTGAAATAACCAGAATAATAACAACGGGCTGGGGTGCGTTTGGCAGGCATTCTCAAATCATGAACAGCAGGTTGCCACTATCCCTCAATAGAAAAGTCTATAACAGCTGTGTCTAACCAGTACTCACGTATGGGGCAGTAACCTGGAGGCTTACGAAAAGGGTTCTGATTAAATTGTGGAAGATGCAACGAGCTATGGAAAGAAGAATGATGGGTGTAACGTTAAGGGATAAGAAAAGAGCAGATTGGGTGAGGGAACAAACGCGGGTTAATGACATCTTAGTTGAAATCAAGAAAAAGAAATGGGCATGGGCAGGACATGTAATGAGGAAGGAAGATAACCGATGGTAATTAAGGGTTACGGACTGGATTCCAAGAGAAGGGAAGCGTAGCAGGGGGCGGCAGAAAGTTAGGTGGGCGGATGACATTAAGAAGTTTGCAGGGACAACATGGCCACAATTAGTACATGACCGGGGTAGTTGGAGAAGTATGGGAGAGGCCTTTGCCCTGAAGTCAGCGTAACCAGGCTGATGATCATGATAATGACGCACTATTTGCCTCTTTGTGTAAACGTTAGCATTTCAAGAAGTGTTCTTTACCATCTGCACCATTTCTTTAGTTTCTCAGAGCACTTGTTCTTTGGTGAATAATTACTGCTTCATGAAATGTTACTACTTTATTAGCCACTTTATCCAAATTTTTGTTTGTCATTATGATATGGAGGTATACCAGCGAAGCCATCGGCCGCTCTAAATCTACGCGACAGCTCGCACCCGCTCGTCGTTGTGCGTTTTAGTAAACTCAAAGTCGCCTTTGTGAGTAGCAATGTTGAGACCCAGATTTTGCTTCGGCTGCTTAGGTGCTTCTTTGTTCCCCCATCCCCCACGTGGGTCTTTCATAAAAGCAATGGTCACATTATGCTGGTCCATACCACCTGCTGCGACAAGTTATTGATGTCACAAATGATATCATTCCTGCCTGTCCCTCAGCGTCGTTGCCAGCAACGAGGCACATTGTTCACATAGCCCAGCCACAGTCCTTCAAATACTGCTACTTCGAAGATGCTTCTGCCACCGTAGGTCATGGCGTGGGACGGCAGCAGATAAATGCCACCTCCGCGTGGGTATAAGGAAGAGCAGGACGACGAAGTTGTTGCAATCTTTGTCGGTCGCCAATTTGATCCTACTTGAACTAATGCTGTAACTGTACGTTGTGCAGAGGTGAGCAGCCCTGTCTACAATGCGCCCACGGGGCTCTGCGGAGCAAGCGAACGTCGTCTAACATTAGCCTCTGGGTTCTAGATAAGGGTCCCTTGCGGATGCGCGGCAAGAAGAGCTGGGTGCCTGCTTGTCGCTTCCTTGTTCCGTTTCCCACCTTTTGCATTCGCTTCCCGCCTCCAGTACTGCGCTGCATGCCTGTGCCTTTAACACGACATTGCAGCGGCGGCCAGTGCAAAGCCCTGCCATCGTGTTTTACGCGTGTAATTAGGTGGTCAAGCACGAACCCGCAATTGCTAATGGGCGACCATGCGTTTTTCAATACGCAGGAAGCTTCGCACCAGGAGAGCAGTTCTTAAAAGCCATCGACAAAAATTGGTATCGCCTTTGAGCGGTGTACAACATTGCAGTCACCTTCTACAACTCCTTGCCTGGCAGAATTGCTAGCGCTGAAGTGGTCCGTGCGGGTGTGATCGTATACGGAGTGGAGCGCTGTTTGCTTAATTAGCCACTTAGTGATACTTCTTGAAATCATCTATGGAAGCCACCTCTCGACTCCTTGACTGGGTCCTGTTCGTGTCTTGCTTTATCCCTGCCCCGAACTCGGTACTATTCATGCAATCATTTTTAATTCTATTCATTTCTTCATTCTTCCTCAATTTCTCTTTCTCTTTTTAACTGTGCCGTGGACATCATATTGTAGTGCCGAAAAAATGGAAACAAAGATTCTGAGTGACAAACAGAAATGCAGCAAATACGGCGCTACACTCGCAACTGTGTATTAGGCACGAAGCTTGCTATGTATATACCGCGCACACTCTCGACACCACGGAGCGGCAAAGAGCAAGCGACAAGTTATTTTGTTTGTGACGAAACTACCAGTTTAATTTATGCGTCATATAACGAAACGGGTGTTTGTCTAGCGCATGCTTGACCACTGATATGAATGCGTTATACATCTAGCACTTCCCGCCTGGGTTTGTCTCTACTCCTACTTACGATTCTCCCCTCAGAAAAACGTGGCCTACAGCAGCACGATCTGCAACGTGCAGAGAGATGGACACTCATATCGTTTTTTCAAGTGTTGCATGTTTCCTCATTTGCTCGTTCACACAACGGCCGGTCTGCCCGACGTAGGGTTTTCAGAAACTTAGCTGTGTCTGGTAAACCAAAGCAGTGGCACACTTTTGTACATAGTGGTTTGTGTGCTTGATATTGCACACTTGCGCAGTACATTCTGTGATTCAGTGGCATGGGCGAACCAGTTTGTTCGGGGTGTCCCCACATCTGTTCGCCACGTTCTTGAAGTTGCGGTTCACCTTGTAGAAATAAGGCACCATATGGACCTTTCTTCGGGAATCCTGTTCATCTCCTTCACCCACGTTGAGATAAATGCTGCGTTCGAGCTTCTACAGCAAGATTTCTGCCGTGCACCGATGTGATGACTGAATGAGGAAATCCGACATTTAGAAGCCACTGAATCCGATGTTCAAAATTGTTTGATGAGAATTCGTCGCTTCAAGTTCGTGATGGCCAAATTAGTGTGGTAAATGACGCCCATTATGCAGACGCCTTTGATTGGTACAATTGGTCGTTGTTTCATGCTGTGAAAATCTGTTATTCTTCTACGCCTTTCCAGACGCTTCCACTGTCGCTTTTCCAGTGAGGATATTTTTTGGCATGTTTAATCGGACTTGCTTAATTTGATTCGGCGCTATCCCCTCGACGAAGACGGAAGGGACCTGTTGGTTAATTGCTCGAAGGCTCATGGAGGAATCCTCGGGCACGAATAGATGGTGCGAAGCCAGCGTTCACTTTTTGAAAGGTATGTGTATACCGCAAGCAACAAGGATACAAGAAGAAACGAAGACAAAGACAAGCGCCAACTATCAACGACGAAAATTTTACTTCCGGGATCGGTCATACTTGTACTGCCAAACAACCACGTGCACACTATGATAGCAACCATGCGAATGACGGCATGAAAACAACCTAAAACCGAAACAACAGGAAAACACAAGAAAATCTAAATGACATGTGGAAAATTCTGTTCAGCCTTTATGGCATGAGCAAATAATCGAGCTGCCTCGCGAACAATGACAGTGACAGTTTGCTAATGCATTGGTCAGTGGCCGGGAGGATCTGCTCCGTTTCTATTGATGCGCATGGAATAAAAGCTGAACCGCTTTTCCATACGTCATTTAGATTTTCTTGTTTTCTCCTGTTGTATCGGTTTTAGATTGTTTTCATGCCGATATCCTCATGGTTGCTATCAGAGTGTGCACATGGTTGTTTGGGGGTATTCAATTGAGGTTATTCAATAAAAATCTGGAGGTTCCACGGAATTTGTTGCTAGCCTGCTGCGGAGAAAAATTCTACTTGACCGGCTCATTCATTACGCACTATCACTGTACAGTTTCACTTCCATATAGCGAAGTAAGTAAAATCCGCAATTTGCTTTGTTATATCAAAATTATCTTGTACTGAAATTCGACCTCTTATGCAAAGAAGCACAGCCGCTGGCCCAATCTTCTTCGATGGAAAGGAACGCAGTATTTCCTGAGTCATCGGGGAGTCGAGAAAAACAAATTCGAATACAGAAATAATTATTTTTTATGAATTCGGTAGTCAGCGACGAACCATACGGTTTCATACCACGTCCATGATATCTTCATATCGGTGGTACGAATTAATCGAAGCCGGGCGCCGCGGGTGATAGCGTCGCGTGCACTGAGACGACGCCTGCGTGAAAAGCGCCGGTAGCGGGAAGCGAATGCTTCATCTAGCTGTCGCTCCAATGGATCATTGAACTTCGAGATTACGCAATTTCCAATACTAAGTGCACGAGAAGGCAGCTTATTACCTCTCAAGAAAGGCGCGCGCCTGCTGATGCGCTGAGACGTGCTTGCAGCCATGCGCAACAACAGCCGAGATGTGCGCCAGAAATCGCAACGCGTGCCAAATTAACCCCCCCCCCCCCCCTCATGTGCGTTCTATCGCGTTACCGTGAGCTCGCTCCCCTCCCACTCTGTTCCTTTTCTCGCGCGTAAAGGCGGCACTCGTGAAGCCACCGTCTTTCTTGTCTAACCTTCGCACTCTTTCACTCTCACCTAAAGTACAAAGTGCGCGGAGCACGATAGGATCTTATGGGACTTGGACTCTATTTGGAACACGTTGTAGCTTCACTTCGGCGCTCGCTCTTGTCACAACGCACGTGATTTGAGAGGTGCGTTTGTAAGCTGCCGCTTGTAATTCAATCATTCGACCACCTATGCCAGCAGAGGTTTTCACTTATTGTCTCGGCGTTGCGGCGCAAGCGAAATTTTATTATATTGAAATCGCATACAAACGCGCTCCGAAAATTTGAGGTTGTAAACACATGGCCTTGTATGGACAAGAGGTTAGCAAAAGTTTATCCTTCTTTATATCGAGAATTTTGTTATATTGAAATTGGTTATATCTATGTTTAACTGTAATATCGAAAGAGATATACCACATTTTGTCAGACATTCACTGTATAATAATCCTTCCTGGGTAAATCGAGGATGTCGGAAAAGCAGTCGTAAATTAAGGCACAACACGAATATTCTTCTTAGATAATACTGAAGATACTTACATGCAATTGACTATATAGAAGGGAGCTAAGGCGGAAAGGTGCCTCTGATTCTCCTTGCTCAAACACTTCATTGGAAAAGCACGGCGTGTTTTCACGGAAAAATGACACAGCAGCGCAAATATCAATGTTATCGCAAAATTCCAGTCGATACCCATATCAGCAACTGACGTAAATGTATACGCAATCAAAAGGGGACGTGATGTAAATGGGCAGAACGTATATCTGTATAGAAGCCTATAAAGCTCCGCATAACTGAAGAACAAGCAGAGTCCTGGTTGCATGTAGTGAGCGACAGGTAAGGATGGTACAATATATTTTATTCTTCACTTATCTTTTGAAAGCTCGTTGCATGTAACGATAATGCGTTATTCTTAACTCTCTGAATATTTACGCGCTCTCTGCAAACTTTCATTTTATTCTTCTTTGGAGCAGTTATTTATGACCTGGCGTTATATGAGTTTTACCCTTTAGGACTTGTTTGTTTCATTTACATCTTTTGTGTTCTGAAATCCTACATGGATTCTTTTTGCGTTTGCCCACTTGTCGAAGCATGAAACAAAACAAGAAAGACAACTCCTGCTAGCTGAAATCTCGAGACAAACTGAATCATTTTTCTTCTGAGTAGATATGAGCTCACTTCTGACTTGTTTAACGTATTGGCTGTAAATACTCATATGCGCAGCTTCTGAAATACAAAAACAAATATTCATTTGGCTAGAAGAGAGAACTGATGTTTTTGTTGCATTGTTTTTCATCTCCATTGAGCGAACTTAAGACTGAGCTATGCAACATATGCTAGCTCATTGGAAGGGGAGTGGCGCACCGCTAAAAAACCGTAAGCGAAAGCAAAAAAAAAGAAAGAAAGAAAAAGTACTAAGTTCTGCAGCTGCTTCGACTGGTCACGACAATTTCAGGCTGCATGTTAATTATGTGTTTACATTTATTACACCGACGCTTTTAAAAGTCGCTTTCATGAGCAAAAGTTGAAAGAGCAACCCCAAGAAATTGCTATTAGAAATATTATTTCACTTAAAAATTAGTTCCTTTCAATTTATAATGACGGAAGTTTGAAATTTTTTCTTTTGCAGACCTTCTAATAAAAAAAATGAAGCAAGTTGTGTGCTTTCTCGTTCTTACGCTTGCAATTACAGCCACATGTAAGTATGTATGTCTGGCATAATGGCCTTGCTGATATCCCTATGCCTTGTGCGCGACCGTATGTTGCTGACGGTTCAAAATGTTTCTCTGTATTTCAGATGGAAGCCCTCGGTAAGTGTGGAAGAGGTTGTTTGTTCAAGCATATTTACGATTACAGATGTGAACAGTGCGCAAAGATAAGTGTTAGATGTTCGCAATATTGTGCTATGTGTCTATAAAACACAATCTCTTTTTCTACGCCAGGCTCCCGATAAATGAAGACGACCATGGTAAGTAAATGATGAATAATATATCTATAGTGCAGCATAAAAACAATACAGCCACCAGCACTGCATTCGTTGTTAGATATTCTTGAGTTACTTTTACTGTTATTCTTAAGTGGGATGTGAAGAGCAGCCGTGTGTTGCTGCGCTTAATGTCTGCAAGCACGTCGTCAGTTAGTGTGCTGTTATTAACTGTTAGCCTGTTACCTTCGCTTTTGATACTTTCACACTCGTATCTCATGCGTTGCCCTAGTGATATGGAATATGCAACATTTGAAGCGTCGCATGAAATATTGTGACCTCTCTCCAGACAATTATGATAATTCAGACAAACTGAATGTTTTGTGGAACTTTCCGTGGACTCGTTGATATGCAGTTGCACCAGTAGTTACGCTTTCTTTAAGATGATCAATTCATACTTGCGCATTATTTGCGAACATCCGCAAAAGGGATTTGATTTAGAAAAGCCTTCGAATCATGTGTATGTTGAGCGGCCCAATCTTCTATCACTACCACTATCATATCATTCATGTGCTAGATATTATCCCTTAGTGAATGCGTGCATTGCACTGCACACCACATGAAATCGGATGTGTAAAGGTTCCGGTTGTATTATATTGTATTGTAATAAAAACCGAATTCTATTAATAGAAAGCAACATATTTGATTACACTTACATGTCGCAGGATATAAATTATCTTGGAAATCAATCTCCCTTTTCGGGCAAATGTTACGGATGCGTTTCAACCATACAATATCGCCGTTTACTTCTGCATTACTAGCTAAACGCTAATGAACACAGTGATAAACAACATAGCTAGTGTATATAAGTATATTTATGTTACTGCTCCCGTACATATCTTTAAGCGCTCGATTTAGTTGTGACTGCGCATAAAAACAAATCCCAAACGAAATTTCGATGTCCCAACATAAAGCGTCACCAACATTACAGGTGACGCAACGGCTCCCTACTGGAAGGGGAAACTCGGCTGGATCCTGGAGCAGATTGGCAAGTTTCTCCAACATTCCGCACAGTCGTCGTCAGCCTACTATTCCTCCGAAGATGCTGCTACACAGCCTCAAGATGTCACCGTCGAGCACATTAGAAAAGTTGCAGAGATGCTCAACAAAGTAGCGGACACCATGCAAAAGGGAGAGAAGGTTAACCTCTTTCATTAGGGTCTGTGGTGCTTTAATTGAAGTAACGTAATTACTTGAGCGGTGAAGCTGTGTCACGCGACACCGTTGAGTGGGCATGCGTATATTTGCGTTATAGCCTGGAGACATGTGATCAAACTAGGCGTTAGAATTTTAGAAAAGAAAACACAAGTTCTGGTTTCACTTTGACCGAATCATTTGGCAATAAAATATTTTCAGAGCACTGGTGTATGCAATTATCAGTCACAGATCTACTGGTTTTAAAGTTTCGCATTTCCACCTCTGACCAACGTGTGCATGACTCAAACAAACCCACGGCGAGGCGTTAAGGAAACGCAATCCTGACAACACAGTGTAACTGCATGGCAAGCTATCAAGTGTAACGGCTTCACGGGGCGAAGGACTATCACAAAAAACGTAAGCTACTGGTCATATGGTGTACCTGAAGACGAGTTTTGTCGTGTTTGTCGTGGCCTTAGTTATCACACGCATAATCATTCCACGGACTAGAAAGTACGTCCTTTCGGTGTGGTCGTGTGTGCGGCCGTTTCTTTGGTACTCATGATGTTTATGTGACGTAGTAAGCAGTTCGCGGTAGCCCACCAGTATAACCGCGAAAGTGCCACGATTTAACCACCGCTCGGCTTCAGTTTTACAATCGGAACATATGTCCCCCGACAAATATTCAACAGTTTAACATCAATTATTTTATTAGCAAAACAGACATTCCAATTTCTTGTGTAACTTACGTACGCCTCTTGAGCAATGCACCTGAAGAAGGCGAATAGCGCTATATTCCAAAAGATTTCCGAATATGTGTTGGAAATGAAGAGAAAGAAAAGCAGACTGTAAAGCGTTAATTTGTGGCCTGTGCGTGGTATACTGAGCTCGCTGTCGGATAAGGAAATGAGAACGTGCCGCATGCGAATCACTGGTAAAATATAGGTGTTTAAGAAAGAACAAAGCCTATGCAGTAAATATGCTCGGCAGCATTGGATGGGATTTATTTTTTGATAGCACAAAAAATTGAAGGCTTGCGAAGGTATCACCCCATTGTTAATCACACAAAATCAGCAGTCACGCCAGCCCATGTTCGCCGGTATCGACCTATTTCCTTACAACTGCAAATGTTTGAGGCGCGTGCACGGGTGAAGCAGTGAAGGGGATTATTGCTGCCTTGTATCTGGGGGCAAAAGTAGGTGTTTTCGTGAGATGTTAGAGGAGGCAAGGACCCGTTTGCTCAGTGTGGGTCTTCCTAGAGGCAAACGGCACTTCGCAGATGATGCCAACGGTGCAGTTCACTTGATACTGATTTTGCCTTCTGGCACACATGACATTCTGTTAGGCCTTCAATCTCGAAGCCCTACAGAGCCTGCTCCACTTATCGGTGGTTCAATAAAAAAAAATGGTTTCTAGGGTTTTACGTGCCAAAATCAACAATCTGCATATGAGCGACACCTGGAACTGTGTATTATTTTGAACCCCGAGGTTGTGTAGCTTGCCGATAAATCTTAGAAAATGTGCATTTTTACATTGTTCCATTAAAGTCGCAGTTTCAGTCCCTGCTACGGCATCCGCAGCAGGGATTGACACTGTGACTTCTAGCTTCACAGAGTATAGCAGTAGCCATGTACCTATCGCGGCCAGCCGTTGTTGGTGGCGGAAAAGCCAACTTGACACTCACTGTTTGTGGGATCTTTTTTCTTTTGCACGAAAAATCCTGTAAGAACGAATTCACACTCGTCCTCCTAAGACTCTGAAGAGCAAAACACAAATATGGGTTTAGGGCTTGACCTGAAGTAATTATACTGCGTCCACTGCGCATGAGGAATGTTGCCATTCATAGGTTAAAGTTTAGCCGTAGCTTTCATGTCAAGACAGGCAGAGAAGGTTCTCGATAGCAGAGGTGCTTACCACGCACATAACGAGGTCCGAGTGTGCTGAACTGAATGCGATATGGTCCTCTGCGGGTTGAGGAGCCCAGTGCCAGCAAGCGTGACCACTGATAAAGGACTGGCTCAGGTCGATGTAACGCACACGTTGATTTATTTTTTTAAATTTCATCTTTGAGGGCGGAATGTGGAAACACTTTCACAATGACTTCTCATAATTTGTACTGTCTTATCCGCTGGATAATCTTCGCGCTGGTAAAACACAATTATTCTGTCAACACTGTATCAAAAGAACAAATACACACCTGAGCAAAGCCGACGAATACATTTTGTGATTTTGTGCAGACTTTTCTAACTTGCTAAAAAACTATTACTGAAAGGTGATGACTGTGTACTGCAGACTGAAGTTCTCCAGGCAGAACTTCGGACTGCAGGCTGAAGTGTCTTGTGCTGCATTTGTATGATCAGCAGAACCAAAATGATCAGTTTCATTTATCAGGAATGGAAGGAATTCTCTGTGCGGAAGACGAGCCGTATTCATGCACGAGCTATATTCACTTATGGCAATACGAAGAAAAAAAACACGCCGACATTAATAAAGGGCGCGCGCTGTGCTAGGCGGGCACGACGCTGTTCTCCTGTGCATCAGGCAAAGTAAGGTGCACTAGGAAGTGGTTGCAATGGAAAGCACCTTTGCGACACCTCATTGTCTCTAAGAGATTGGTTTCGCAGTTATTTGATTTGTTCCTTCGTGTAATGCCTGCTTCGTTATATCACCGGCGCCCAAGATACTCAGTTATAAAAACAAAAACTTTGTATGTTGGGCGCAGGTTATATGACGAAGGCGGAGGCATTAAATGAATGAACACGTCCAGACAATAAAACATCAGTTATAAAAAAACTTACGTTTTATTTCGATAGCAATTATATGGAGACTTCAGGCACCTTTCTCCAATGGCTTCTCCGTGAGGTTCAGTGTGAAGTTCAAGGCAGACTAAATAGTCGCCGCGCGCCGTATGCTGTGTGCGCGGGTGAGAGCGTGTGATCATGAGCGAGGGATCGCGGCTTCATCTCGCGCACACAGCTGAGGAAAGCAGGGAGGAAGCGCATCACGTTACGTCGCTCGCAAGGCTGCTGGGCGAGGGGGGGATTCTACACCGGGCGAGCTGGGTGGCCGCGCGCGCCTCGCCAGGCACCTGAATCTTGAAAGCCATCTGCGACGGGTACGGTGCCCGAGCTGCGCTCTCTACTGGCGGCGTAGTTCGCGTTGATGCGAGCGGCAGCACAAAGGTCAATTCGCTTGCAGCTGCTGCCGCGTTTCCTCCTGCAGCATTTTGACGGCGAGTTTCCGCTTCTGCAGTGATCGAGTGAGATGTGTTCATGTTTTCTTGTTTGCGTCACATCGTGCTTGTTAATTCAGTTTGTATGCCTATGTGTACAAGCTTATACGACCGCGGAAACTACTATTCTTACTTCGTATAGTTGTCCACTGATTTGCTATCACAATCGGTGCTTTCCCTTTCGGGTCAAACTGCGATCACTTTCTCCTTTCTACTGAAGCATGCCTTAGGGGAATGTCTAATCCATCCGCGAACACAATCTTAAAGCAAACTGTACATTTATTCAGGCATGTACTCATAACATATTCTTCCAAGAAGGACTATGATTGATTTACAATACAAGTGCAACACAAAGTGCACAGCATAGTTTCACTGTAGGTTTTTATCACCGAATGAGGTCTGATATCGACACATGTACATACACGTTTATCTTTATTGGGTGACCATGTTTCACCACCTAACACATGTTATCACACAGCGCAGAATGCGCCTGCATGTATAACAAGTTCATGGAATGTTATCGATGGTTTCATCCGCTGTATGTAACCGAACCTTGTGTAATCTGATTGCATGTGTGCGCGACGCCAATAAAGTAGATCCTTGTGGAAGGCATGCGGGTCCCAGCGATTACTCTGGAGCATTCGATGACTGCTGTATAAAAGCTGACGCGCTTGACCCGCTGATCAGATTTTCGACGATCGCCGAGTGTGTTCGCCGCTATCGTTGTTCTGTAAGTGTAGGCTGCTTTTGAGGGCAAAAGTTCGCCCAATAAAACGCTAGTTTCGTTAATCACAGCTTTGCTGACTTCTTCACCGTCACTGCTACATGACAATATACCGAACTCTGAAAGTAAAAAAAAAAAGAAACACGAGACCAAAAGGCAAACTGCAATTACACGATGCTACGCGCGATTTTTTTATTGCTCATGCATATTGTTACGCCAGGTCGCACGCTATGGAGAGGTTGCATATGTAGCAGTACGAGTTAGTTGTTGTTTCCTATCAAGTACGTGACTCATACCCATTATGGTCACTTGGCCAAAAAATGGATGGATTGTCTTGAGGAAGGAAACGAACATTAAGGAAATGTGTACAAAAATTGAGGGACGTTTAAACTTCGCCATTAAGTGTGGAACGCGACAGCATTCAATGGTCTCTGACTTCTCACGCTTCCTAGCAAGTGCCGCTATGTATCCGTAATGTTTACCGGCACACGCCGGCCGCGAACGCTGTAAACGAAGGCCAGATTTCTGGTGTATACGCGGCCTCTTGCGTGGGCCGATCCCGCAGGCCGTGCAAAGCCGCGCCACAAAAATTACATAATTTTCAGGTTTCTGTCATTGGTTCGCACTTTTAATAATGAAGTATCAAAATACTTAACATAGAACACATGCCCTGTTGGTATATCGTTCAACGACATTTGATCGTGAGATGACATTAGCAAAATCCCGAGGCAAAATTTTTCAGAAATCTAAGAGAAGATATCAGCAACTTGATGATATAATTGTGTCGTACTATAACCCGCATATACCCGCATCTCACACAGAAAGGCGCGACATATGCATATACCTAGATTTACGCGGGAATTGTAGCTCACGGACAACTCGGCCGACACCGACACCGGATTTTCTGCAACACGGGGCCCTTGACGCTGTCGCGTTAAAAATGCTAGAATGAAAACCATGCATGCGTTAACGGATTAACTCAAGCAAGCTAGGTGAATGTTTGTCACCGCCAAGTTTCAAGGGGTACGCCAATAAACCATCATGATCAGCAGCTGCAACAGCATCGAATCGTGCCCCTTGTCACAAGATGTGACATGAGCGCTGCGTAGCGTTGATACACGCTAACTATGCATTGCAGTTGCGTTGTGTTCCACCAGGTCTCCCAGTATAATTCGCTCCACCACGAGACCGCTGGCTTTTCACCCTTTTACCTTGTGTTCGGCCGCCACCCTTCTTTGCCATTCGACACACTGCTTCCTTCCTCGATGAACACTCTTACGGAATACGCTCAAGACGTCTTCGCCCGTGCTCGCACGCAATACCGGATTTCCTGCTCCTGGCTCACTGATTCTTAGGCCGCGCAGAGGATCCGCAAGGACAGCCGATATCGGAACGTTAGATTTCCTACTGGATCCGTCGTACTCCTATGGAAACCATGTCACGGCGTCTGCTTCTACACGATATTGCGTCAGCTTGGCGATGTCAACTACGAGATCGCTCCGCTGGACTCGCGTGTCCCCACGGACGTTGTGCATGCGTCCCGGCTGAAGCCTTAGTTTGCCGCGAGTTCACCTCCGTTATAGTAAGTGCCAAGTCGGTGCCTTTCTATGCTGGGGTTTTATTACGCCTTAACGAAAAGGGGCGCCAGTCAAGTGCACAATTTGACGTGCAGAGGTGGAATCGGTCTCGACAGCCATCTTGTTTATTTATTGTTGTCTCTCTTGTAAATATTGTCAAAACATCGTTATATGCGACTTCGGCAACGTAGCAATATTTATATATATATATATATATATATATATATATATATATATGTGTGTGTGTGTGTGTGTGTGTGTGTGTGTGTGTGTGTGTGTGTGTGTGTGTGTGTGTGTGTGTGTGTGTGTGTGTGTGTGTGCGTGCGTGTGTGTGTGTGTGTGTGGAGAGAGAGAGAGAGTGAGTGAGTGAGAGAGACAGGGAGAGAAACAGAGAGACTCATAAAATTAAATTTTGTGATTGTTTGCAAGAAATGCGGAGCGAAGGGCACGCTGTTTCTGTGTTGTTTTTATCGCAGCTTTTGTGTAGTAGAGAAGGCCCTTACTCTTCCATTCCTGGTGGTTTTGGAGTCTCACTGCTATCGGTGTCGATCTTGCGCACGCCTAATTCTGGAGACGTCCTACGTAGCAAGATCGTCTCACTTTCGTACTCTCATTATTTTTTAATGGACTGTTGGCCTAAATGCTGTGTAATTACGATTTTGTGAATTTTTCAGTGCCGTTTCCTTCGAATGACGTTCGCTTGGATCTTAAGCACAGCTACAGGTTCCTCTGCTTTCCGGTTCCTCTGCTTGAGTGGGTACACGGGATGACATCCTTTGCTGTGCACAATCTGGAGCTCTATTAGGTGCGCAGTTGCAGGTGTGAGTACGCTATTTGCAATATCAGTGTACCAGTTCGGGACATGGTTTATGATCCGTGTAGACCAATAGCCAGTCCAATGGGCTGGCTATCGTGAGAAAAAAAAGGCCACAGGAAGGAAATCTTGTGAAATTAACGGAATAGGTCTTGCTCAAATCTTATGTGCTTACGATGAAATTGATATTTCTACTTAAACCTAATTATGACTAATAAACAATTAGTAGCCGTTGCTTCAGCTTCGTGGTCTTGATCGTAAACTACGTGAAAAAATAGCAATTCTTTTTCAAGAATGTTTTGTAAGGCAAACATTAAATATATGTTCTTGGCGTCTGCTTCGTATTATTGTAGAATCATGTACTTTATGTAAGGCCAGAACCATGTGAAACCAACAGGTAATGAAGCCAAGGAAAGCATAGCAAGGTGTGTTCAATTTGAGTCACCTAGTGCCTTCTAAATAAGATAAGAAGGCGTGGCTTCTGTATTCACCTGCTGTGACTGTAGCCTGAAAATTTCACTGTAGGTTTATTAGCCCTCTTGCTTATCTTGGTTTCTCTCCACGAGATGCTTCACTCCAGCAGACAGTGCTCCCGTGCCTAATCCAATAGCGATGGCCTTCACAATTAGCATTATGAAGTACTCTTCCGTGCCTTCTTCGGGTTCGGCGCCGAGGCTGAGAGCGTTGAGGGCCTTCAGCACGCTGTCCTTTTCATCAGCAACGTTGAGGGAGGTGTCACGCTGGAGTATCTTGGCCAGTGCTGCGCCGGCTTTCGCTGCTGCGTCTATCACGGCTGGTTTCGTATCTGTAATTGGTGCCCGATATTCGTCCTTATTCTTTTCGTTCGAGTTATGTCTTTGGTAATGTTTTTTCTCTGTATTAATGTTGACGCCACTTTCCTCAAATTTCTGCTCTGGCAGTGCACAAATACACTATGGTAATCGTAATGTTTAACTTTAAATTAAAAAAGAGGGGATTCCTTTATGAGGTACCTGTTATTCATGGAGCGTTTGAGTTTGCTTTTTAAGCTTACAATCAAATTAATAGTAAGGCATAGCAGTTGCGCAAGATGGGTTTTCAGGCAACTCTCAAGGTTGAATTGAATTGAATTGAATTGAATATATCTTTATTTCCAACAGATCGGGGGAGACAGGGAAGAAAAGCTGCAAGTGCAGCTTGAAAAAACACCCTGCCCCCTATGACCACAAGACATGGGCAGCGCGGAGCTGCCGCGTGTTTTTAACAATACAAAAATACACAGTTTTGCAAGAATGCATGAGAAGCGCTAAGTGGAAAGTGAGTAGTTGCGCGTAACGAAGTTACAAAACGTTTCACATATGACAGATGAAAAAAAAACATATGTACACATATATATGTAATATAAATGTGAACAAGAAGCTGTAAACTCATCTATTCTGCACTTCTGAAGTAGCTGGCCATATAAACATTAATATTAGTCGCACTGAATTAGTCGAGAAAATTCTGATGGGTTAAGGGCACATATATCAATGCCAGATTTGTTGTAAGCATTTAAAAGCCTTGGTAAGTTGTTTTTTTCACTTGTGAGCTGTAATTAGTCCTAAAATGGTGCGCAGTCCAGGGTTCTGTGTTTCTTGTGAAACGTGAGGGGTCACGTTCTTCTAAACATGATAATTTAACAAGGGATAGATTGTTTTTACTGTTCATGTAATAAAAAGTTTCCTGGGAGAAGTCAGTCAAATAAACAAAATAATGCTAGAAGGTCACTTTTAAACGCTACAATATTCCAAAACACATACACAAACACAAAAACAAATTGTGGACGAAGATTGCAGCGCCCCATTTAACGCTACCGATTTCTCTAGGTTTGACCATAGTAACACGAGGAATATTGTTCAAAAAATATAAGATTGGAAAAATGAAATTTAGTTATTTTTAACCAGAAGACACTTGTTCCAAGAGAAATAAACATCATTCAAAAGAGCAGGAAATATAAAGATGTCTCTTGACAGGGCTTTTCTGTGATGCGAGGTTTGAATTTTTGATATGAACCTAGTCGAATACTAGAATAATGAGTTCTTTCAGAATGACCCCTTCACTGTTGAACACGTCAAACGGCCAAAGGCTAGCTTTGCAATATGTTTTATCTCTCGACACACAGCGTTGTCACCGCGAAAGCTTGGGGTGAAGAAAACTCGGCGACGTGGAGAGCCTCCTTTTTCACCTCCGAAGCCGAGCGGCACATCACGCATATTGGACGAGTCACATATGAGGGTCGGTAATTCGATGTTTGTAACACTCTCGAGAAATCGACGTTACGCTAGCCTAAATGGGGTATCAGTTGCTACTTGAAACGGCAAAAAAATCGATTTATTCCGGCAGACGAAATTGTTGTGTCAGTACTTTTTAAACGACACACGTGTTCAACCTAAGGAAGAAACAAAGCGAAGAATACGCGATAACTACGGTTGCGTTTACAAGTGAAGAATGGGGTGCTCCTTTAACATGCAAATGGTTGCGGTTACTATTTTCACTTATGCCAGAAGTTCTCATGCGGCAGCGACAATTTGGAAGCTTTATTATTTCTTAGATCATCGTCATCATCATCACCATCATCATCATCCTGTTTTATGTCCACTGCAGGACGAAGGCCTCCCCCTGCAATCTCCAATTACCCCTGTAGTGCGCCAACCGATTCCAACTAGCGCCCGCGAATTTCCTCATTTCATTGCTCTATCTAGTCTTCAGCCATCCTCGACCTGCGTTTCCCTTCTGTCGGTACGAATTCTGTAGCCCTAATAGTCCAACGGTTATCTAACCGGCGCATGTACATTTTATTTATTAATGCGTACGCGTTATTTGCCCCATTTTTCGAAAAACCGGCGGCTGCGTGGCCAAATAATGGTATCAAAAATCGCCCACAGCGCAAACAGTAAAAAGACGCCAAGAAATTCTCAGATTGGACATCGAATTTCTCAGTGTCTTATACAACCCGGCTTCGTGTCTTCCCTGTACGCAAAAGCTCACGCAACACTTTCGCTGCTGTGCGGGTCACCGTCAGTCGTCACCATCTTCTATCGCGCGCTAACGATCCTTTATTACGAAATTGAAGCTCAATAACGAAATCGAACCTTTGCGCAACGCACATCAAATCCATTTCCTGGTCAATACCCCATATTAGGTAGGAGCCGCATACGTGACAGGAAACAACAGCAGCAGAACTCTCGACGCCAAACCATGAGTTTACCACCGCCAACCTGCCTCAAACGGAACGCCTGCACATTTACATCGGGCACAACGACGTCCCGGTGAATACCTAAGCGAATGCATTTCACCAAAGGGCCTACAATAATCTCGCCATCCTACACGCAAGCAGTCTTTAGTGTCTCTGCGGATTTTTTTTCTTAGTTTTATTTAACTCGGCAATGGCGCTCACGGCGCATTTTCCCAAGCGACGTCGTGACAACACCGTGGCGCTAATTAAAAGAACGTGAATAATAAGATCTTCGCTTGCGATCACCTCAATTTAGCGACGTCTTCGGGCTTTTGCATTGAGAAGAAAAAACCAAACATATGTGCTCTGCAAGTGCCAGCTTATTGTTTTTAGTTAGTTTCTCGCAAGTTTTCCGCACCTGAATAAGTTTCCCACTGTTTAGCACTATCCTTGCACTATTGTTTTGGTAATATTGCCTGCGAACGTTTCAGTGTATAATGAAGTGGCGGACGCTGAGGCTTTAAAAACGCGTGTATGAATTAGATGTGACTGTATACTAAAACCACTGGTAATAGACGTGACTTTGAGATCGCTGAGCCCCTAAGATTTCTGACAGTTGAAATAAACGCTTGTTTAGTAACGTAACCTGGTAATTTTCTTGTTGGGCGTGCTTGACTGCACTTGCAAAATGTACTTAGGTTACAAGCTGGAAGAATTGACTGGTGGACTAGTTGGTACACGATCACACAATACCTGTGCTAGACGACGGGACGGGGTAGAAAGGAACCACAGCACTGTGCTCTTGTCTTTCTTTTTGGGGGGACAGAAGGGGTTGAACAAGCTAACAAATGACTTGGCACATAAGGCGGTCTCGTAACAAAGCCATAGCAAACATTTTATTTTCTTAAAAAGTTTCAGGAATGGAATTCGGAATCAATCAATATCGGCACGATGAATTTCTGAAGCCACTAATAATTATCTAGTGAATGTCTCAGGCTGTGTGTGTAAAACTTCAGATTTCACACAATGTATAAGAACACTGTAGGGATGCCTTCTAATAAGTAGTTGTGTTCTGGATGTTTATAAACTGATGTAGTACTTTAAGTCAAGTGCTGGGTGAACGTCGTCTTACTAGAGTGATTACTTTCAAATTTTCTCTTTTTGCATTGTATTACCTATTCATATCATACCATAGTAGTGAAGCTTCAGGAGAGTGTAGTCAACAGATTTTTGGCTTTAGAACATGAGCGAAACATAGCATAGGGATTATGAAAATATCTAATCAAGTATTTTCTCATGGGCACAGGTAAAATTGTACCCAAGGATGGTGGAAACATGCAATAATCATGAAGATAGCAGTAGGTTAACAGTAAAGTAAATGATAAGTCGGCAAAATATAAGCTAACTCTAGCATTTATAAGTTATCAAAAACAGTCCCATTGAGGAAATAACCAGCAGTCATAAACACCATAGCGCTGTGAAACAAAACAAGAAGCATAAGGTGAAGTTTTCAGAAAACGTTTGCAGACATTTACCAGATTACCTGAATCGTTACAGGAGAAACGAAAGAATACTGGTTAGGAAAGCCATCAAGAATGTAGATACAATCTTTCCGATGTTATTAATTTCATCCTGAAAGAAGCCGTTACATAATATCCTATATAAAGGAAAGCTATGGTTCGCAGATGGCATTGTCCTATTCATCAACTCTGGAGGTACGGTCAAACAACGAATTGAAGAGGCTAACCCAGAAAATGTAAAAGTATGTGCCCGATGAATATTAAGTCAGAGTCTCACGTAAGCTTAACAGCGACACAAAATGAACAGGAATTTGTGATTAACATCCAGCGTATGGAAGGTGTTAACGATTACACTCCTGTAGGAAATTTTCGCAGTACCTGATTGCACGAAAAAATATCTAAACGAATGAAAATTGGTTGTCGCGTATATTGAAGGTTTCCCTAATTAGGACCTGTAACTTCTCAGTGTCCTTGAATATGAAAGTATCCGATTAGTGTCTCCTTCTAGAAACTCAAACATGTAGGATTAGGCTGTTCCCTTGCGTAGACGCTCGGGAACAGGCACAGAGCCAATAAACGAAAAAAAAAACAACAGGCGTAACGTTTGAAGGCAGAAATGCATTGGTATAGATGATAGCTGAATAAGGTACAGCTGACTTGACATGACCTCAGCTTTCTGGTAATAGTACGTCGCTCATGATGCCAAAAACGCAAGAAAAAGCAGGAACGTTGACAGTTGGGCCAGTTCGTGTATCATGTAATGTCGCTGAACGAAAATAAAGGTAGGAAGAAACCATGGGGAGAGTGTCTCTGGAGGGCGTCTGTTCGGTCCACATGGTTTCTTCCTGCCGTTATTTCCACTGAACGACATTATATAAAAAAGCACGCGACCTTCAACTGCACTTGATTACAAGTGGAAGAAGTGTTGTTGGGATGATTTTAGCGTAAGGAAATAAGTGGTATAAGGATAGAGACATGAAATCGAGGGTGCAGAGGAGCCTCTGTTGCAACGTTCTTAGGAAGGTAACCGTCATAGTATGGCATGCTCGGGCGCAAATAGGGCGTGTTTAGGGTCACTCCACTCTAGAAGAGCCCATCACGCAATACGTGCAGATTAACATGATTGCGAATATTACTGTACGGGGAGCTTCTTTTCTGTACGAACACAAAGGACACTGTATGGACACTTTCTTCGTTGAGAAACGTTTTGATTCTGGTATGTACATTGTCATAGAATGATCTTCGACTGTCATTGTTTACAGAAGTAAAGTTACGAAAATCCACGTTATGCCAATGTGTTCACAGCGTTGCTTGGAGAATGAATCCGGTGTATGCAGTAGTTGCTTTTCTACGTGATTTCTTAATTTCACTCTTCAATTTTCTAAACCGGATTATACGTATAATTCGTGACTAGTGAGCCGCAGGAATGAAATTTTTAAAAAGCACGTTTTGCTTGAATTACTAAAAATCATCCTAAGATAAGTGATGACGTACCTTTCTTAAGGAGCTCCTCTTCAATGCCTCCTGCATTTTGACTGGAAAAGATAGATTTCTTTTAAAAGTCTCTCATCATTCAAGTTTCATCGAGAAAAAAAGGAGCGCTAAATGGGTATCACGGGCTTGGAAGTGATCAAAAAGCTAGATCTTTCAATGCAAAGCGTGTGTGTTGAATTACGTCATATGGGACATGTTAGCTCCAAGCGCAGCTTAAATTTAACGTTTTGAATGACATGGTGCGGGAAATTACTGGCAGCTCTGTATTAATGCGAGAACATTAAGGGTCACGTTGCAGAGGGAGTTCATCGGGTGTACCGTGACCGAAGCGTGTCTACCAAGCACAGCGTGAAGCGCACCGCGTTTCTGCCAATCACATCATGGCGCCCGCTTTCTAGCAAACATTGCGCGGCGTTTCTATCGTCTGCGGAAGCGGCGTCGCCGGGGAGGGGGTGGGGCCAAGAAAAAGAAAGAACCAGAAAGCTCGCCTTTGTGCATAGCGTTCGCTGCCACCGATCAAGGATAAAGTTTACGGTTGCATAATCTGCAGTTGCCGGGAAGCGTCAGAAGCAGTCAGGAAA
This sequence comes from Dermacentor andersoni, assembly GCF_023375885.2. Taxonomy (NCBI): domain Eukaryota; kingdom Metazoa; phylum Arthropoda; class Arachnida; order Ixodida; family Ixodidae; genus Dermacentor; species Dermacentor andersoni. Next base: position 167,974,892 of record NC_092815.1, on the reverse strand, counting down.
CCTTCAATGCTATCGCGTTCTACGCCTAAAGGCAAAGCTTAAGCGTGTCCCCAGATTTTTTGTTTTTTTTTTTTACAGTGAAGCCTTTAAGGGCTACTTTCCCCATTATCGTGTCCTCGCGTAGGAAAAAGCCCCGAAGATAGTGCAATGCCGGGTGGACGGGCGGCAGAAATGCAGTTCGCCATTAAGGGGCCCACATACACAGTTTCGTCGGTTACTCTTCTTCACATAGTAGAAGGGCACTGAAATTGTTTTAATATATCTTACCACGGAAATAACAAGCATTTTTATTGAAAAAGGTGAATATTTTAAAACAACTTTGTAGCAATATTTTCGGCCAAACAATATAAATTTATGTAACCATGAGATTTAACTGCAACGTCCTCGATTACTAGTGAAATCATGCTGTCGGAAAGTGTGAAGTCGTAATCCTACATCCCTGTATTAGCCAAAAGATTTCACGCGTTATCGCGTCAGAATCCAGATGTGAAAGAAATATAGGAGCAATAGAGCATACTTACATTATTGCAGCATCTGGGAAATGTGGGAAAGGGGCAATGGAAAGGAAAATAAATTTCTCATTTAGGAGACCGATGTACTTGGGCATGGCCCATCAACAAAGTCAAGATAGAACTACTTTATTTTTGTTATTTTATGTAAATCCATCATTATACACATAACATTATATAATACCTATTGCAATAAATAGAGTTGGCTTTACGTGTTTACCAGCTAGTTGTTATTTTTAACAAACCCGTGACGCGACTTCGTACCGTGATAAATCAGTAAATCGTGTTTACCTCGACAAAAAACGTTATTGTGAAATATTCTTTCTCTTTAGGAGAAACTAGCTGCTAAAATAGCAATCGTAGGTTAATAAGACAAAGAATTTCAATTAACTGCAAAAGTATGTAATCAGGAATAATAATTCCAATGTTCATCGGACAGTATATTTAAGCTTAGACTTCGTGTTCCTCTGTGTGTATAAGCCGCAGCCAGTGGCGGCGCGAACACAAAACAGAACTGCATGCGTTGTTTATCGATAACATTTTTAAATTTTTTTTAGAAAAAGGAGCCACTATTTGTGCATCAATTAAATTTTTTGCACCTAATGAGGCAGCAGGCTTTCTAATAAACTATTATGTGCGTGTTTTTTTATTACGCGTGAAATGCAAATGGGTTAAAGCTTTTGCAATAGTAATTAAGGGTAATTGAAGCGAATGAAAGCATGACCAACCCGCATTAGTTGGACATGCTCTCTAGACGCTGGCTGACCAGACGAACAAAAACAGTCACGGACGTTCTGTTCCTAGCCCTACGTTGCAAAGACTATCATTGGCAGGTGCTTTAAATTTTAGGGACAGAATTCTTTTTTCACAGAAAGCTTGCTGAAGGCTCGTTCCATCGAACCACTCATACAGGAGTGAAACAAAATGATGTGGTCCTATTAATTTATCATGTCAAATAATAACATTAAGAAGATGAAAAGTGATGCTAAAATTCCTCAATACAGTCCAAACGTATTTTGTGCAACTTGAACGCTGTAGTAGCAATATATGGCCAAATATTGCAATTTTATATACCCGCTTGCACTTGAGAAATCAAAATTTCTATAAAATACTGTGCTGCCTTTCTGAATCAATAGCTCCCTTAGTGAATGTTTCATGGAACGAACTGGGCTTGCTCGTGATTTTTACCTACACGCGTCTTCACGCTGGCTAACCGACGCACTTCCAGTGCTTCCGTGTTTTTTTACCATCACTTTCCGAGCGCTAAAATTTAAGGGGTGTAGAAAAATGAATTACTATTGAGATTTAAGGCGGCAGAAATATATTAAAATCATGACTAGACTCACAACCTCACACACAGGTTTTCTGCTATACATAGGAAGCATTTTTAGGTTTTATGGAATTCCTACAAATAGCCTGTAGAATATAACATATTTGCAGTCCTTGCGTTAGATTATTCAGAAAAGCGAACATTACTTGCTCGATAAATCGAGGACATAATAATGTAATTAACAAAATACTACCAATCATGTTTTTAAATATTTACACTATGGCACACATTCTTATATCCGAATTGTAGCCGGTGAGGTTGCAAGGCTTATTCACTTGGACTGAATTTCCAGAATGCCGCCAGTTTAGAGTTATGCACCCACAAACTTGCCCTAAAAAGGAAGTGTTGTTTCCCTTAATTTTTAACAGAACACTCTTTCAAGCATTGAAGTACAAAAGTAACTGGAACACCCATGTATTTTGTCCCACAATTTGGAAAATATTATCTCGAAACTGCTGTCATCTTTTAAGTTCACTTCAAGTGGATACGCCTTGCAAGCTGACAGGCTACAATTCTTAAATTTCGATATGTTCCATGCGGTAAATAATTCGGAAGTTCCTTAGCAAAGTTTTATTAATGAGTAGAATATGTGTTTCCATTTCTCGTGCTAGTAACATCCGTCTCTTCGAATTATCTGGCTCACCGACAACCATCATGCTATCTACCATAGGCAATTTTTAAGATTTCCATAAAACTGACAGATTGGTCGCCCTGTACTTACGGAGCGCTGAATCATAACAAGACTATTCCAAATTTTGCCAGCGCAAGCGTTAAGTGAAGAAATTGAAAGTGACTTCTTATAAATGGTTGCGCCTTGAATCGTTAAAGAAGCACATCACACGTGCAAGAGAAGTTTCTTCAAAGCAGTGTCTTCCGCTTCGTCTAGATAATGGAGAAGGATTTAAAGAAAACTAAAAGTGTTTCTAATTGTCCAGGTGGGGATACACTTTTAGCGTTGAGAGGTCTGCTTCAACCATTCTCCACAACCTCTCTCAGCGTCTATAACATAACCGTTCCTTGCTGATTACTCCTAGTGAATTTCATACGTCGTGATCTTTTCCTTTTTTATACATATTTGTTCGATTGAATCGTGTCTGAGAGAGAATTCACTGCTTTCCAGTGGAACACGAGAAAAAGGCCATGCCCTGCAGGAAGATCCCGCTCGTACAGCAAAACAAACACATCCACGCAACGAATTGGTTTCGTTATTTGAAGTACCACTGCATATGATCAGAATTTCACATAAGAACCAGAAAACCCCAGCGACTCACCGAAAGATGTAGTCACGGCAAGCAGAATTAGAAAAATGAAAATCTTCATTTTTCACGCTTTTGAAAAAAGAAGAATTTGGATTTTTAAATGGTGTTCAGCCAATGAGAATGAAAGAAATACCAGAGAATGAAAGAAAATAAATGAACGATAGGCGTTTATTAACGAACACGGACGCACATAATTTGTCTCATCTCTGAAGTATTTATTGTGAGCATCGTCTCTGGCGCATACACAAGTTGATCTGCTGCGGCGGCATCCGAAGCGTGATTAAATGGACACTAACAAGCAAAACTGAGTTAGCTGAATGGCTTGAAATATTGTAAATAGATTTAAGAGATTTAATCCAAGGACAAACGCTGATTGTCAGCGGAAAAAGTGAAGGAACATTTTAAAACGTTTTTTTTCCTTCGTTATTAAAGCGCACACGGTGTCAAGGCTTTGAAACCAGAACAATGTCAAGGCTTTAAAGCAAAAACACGTTTTGGCTCACACATTTCTCTTTAATGACCACGTTGAATCGATGGCTTTTTTGGAAAGGCCAGTTTATTTTTTCCATAACAATAATTTCGAAAATAATTCCCAGTTGACGTTTTCTGAAACTCAAGACGTAACAAACATTTGTATGGGAACACGTAGCTAGTAATTCTTGCGCTCTATTTCTTAGCTCAGCAAGGCTCTGCTCATCGTGAACCTGACGTATCTTCTATTTCGAAAATAGTTTGTCCTATCTGTCTAATATTTTTCCTTTAGCGGCATCTAAGTGACCAATCGTTATCTTACGTGTTTAATTATCGACATCACAGCTTTACGTTTTCTTGTTTTGGCATGGACAATCGGTTTTAAGATGTATGAATAAAAGGATACTTCCGTTCCAAATATTTTGCTAGCTTATAATTCTCATGAACGTAGTAGTATGGTTTCGCTGCAGCATCTTCGAGGCTAGTCAATATTGTCTACAAATGCGCAGGAGAAAACGAAAGTTCACTAAGGAACAATTGGCATTGGTTATATGTTAGAAGGTTCTTGACAGTTATCTAAACAAATTGATTTTATCTATGGTAAACACACTTCTTGGCATCATAGGATCGAACCGTAGCGATAGTGAAGTGACTCCATATCCACTTCGTACGGCATTTTGAATCACCAGATTTTTTTTCTTTGCTACAGATGACTTCCAACACGGCAAGCATCTCTGCTAGCGTTGCATTTTTAACGCAGTACGTCGTTCTGAATTGGGGTGGTGGAAAATCTTATATGGTCCTAATGGCCACGGCATCACAAAGACGAAGAAGCAAAAGACCAGCAAAAGCATGAATTAATTGAATTCTGGGCTTTTACGTGCCAAAAATACAATTTCATTATGGGGCACGGCGTATTGGCGAAGCTTGGATTAATTTCGACCATCAGGGGATCCTTAATGTGCCCCCAATACACGGTAAACGAGTATTTTTGGAATTCGTGCCCATTGAAACGTGGCCAACGTAGCCAGGATTCGAACCCGCGACCTCGCACTTAGCAGCGCAACACCATATCCGCTAGGCCACTGCGGTGGGTGGTGGCAAGTGCTTCACCCGATGCAACGAACCAGGGCTCGGATTTGAAGTTTTCACAAACACTAGGCGTCCTGGCAACACCCGTTGCACTATAATTGGATCTTTAGCTTTGATTGGTACCATCTTGCTAATTTTCTGGAAATTTCCCCGAAAACTGTCATGTGGTCATAGGATTTTCAAAGCGTTATCCAATATACCTACACAGCCGACAACTCGTTTCTTTCATTTCTCGCACTAAATTCAAGACGCCTCCTACTGCTTTCGGCCGCACGTCTTAACTCGAGGCCACCAAGACGTGGGACTTACTATGCATCAGTGCTGATTTTAGCAATTTAGCAGTGAAAGATAATAACTCACATTCTCTCTTGTTATGCTCGTATTATCTACTTGCTTGCACGACAACAAACTGCAGTATGTCCGCAACGCACGTCTCGGATTTCGTCCTTACGTTAGCACGTTTCCAAAATCCCCTTTCCAAACTAAACGATAAAATTCCTTAACGCTATTTGGCTGCAAGTCCTCTAATTCCTTAATGAGCCGCAAGCACAGCAAAATAGAGAGTTGTTTCCGTGAAGGCCTCACGTACGCTCCATAAGCAATGCAACGCCATCAGGAGAATCGTGCACTATGTGAAGCTCAGCAAGCGGCTCGCGCATTGGTCCACATTCTGAAGTTAACACCCCTCAATAAGTTTACGTCTTTTTCATTCATTCCCTTTGTATCGTACCGCAAAAGGACGAATCCCGTTGTCCTTCTTCTCGCCCCCCCCCCTCTTCTCTCCAATTCCGAATCACAGGTATATCAATTATATTGAGTAAGAGTCTTCACAGTTTTATATATAAAATGTATACTATAACCTTTCCGTTTATCTTTCATTACTGGGTAAGAAAACCTTCTTCGAAATTATGTACTTGGAGGAAACAAGGACGACCACAGCTTCGTGGCATATGTTCTTCTTTGTAGGTATGCTCCGTTGCCCTAAGGACTAATTCAATCGTTATAAAATGATCTCGAAGCCAAGCTGTGAAGGTGTTTGGACAGCGAAGTTGTAACGGCATATAGAACAATTAGCCATTGTGACATATGTTTCAATTATTCACCTCGCGACATTCGCATGTGCTTTACCTAATTATTAGCCTAAGACGCTTTGATGGCCTGCGACTTGGCTTTCGCCGCTACTTCAACACCTTCAAAGAGAGCACCAGAGAGAATAAAAATCTGTCGAGCCTCGTATGTACGCTGCTCTTCAAGAGTCCTCACTATATGTGGCCTTCCTGTAGCCCGGTCACAGCAGAAATCACGTGCTAGGCGGTTTCTTCCTTTACGTACGAATGTGTAGTTACGTCACTTCCTCATTCGTACGCTATATAGTCAAGCTGCTGTCGCCGCGGCAGCTTGGGCAATGGTAATATTTAGCGGGAAGCGTACGCGCGGTACATTTCATGTAGGCGCAGGGGCCCTTTGTCACTAAGTATGTGATTAGTATGCTTGTTTTGAGCTTGTGCGTCATTGAAGCGTATGCTTCTCTGTATGGTGTACGCGTGATTCCACAAAATGTATGCACTGTTCGCTTTTTCTTTTTTTTTGCTGCTTGTAGCCTCTGCCTTACGGGGGGTATGAGCCATTGATGATGATAGTTTTCTCTCCACGTTACGACACGAAGAAATCCCGGGATCGTAGCCGTAGACAGCATTTGCTGTAAAAATTGGAGATGTTACCATGACCTTCTATTTTGTGCGCTGTGGTATTTAGTTACTGCCGCACCAGACACTCGCTTGTAAGGGAGCTTGCATTACCGGCATTTGACGATGTTTGTGACAAAAGTAATATTCAATACATAGGCTTTTTGGCGAAGAACAAGGAGTTAGCTTGCTGTACACCCACAAAAGCAAGCTATTTATTACAGACTTGCCCCAACTTCAGTAAAGGATATCGGCAAAAAATGTTTGGTTACTCAAAATGTTGCGAAAATGTGACCACGTACGAAGGATAGCGGGCTAAAAGAGAACAAGAAATTTTATCAGCGGTAATCGTATGCTCGTGTCGAGCATGTTAAACTACCAAAGAAGAAAACAAAATGGTCCTACGCCACAGCGAAAGGGTAGCATCGGAACGCCGAAGGATTGGTTAGAATGATGATGAGTATTTAGAAAATGCTCATTCCTCTTCATTTTCAGAAATAACAGGAGAGAGTTGGTTGAGTGGAAGCCTGTTCTGGCCTAGCTCAGCTTTTGTAGAGAGTCAATAAAGATTACATGTTTTCTTTTAGGGAGGATTGATGCAATTTCAAACCAAATTACTAACGTAGACAGCGCTTGCATAAATGTGCTAACAAAAACGAAGCAAGGGCTGTTGCAATCTCCTAACTCCAGTGAATGCCAATGAATATTCAAATGACATTCAAACTAAACATGGTATAAAAATCTTCACACGTGTTAATATGACATGAAATAGACATTATTGTAGGATTGTGGTATTCATTAGTGAATGCATGAAAGCGCTGAAGCATAAAAACATCCTTACCTGTGCTCTGCTGTCCGGGAGCCAGATTGAGTGCAACTGTTTTAAGGGGCTCCAATTTATTGGGGACATGTCGCGTGAAAAACTCACCACTGCATATCGAAGACAATGGAAAGATATCATGTGGGTCGTATGAGCACTTTAGCTGGCAGTGCGAGTGATGGTGTGGTAGCTTTGTAGATATGCTTATCTGTTCGTTATCACCCTTGAGCATTTAGGAGACGATCATTAGCTGACGGGCGCGAGAATTCGCGCTCCTCAGTATTAGAAGTTCTGACAGGTTCAGACTCTTCCATTGTCATGCTCGAACAAAAGATATGTCAGCTGCTTACATAGCTTCCGTGAAGAAACAGCATTGAAATGGGACAATGTATCAACCGCGATATAGGTAATAGAAAGCAGTTGAAATCAGATAAGGATCGTACTGTAGTCCGATGTGCGTGAATGAAGCCTTATTGAAATTTACCATAATCTGCTGCAGGTGGCATAACCATGAACCCTTCCCATGGGAAGACAGAACAAAATAAATCTTCGCCATCATTCAGTATTCTACCCCATCACTGCGAATTGCGAACCATCGTTCCATTCAAGAGTGTTGTCCTCATTGTCATTATCATGGGCTATGATTATCCTTATTGTCTTTTGGCTCGTATGGTTGTTTATATCCACTGTCACCCACTCGTATTTTTGGGTGCCCCGTAACTTTTTCTAGGCTAAGATTTCATTTTAGAAATACGTTCGCACCGATTATCATAACACCCAATGTATTACTCAGTAAAAATTATAAATATGATTACTTACAGTAGCTAACAATGCTTTTCTTTTGTGTTTTATTATGCATCACCTCTTGCCACAGCAGAATTCAAGCCACATTGTGCTACAGGCGCTCCATATTAGTGGCAAGTAAGCGAGCGCAACAAGCTCGAAATAGGACGCTGCGCTGTTCCAGTTGACTTCGGTGGCTACTGGTAACCGCATGTGTACAGGCTATAGGAAAAAGTAGCCCATTAGAAAATATCACTTATTTGAAAATGTAATTGATTTCAGCGTCTTATTACTGCCCCACGAAATTAGGTTAACAGTTTCTAAAATCCAATCGAGTACTTTTAATTTACTTTGCTCCCACGCTTTATTAGGATTGCACAAGTAAACAAAATGAGCATGCCTGGCTGTTTCAGCGTGCCCTCTGCAGAGATTCAAATGTTGATCTTTGCTAACGATCTGTTTTCAAAATTTCTGTTCATTTTCAGTTTTACTTTCTTACGAGGAGATGAGCAGCGCCACTAAATGTCGCTAACGCTGAACACTCTAAGATGGTGCTGCAGTGTAAGATTGGGGTAACTACATGCCTAGATGCTCGCGTATTGGTCCTGTATCAAGCTCAACGCTTCATTGTGGCTTAGGCTCGGAGGAGGCACTGCTGGTAGGTCCAGTGCAAAGCTCATCAATTTTCCATAGGACATTTCCTGGCATCAGTGTCGAAGGAGCCAGCAGTACGAAGCCTTAGCAGCGCCTGGTCACTCCATCGCCCGATATCTTGAAAATGACTGAACAACTACTGAGCACCTGTCCGAACATGCACAGCCGCGAGGCTCCTGCGTGACACAATGGCAGGCTATGTACTACAGCTCCAGTAACATCCAAGTTTTCCAAGCTGTGGCACCTGCTACAATTTCTTATTAGTAAAAGAACTAATTACATGTAATTGGTTACTGTAAAAGTTTTAACGGAATTACAGTTAGCGCTACAGGGTAAAAATAATTGATCAGCGTTAAAAAAGCGCCTAAATTTGTACATGATTACAAGTAATTAGTTACTTGTGATTTGTTCTGTACATGTCATTCTGAGGCTGCCGCTTGTAACCTTGCGCGTTGTAAAAGACTGGGCAGTATTGTAGAAACAGTGAAGGTTATTCGAGGAACAAAGTGAAACAAATTGTGATTATTTGCGTAGTTGATACACCGGTACGTGTGCGTACTCGATTGTCTCCTTTTGCTTTTTCATGGACAATATATTCACTAACACGGTTTGACGTACTCCTAAGTTTCTGGTATTGTCACAAGCAAAGGGGAAGGGTATGCTCTGTGAGTTTCTTCTACTTCAGCTGCTACTTTGTTTGTTATCGTTTCATTCAGTTCTTTTCAACATCTGACCAACACTCCTTTGCTCACGTTGCCATCACCTTCTCCTCTTATCGTGGCTCCTGTGACTGCATAGGTGCTTTTATCTGTATGCTGCGCAATCTCTCTCGAGTCGGCACCGTTCTTATATAGGGGGCATCCTGGAGAGCTGCTACTTCTGTTGCAATGTGCCCGCACGTGCGGCGTCCCTCTTCTGGGAGTACCGTCCTTCTAGAGAAAAATGTAGTGAGTTCAATTAGAGTTTGCATCAGTACTTTTGTTTCATTGTAATCTGCACAACGAGCAAGATTATAATCATGCTTGCGCAGATGGCATCGTCTGACATTCATGGCGGTGTCTTCTCGCCCTTCGTATTCACCGAGTCAGCAATCCTAGGTAATCGTGCTTGGATTCTGCTTAGAAGCGTAGACGAGCATGCCCTCAGACAGGCGTACGCAGAAACGGTGTTTCTGCTTCTTTCGCAAAAGTTTGTGTCCACTTTCTTTAAAATATTGGCCGCTTTCCTTAACAAAAAAAATTAAATACATCACAACACTTCCCCGCAAAAGGAATAACGCTATAAGCCCATAAGAAGTAACGCATTTGTTAAGGATAAAACGCTGTTTTTCCGTCGTATTCGCCTGGAGTAGTACATGAACTGTCCATGTATTTCGCTTGTACACAACCTATACGCTTTATTGCAGCGCAGCTATGATATTAACGAACTCCGGCTGTATTAGGCATTTATTCTTAGCATACTTTCGATCTATAGCCCCATACTGTTTTAGCAGGCATATAATGAATATCGTTAATTACTGAAAGACATAACCCTCGCCTACGGTATCTGCCGATAAGCGCAGTTCTCGTAACTCGAGCACTAAAGGCTGACAGGCACGCGGGTGCACGTTAACAAAAACAAAGAGATCAGCCCGATGTAAGACAAAAATTAAGCAGGATGACACTCAGCAAAGTGAGCCAAATTTAGAAAACAGTTTAAATTATCCAAAGGGCGTCCCGTATACAAATATTCGGCAATTTTGAGACTTCGACCAGTACTATACGTGTCTCCAGAAGAGTTGAGGGAAACGAACAATTTGTCGTTAATTTCTCCGCCTTTGGTCATCTATTTTTCGCTCAATCCTCCTAGAAGTCTAGCGCTACTCGCATGCATTGTCGCTGCTTGTAGACCGCGGACGATCGGCACGGCAATGTGGTGCCGAAGCTGGTTGGCGATGACTGGCTGTTTCTTGACTTGAACAATGACGTGTCCCACGCGCTGTCTCAAAGCAAAGGAGATTGAAGGAGAGAGAAAGAGAGAGAGAGATAATACGCTTTCTTGAAACAGTTTTCTGCGAGCCGAGAGGCCCTTATTTCGGGGCTAGTGTGGCCTTGGGTGTCGCGAGGGCCCTTTCCGAGAAATCTGCTAAGGTTCAAACTTGCCTGCCAGCCAGAATCCTTGGAAAGGTACTCGAGGAGAGCGTTGTCGTTCATGCTGATCTACAAAGTAAGGTGCCACTAATGCGCAATGAAAGATAACCGTGCATAACTAATTATAAGTCAGCCGAGCTGACCTTATACACTACGCAGCTACAACCGCATCTGTTGCGCAGTGTGTAGTACCCTGTCTTTGGCTGTCTCAAGCCTCTGTAGTTCTAGCTGGAGGTATTTGTTCTCAACTTCCCAACGGCAGCTGTCTCAGGATACGGGAGAAACATCCAGCAATTTGCAGCTTATGTGAGCATATGTAAACAAAATCTGCTGTACTGACAAATTTGACGCCTTTTGTGTAAGTGTCATTTAATGGTCAAAAGATTACGAAATTTTGGACATATAACACTGCTGTCCATTTTTGAAACCGTAGGAGGTTAGCGAAATAGAGCAGAGGGTTATCAGGGAAGCGATGAATCAATGCGTGAGAGTGCATAAGGAGTGCATCGGTATCGCGTCGATATGCCGACCAAATTAGAGGCTGGCTGCGCTCGCACTGATAAGGCGCCATTCATTTCTATTGTTTCAAAATGCCCAAGTCCTCCACAGTGATACCTATTGCGCAAGGGAATCAATGGTGGAATAATGAGAACATAAAAATGCGCACTTGAGCTATCTGAGCCTACAGCATTATTTGGCACTTTCCCCCACTTTGTAGTCCTCATTGGCTGGTGATTGGCTGTGATCGTGGTTTCAGCACGAATATAATAGTGCTCCGGGATCTGGCGTTGGTCGCGAAGTTTCAACTATTATAACTTGTTCAGACGCACGAGCTCTCACACGTGAACTTTCGGGCGTTTGTAGGCTTAGATTCTTTGGTTGGCGGCCCAAGAAAGATATTCTCCTTCTGCCACCGCCACCCTCCTTCTGCCAGCCTTCTCTTGTAGTAGCTGCGGGAGAGGACTGCAGTGGCGGCAGAGGAAGATGTTAGTCGAGCTATATCTGCAAAGACTTCCATGGATTCGACTTCTGCAGGATCGCAAAATTTGGTCGAATTATCGAAAATCGAATAACACACGCCGATAAAATGAACTAATTCAAAACTTTTTCATTGGTTGAAATAGTCGGTAATGTCTATGTGCTTCTTGTTCTTGAAACCAGTTTGCGGCGAAGAGCGCCAAATGTTTAAAGGCTTCCTCGATATTGAATTGAAAACTAATATCTCGCAGTGTTAAGCCCAGTCTCAATATCACCCACACTCGGGTGCTTTAGCAGGGAGCTGTCGTCAGCGTTGTCAGCATCACTCTAGGCCCTGCAGTCTGTGCTGCCAGTCACAGTGCTGACAATATCATGGTCGGTCATGGCCCACAGACCTCAACACTGTCATCGACACTGACAAATGCCTAAATATAAACATTGCCCATACCTCAGCGGAAGTCATCATCCTTCAATTTGAAAAGAGACGCAATAATGTTGCCGGCTGAATGTCTTGTGCTTTCATGCTTTTATTAAGCGCCCCGTCCATGACAAGGCACCGGTGTTGGTTGCATAATCAAAAGGGCAGGCATTCTCGTTCAAATTTAACGAATTTTCATATCTTAACAATATATTGCTGCTTGCCGAGATCTTTCCATGCGTTCAAACTAGGCGAAAAATCGAATTAACCAATATCTATTTAGCCAATGCTGAATTACCGATGGGCGGATTAGGGCTGTTCTCTACGGAATTATACAATGAAACAACATACGCTTCCTATATGTTCTGCCACAAGCAAATATATCCCGTAAGATGCATCGTTTTTAATACATATAGGAGCTTTCTGAAAGCGTTTGGTTACTTGCCTACCATGACAATCATCGTCTGTAGCCACGTTTACATGAATGCGACAACTGGCGCATCGCATCGCATCACATCAGCTCTCTAGCCCATCGCATCCAGCTAAACGGGCTAATGCGCTACGAAAGCGCTTCATATGGCACGTCATATGAAAGCGCCAGACAGATGTGAATTGAGACGCGTCAGTCGACTTTCGGCGTGCACGTCAACGCGGTCACGTCGCATTAGGAATTATAGCGAATTTACAGCGGATCTACTAATGTCGCCGAGCTGCGGGACAGCAAGATCGATGAGAATAATTGGAGGACGCTTAAGCTTCGCCTTAAAGAGTGGAACGCGATAGCGTTCCCGTCCACCCGCCAAAGGGTGTAAGACAATGTGCTACGGCGCAGCGATCACTTATGAGGTGCCCCGCACTGGACTTTGTACCCACCAATCACGCGGTGAGCGCCGCGCAATGCAGCGTTCGGCGCGGCAACGAAACGTGCGTCTGAGCAAGCGGAATGAACCAAAGAACTCGGTGTCTCGGAGGGAGAAACGATCTACGCAAGCCATACATCGTGATCGGCACGGACAGCCGGGCTGCGACGCGCCATGAAGGCCAACGCGATCATTGTGCAGACTCCTCGATGGGATCGTCCTCTATCTCGCTTGGGAGCACCACGCAGACGCATGACTCATCGGAAGCAGCTCGGCACACATCGCAGGGGACGCTGTCCCACCAGACGCGCTAAGGCGCAGCGATCACGTTAGAGGCGTCCCGCATCGGGCGCTGCACCTAGAAAACGCGCTGTGAGCGGAAACAGGAGCCGCGTCGCCCAAACACGAGGGTTCGAGTGACGCACGCTGGAAGTTGGAAGGTGAGAGAGAGCGAGAAAACTTAATAAACCCAAGGGTAGTGGGGCATCCTCGAACCGGTCCCCGCACGGCCCGAAGGGGAGAAGCGGGCGAGTGGCGCCCCACGTGTCGGGGCAGCGCCGCACATAGCGAGGAGGGGGTCGTCTGTGTTCGCCGCAAGATAGCTCTGCGTGTGCGCAGAGCGCAGAAGAAATGTAGCAGAAACGTACTTCGCTACTCGTGTAACGGCGACTTCTGTAAGTTACATGCTCATAATTACCGACATACACCGCAGTATAACTTTCTACGGCACGTTTCTAAGGCAACACCGCATTTACTAGAGGTGCTCTTGTACCTCTTTTAACCATCGAACTTGTGGGTGAGTGGTAGCGTCCCCGTCTCCCATCCGGAGACCCTGGTTCGATTCCCACCCAGCCCATCTTGCAAGTTGTTTTTTTATTTATGAAGTGCCTCCCAGGATTTATCGCTCACGGCCAACGCCGCCGACACCAACGACACCAAGTTTTCTGCGACACGAGCTTCTTAACGCTGTCGCGTTAAACTGGCGATCCCGAAGGCGACGCTCGAAGCGCTGGTTTAGCTACGATGTGCGGCACCGTGTGTCGCCACCACCACGCCAGGGTTATTGCGCCACAAGTAAACGCTGACGCATCCTATTACTTGTGGTGCGCTTGGAAATGTGATACGCTGCTGTCGCATTCATGTAAACGCGGCTTATGGATTTTGCTGAATATTTTTACACATTCTTTTATTACTTCACAACGTTAAAAATTAGAAAGCAAGATGTGCACTACAAACAACATGGTGAAAGCGTCGTGAATAATTTTGTCCACGTTGGTCCTTGGGCTACAGAGGAAGTTCATTACACAGGTCCTCCTGCGTTGCGATTGCACCGAAAACGTACCAAGATGGCCAGCTATCATCCCTGCGGAACGCAATAACCATTGAACAACCTTAGCGGGTGCTCTCCAATAGTGCCTGAAGTTTGAAACGAGAACGTTGAAGCTTGTGCGAGCTGGTGGCGATTGATTTCAATGACGTTTTATTTCAATGATTTCAGCCTGTAGACCAGGTGAAGAAATAAAGCACAAGCAGAGAAAGGTCTAAAGTGAGCACTGGATCATTCCTTGCCTGTTACTTATTTGTCTAGGTGTACACGCGTCGTAATCATCACCCAGGTGTAGATAAGGATTAAACAGGATATATATATATATATATATATATATATATTTATATATATATATATATATATATATATATATATATATTTATATATATATATATTTATATATATACCAGAAGCAAGGAGGTTATAACCAAGGGGCCCGATTTTTATTAGTCATATCATAAGAAGCCAACAAACACTGACACAAAGAACAACATAGGGGAAATTACTTGTGCTTAATAAATGTAATGAAGAAACGATAACTACATTTCTTCTTCATTTCATTTATTAAGCACGAGTAATTTCCCCTATGTTGTCCTTGGTGTCAGTGTTTGTTGGCTTCTTATGCTATGACTACCCGCCGTGGTTGCTCAGTGGCTATGGTGTTGGGCTGCTGAGCACGAGGTCGCGGGATCGAATCCCGGTCACGGCGGCCGCATTCTGATGGGGGCGAAATGCGGAAACACCCGTGTACTTAGATTTAGGTGCACGGTAAAGAACCCCAGGTGGTGGAAATTTCCGGAGTCTTCCGCTACGGACGGCGTGCCTCATAATCAGAAAATGGTTTTGGCACGTAACACCCCATAATTGTTTTATGCTATGACTAATATATATATATACGCTGCTCAGCACGAGATTGCGCAATCAAATCCTACCCGAGCGGGCCGCATTTCGATGGGGGTGAATTGCACAATAAACGCTCCTGTCCCGTGGATTGGGGGTACATTACAGATCCCTTGCTGGGCAAGATTAATTCGGAGTCCGCCAACTTCTCCATGCTTCCTAAGCAAATCGTGGTTCTGGCCCGTAGAACTCCAAAATTCAATTGAATTTCATGCCCAGGGATAAAATTTATGGCTGTCTGGTTAAGGATGTTTTTCAGCCCTGCTCGCGGGTGCAGTCGCCGAGGAGGGAATGAGCTCGAGAAGTGGGCAAATATGAATCAGCTGTTTGAAAGCTCGCCAGGCAAGCACTGAACGCGAGCCTCCGAGTGGTCGCCCTCGGACAGCCACGACTGAAGTGCCCCACGTCCAGCCAGTTGTTTTTCATCCACTTCATCAATTTGTCATTTCTTTAAATACATTTATAATTACATATAATTTCCCCTATGCTGTCCTTGGTGCCTTTGTTGGCTTCTTATCATAAGACTAATAAGCATCCGGCCTTTGATTTCCCTTCGTCTCATTGAATACCTAGTGACGTCTAAAATCCGGCAGCATTCATACCTTCAAGGAGCTTGTATGAGTTTATTAACCCGTTGTCTTCACCTAAAAGAGATAACGTACACGTGACACCTGCGACGTAGAAGGATGTTCCACATCCACAGCCAAGGCCATGAGGTGTGGCGTTGCCTAACACTCCCAGCTTTAGTTCTTGTATATGACCATAAATACCACAGAAAGTAGATGGGAAAACGGCGCCGCGGTAGCTCAATTGGTGAGAGCAACGGACGCGTAACGCGAAGACGTGGTTTCGTACCCATCCTGTAGCCAGTTCCTGTTCATCCACTTTCGTTATATTTATCAATTCTTTAATCGAACTAATAATAATCATCATCAGCAGCAGCAGCCTAATTTATGTGCACTGCAGGACGTAGACCTGCACTGGACATCTCTGCGATCTCCTGCGCCAACCAATTCCAACTAGCGCCCGCGAATTTCATAATTTCATCGCCCCATCTAGTTTTATGCTGTCCTCGACTGCGTTTCCCTTCTCTTGGCACCTATTCTACAAACCTATTGGCCCACCGGTTACCTCACCTGCGCATTACACGACCTGCTCAGCTTCATTTTTCCCTCGTAATGTCAATTAGAGTATCGGCTATACCCGTTTGGTCTCTGATGCAAACCGCTCTCTTTCTGTCTGTTAAAGTTATGCCTAACATTCTTCGTTCCATCGCTCTTTGCGCGGACCTTGTCCTCAAGCTTCTTTATCAGTCTCCAAGTCTCTGCACCATATGTCAGCACTGGTAGAATACACTGATTGTGCACCTTCCTTTTCAATGAGAATGGTAAGCTTCCAGTCAGGAGCTGACAATGTCTGCCATATGAAATCCAACCCACTTTTATTTTTCTGCGAATTTGCTTCTCAAGATCAGGGTTTCCTGTGATTAATTGACCTAGGTAAACGCATTCCTTCACAGACTCTAGAGGCCGACTGGTGATCCTGAACTCTTGTTCCTTAGCCCAGCTATTTATCATTATCTTTGTTTTCTGCATATTAATCTTCAACCCCATTCTTACACTCTCTCTGTCAAGATCCTCAATCATTTGTTGTAACTCGTCTGCATTGTTGCTGAATAGAGCAATGTCATCGGCAAACCGGTTGCTGAGATATTCCCCGTCAATCTTTACTCCTAAGCATTCCAAGTTTAATAGCTTGAATACTTCTTCTAAGCATGCAGTGAATAGCATTGGAGAGGTTATGTCTCCCTGTCTGATCCCTTTCTTCATAGTTATCTTCCTGTTTTTCTTGTGTAGAATTACGGCAGCTGCAGAATTTGAGTAGATATTTTCCAAGGTATTTACGTTGTCGATCTGTACTCCTTGATTACATAATGCCGCTATGACTGTTGGTATCTCTGCTGAATCAAATGCCTTTTCGTAATCTACAAAAGTCATATAGACGGGCTTATTATACTTTGCGGATTTCTCGATAACCTAATTAATGACATGGATCCCTTCCTGAAGCCCACCTGTTCGCTTGTATGACTAAAGTCCAGTGTTGTCCTTATTCTATTGGAGATTATTTTGGTAAATATCTTATTTAATACTGGGAGTAAGCTATTGGGTATTTATTTTTTCAATTCTTTATTGTCTCCCTTTTTGTGGATTAGTATAATGTTTTCATTTTTCCTGTTTTCTGGGGCCCTTGCAGTCGATAGACACTTCGAATAAAGAGCCGCCAGTTTTTTAAGCATTATGTCTCCTCCATCTTTTATTGAATCGACTGTTATTACGACTTCTCCTGCCGCTCTTCCCTGTTTCATGTCTTGCAAAGCCCTTCTGACCTCAGCGCCTGTTATAAGAGGAGTTTCTGTATCCTGTTCATTACTCTTTCTAATTGAGGTATCCTGACTCCTCCGGGTATTGTACAGGACAGGATAGAATTTTTCCGCTGCTTTTACTAAACCTTCAAAATTGCGGATGATGTTACCCTGCTTATCCATCAGTGCATACACCTTGGTCTGTACTATGCCAAGTTTCCTTCTCACTATTTCAGGCGGCGTATATATCTTACTGCTTCCTCAGTCTTTCTCACCTTACAATTTCGAATATCCATTACTGTGTCCTTGTTGATCAGTTTTAGAAGTTCCGCGAATTCTATGTGATCTCTTAAGTGGAGCACTTTCGTTCTTTGTCGTTCTTTTATTAGGTCCTTTGTAACTCGGAAGAGCTAGCCTACTGGTTACCTTGGTGCCTTGCCTCTGACTTCAATTGCTGCCTCTCAAGCCGGCCTAGTTACGGTTTCATTCTTTAACTATATATCATATTCATCTCCCTGTTCTAAGGCTGCAAGTAAGTGTAATTTCTCCTATGCGGTCCTTAACTTCTGTTTTTGGCTTCTGATGACATGCCTAAGAAAAATCGAGCCCTCGGCTTTCTTTCTTCAGCTAGAAAAAGATTGTGCTTTATACGCTGAAACGTAGCCGAAGGTGGGTCGTTCATTGCGCTAGAGGCTACTGCAAGAATAATGACCTCTCCACACAGAAGTGCGCAAGCTTACAGATATCTCTTAACATTGAAGACAATGGACATAATAGGAGGGGACGTGCTTCCGCCCTCACGTTACTGGCTTGCCTTTCGAGACATCGAAGGCGATGTGCGTATCAACGCACCGGTATCTCAACACGGCTAGAACGGAGCGCTATCGGAGGTGCACAGTCGAACTGCCAGATTTCCGCGAGAAACGCCGGTATTGAAATGAAAACCAGACAGAAATAAGAAGAAATATATTAGGAAAGTGGCTAATTTCCAGGCTTAGTGATGCCGCGCAAGAATTTTTTTAAATTATGCAGATCCAACACACATGTTGGATTCTTTGAGATTCGGTGATTGGTGATGCCCAATTGGCGCTATACAAAGACTTGTTTGGTTTGGTTTGGTTTGACGAGTTTTATGTAGGGAATCGTAGTAGGACGTACCATTCTGTAGGACTGGCCAAGAATGGGCAAATGCCCAGGGACACATGCTAAGTGGCTAAATTTGGGCAAATAAAGTAAATAAAAGAATCCAGTAAATATAACTTGCCATTCCATTGACACATCAATGTTCTCTGGAGATGCCTGTTAGCCGACATTAAATGTCCAAGTTTCATATAGGTAGTCGCTTTCTGTTAGGCAAAACAAAGAGGGGCACACGTCATCAGCATAGAAGGATTATATGAGCCCTTTCTTGGTACTTACAAATTGCCTTTGTATTTGCATCCAGCTCGACAGCGACCGACCCAGCAGCCAAGAGAGCACACCAAATCCGACAAACTAAGCGAGGACAGCTTCGGTTGATAAGTTATTTGCCGTTACTTTCACCAAGGTGCTATTATGCACAAACGCCTGTACTTATTTATCCATTCTCCAGAGACTGCATTTCATCCGCTAACAGCTTAGTGTTATCGCTTAGAGCGACATGCACCGGCAATATTTCTAAGTTACTAGAATGTTATCATTGACTCCATCTGTTGTGTATTTTCTTACCGCGCCTTGTTTAATCTGATCGTATGTGCAATACAAGTTGCGTAGTATTTATGAAGGCACGCGGGAACCAGCCACTACGCTGAACCTTCGAGTCTCGACGAACGCCGAATGTCCTTGCCGGTATCATTGTGCTTTCAATGTAACTTGTTTTTGAGGGCATAGGTTCGCCCACTAAAGAGTTAGTTTCGTGATTCTCACTTTCGTGAGTCACAGCTACTGTGTTCGTCACCGTCACTACTAACGTGGTAATATAATATAATACGAATTACAATTACACTCTAAAAACAGTTGCACCCTTTGGGGCGTATATGTGCCACACAACAATAATCGTCATCTGTCTTGTCCGCATTTCCTTTCTTTAACGCGGCGAGCCCGTTACTTTCCAGTAACGAACGGCATGCGCGGTATCAGCGTGACATAGCATTCCCGATAGGAAAGTAACGAGCGCAGCGTTTTCAAGAAAGGAAATGCGGGCAAGACAGATGACGATTATTGTTGTGTGGCAAATATACACTCCAAAGGGTGTAAACTTTTCTTAGAGTGTAGTTGTTCATAGTGTATGTTCTCCATAATTGATGCGCTCCTATGCGGCATGTTTTTCTTTGTTGTTAGAAGGCATGTATCGTGCCAATTGTATAGCTATAGGAATAATTTTCATGGCATACCAACTATTGGAAAGCACGAACACCTGTACGTGTTTAGCTTGCCCTCGACAGATATTCAAAGTAATGAAACGAGAACGCTAGTGCCCTCCAGTGAATGTGATCGTTGTAAATGTAGTTTTTTTGGTCCGACAGATCTGTGTTGCGTTCAGCGAAGCGCTAATATAGTAAAAAAGAGTTTGCCAGTTTCGTCCGACAGGTGAAGCTTTGTAAACGATAGAAAGGTGCAGCGTTACCCTTGAGCTCTTCGGCGGGCGTTTAAGCTTTAAGCGGCAATTCACTTAGGAAACTCACAAAGCAGAGGAGGGTACAAGAAAGAGAAAATGAAGTTATGAAACAGATTTTCATTTTCATGAAACGAACGCTTATACAACATGCTGGCGAAACGGGGCACGCAAGTTAACTTTTGCTGGGCAGAACAAACAGCACCCTGGCATCTAACAGGCGTCTCACAAAGTTGCCGTGATGAACGCGGGCACTGCTGTGTCAGGCGTCGTACGTTCGTGGCGCCTATAAGATGAGACCGGTGGGAAAGCGTCGGCGTTAGTGTGCCCCCAGTGAATTATGACGTAGCGTTAGCTTTACGTTTACTGCCCGTTTCGTTAAGACGAGCGCATACTAACAGCTTCTCAGCAACAATTGCACTAGTGTGCTTGTAGTGAGCGTGAGCATGAATCTCATAGCAGCAGTGGAAGGCAGAGCGTGGCACTTCGTCCGCCAACGACGCGATTGTGCGCAGCGCCCACTTTGTGTCCACTTTGCATCAGAAAACATCTTATCGACGTGCTCACTCAGCTCAAGGAGGAGATATTCGTCCCAGCCAAGAGCCGATCCCCGAGGGCCACCTTCGCTGCAGACCGCAAGGGAGCGTTCGACAACATGCCACACGAGGCGAACCTCTGAAACTCGGGCAACACAGGTTGCGGTGAGAAGACCGAGAACTGCATATCTGACTTTTTCCTTAACCACACAGCCATACTTACGCTCGGAGGGGTCACCTCTAAACTTCTAAATCTATCAATAAAATGAAACTTCGCTTGGTGCCGGTTTGTATATAGTGTTTCAAGGTGAAAAATTTTACGCTAACATGCAGGACAAGCCTGAAGAACTCACAAAACAAGTACTTTTTTCACCTTATAATAACCTAAACTTATAACCATTGGGTTCAGAACGACTCCCTCCATGTCGTTCTTCCCCCCCCCCCCCCCCCTAATATTTAACATCTCACCCGTGGGTCTCCCGGAGCAGTTGGTAAGAATGGTGAACGTAATTCCTGCCCTTTACACCGACTGCGTGACCCTATGCACGGGCACCGACTCCATTGGAGACCCGCAGAACACGTTTGAGCCCGCCGCCGAGGCAGTGAATTAATACGCAAAGAGCTACGGGCTATATTGCTCAACACAGAAGTCCAGGCTTGTCGGGGTGAGGAGGCGCCGAAGTATGAAACACAATGAAAACACTAAAGTTAATAATTCGAAGGCGTTACATGGCTCATGAATTGCAAAATCCTATGGCGTGGCGGGAGATGGTGTAAAAATGCCAGGTGGTCACAGAGATGCTCTCGTGCCACTGCTCGAGCTTTTGTCTTCTTCCATAACTGGCTCCGATGCCACTTATCCTTCCAGAGTTCCCACAATTCCCCTCCCTCTGCGAAGGCGCTGACGGCGCTGACCCACTGCTAGACGGTGAGGTAAATTCGGTGGGTTCTGTTGGGCATTCCAATGGGCAAACCTTCGATGGAATTGTACAAAAAAATCGTGGGGCCGCAACATTCACATAGGGACCGATTACAAGGCAAGCTGTTTCTAGACTGCAAGGATGTGTTGCATGCATGTGCGGCGTACATGGGCTGCATACCCTATGAAATCATAATTTATTTTTCTTACGACACCACACTACGCCAACACAAGCACCGCTCTGGTCACCGCACCTCTCATGCATTTGCCGTAACCGCTGCTGCAGCCGAGTCGGTACCTCTAACGCACGTGAGCTTATACTACCCAAACATAGGCCACATGCACAGGCGCCATCGCCATACTCTTTCCCCTATCCCCGTTTCAATCTCCAATGCTGCAGTGCCGTCGCGGCACTCTATTCGCCATCTCCCCTACATGTCTCCATTCTTGTCCACGCGCCGTCTCCCCGATACGGACGCAAGCTGCCCAGGGTACCCCTCCCCCCTGAGAATGCATGCGGGAAATGCACACGGTGGCTAGAGATAAACAGCTTCGGTGTAAAAGGTGACCTGGTCACAGAGGCAGACCGCGCCGGTCACAGGTCTTTATATAGTGCTACGCGTCACGGCGCTGCCAATCGGTGCGAGGATTTCGGTGAGTTCTCTTGAGCGCTCCGATGGACGAACCTTCGCGTTCGACTACTCAGTCAGTCGCTGCGCTCGTTTCTTTTGGACGTGCTTGAAAATACGCGAGCAAGGCCGAGGCACGTGATGGGCGAAATAATACAGGGCAACGTGAAAACAATATCATTACATTTCGTAAAACGAGTCATCACCGGGAAGACGTCGCAATGCTTTAGAATTCGACCACTTATGTATACCTAAGCGCCCTTGATTTTTTTCAAGGGATAAATATCAAGACAAGCAAGGCCCTCCAGATACTGGGTCTGCGCATCCAGAAGGACGTCACGAAAAATGCATTTGTGCAACAACTGACAATGACTTTGTAGCAAGTCACGCATGCCATACGGAGGATCAGTAACCGACACAGGCACGAAAGAGAGCAGCATGGCCAGGCTAGTCCAAGCCTTAGTCCTCTCGACTATAAGTGACCTTTCTCCGTACGCATTCTACCAACAATGAACCGAACAGGAAGGTCCACGTCATATGGTCACCGGCCCACTCCTCCAGGAGAGGCAACGAACACGCCCATCTCACCGCCCGACATCTTGTCTCCCAGGCCGAGGAGACACCGGAACCCCAACCCCTGATGATTTACCAGAAAATTACACAATACTACAGCTGAGGAGATCAACACTCACGAAGAACAACAACACGAAGAACCAGTAAACCTTAAGACAATACTGAATGTCTTCAGAACATTCCAAGCAAGTTGCACATGAAAAAAAAAAGTCATATGGATGTTCCGTGGACTTCAGCGACGGATGACCAACAAGCGTCCGGAAATATTACTTGAATGGGCACCTGCATGTAGTAGTCATACCTTCAGTTGTATTTATGAAAGTGTGCACTATTTCTAACGTAATGGTCAAAACGAATATATTATCTGGCATCCACCTATATGCGCTTTCTTCATTCACGTTCAACCCAAACTTGTGTAACCCTGCACAAAATACATGCCTTATGGAAGAGAAAACGGAAAAAGTCAATCAACAAATATAATTTTGCATATGAATTCTCCTACCGTGGAAGCATTACCGATGACGATACATGTAACAACACCGCCAGGTATGCTGCTCGTTTAAGCGCAACTTGATAAATATATCAATATTGCGCGCTACACTCATTCAAAGCATTCAGCTCTTTGATAGCGCACGAAAATTTCAATGCATATTAACATTAATGGGGATTGAAATCATCCGCGTGTCAGACCTTCTCAATTTTCCTTTTTGTTCGGACGTTTCGAGAAATGTCCATGAAGAGAGGGCAAAGGACGCACTCTGTCTCCTGACTGGCCCACTCTTCGCGTTGCACAGCGCACAAGTGCAGCAAACCAGAACACAAAACAAACAATATACAATATACAGAGAAGACTGGGTACATCATCATCAACAAAATAAAAAAAATTGACTGAAGGCTTAGCTTGGTTAAGCCTGGAAGATTGCGAAAGCACTACCCTTGGCTGCGCCTTGGTTCGGCTGATGGTGTGGACATGGTTGCCCTTTGTTAAACTTATGGCTATACATGGCTATACATAGCGCAAGGCAGCGCGCCGACCACTGCGAGGAGCCGAGCTGTAGCCCCATTTATCCTCTTAGCGTGACGTCACACCAGCGAGTGCCCTCTCTCGGTAGCGCCGCAGCAGCGGCGCGCAAGGCTTCGCCTCCTCCATCGATGCCGCGAGCTGTGGCCCCGTCTCTCGGTCTGGCGTGACGTCACACCAGCGAGCGCCCTCTCTCGGTAGCACCACAGTAGCGGCGCGCAAGGCTTCGCCTCCACCATCGATGCCGCGAGCTGGGGCCCCGTCTCTCGGTCTGGAGTGACGTCACACGGTCACGTGACGCGCAGCTGTGTAAGGAGGCGCCACGACCACCGATGGGCCGAAAGTGCGAGCAGTATTGCTTTCGCAATAATAATCAAGCACACAAATAATTTTAAAGTCCCACACAATCTATGCGTTAGTTATACATCGATGTGCCTCAAACACACGACACGTTTACATAAAGAACCAAAATACAACAAAATAGTCACAAGTATGGCAATACGGATTCATACTTTATTTAATACACATGATATGAGACAACGCACTGTCGTTCTATTCTATGTACGTGCAGATAGTTGATTTTTTTATACGTGGTTCAATTTCTTCCTGAATTGCAGTATGTTAGTGGTGAACAAGGATGATTAAATGAATGAAAAAAGGTTTGCGGATCTAATGAGGTCCAAGAGGGATGGATAATGTGGTCCCTGCGTCAAAGCAGTTTAATCGTTAGGATTATGCGGTGAAAGTCCCGCTGCTGTGAGATGCGGGGGCATTGTCGGTTTAAATGCAGGGCAAATCCGCAGCAGGTGGTGGATGTCGGCTTCAGCATTTCGCGACTTGCAGATTGGACATCCAGGGTGAGGACATAACTGGGGAAAGGGCAGCCACTTCCAAGTCGCGGCAGGAGTGAGAGATTTTAGTATGTTTGTTACGTTGTACAACAATCGTTATTTATTCACTTCATTCCATAGTTGGTGCGACATATTGGCCCGACAATTGCTACAAAACACAGATTACGCGAAACATTTCTATTCGGTAAGATATGAATAAACAGCAAGGCGTCCAGTTTTATTTTCCAAACTACTAGCGCTGCTAGTTGATGTTTGTAGGAATCGAAAAATGGAATCAAATTGTGCACATGATACAATAACACATAGTTTTGTGTTGTGTAATTAATTAGACTTTGAGCACGCTTTTGGAGGGAAAACAGCTTGTCGGCATCCGTCTTGTTACAGGTTTCCCAGAACAATATGCAATCCATTAGCTGGGAATCATTAAGGGAAAAGGATAGCTGACTTTTGACCCCAACCGGACGAAGATGCTGTAAGCGCCGAATTAGGCCTATAGGCCATGTTATTTAATCTCGAACGTTATTTGCAGGGTCAGACCAGCTAATATCACTTCGGAAACACACACGAAGAAATTGATGCGAGTGTGTCTCTGTGATTATTAAGTGGCAAAGAATAATTGTAACCAGCTAGCTTATTTTTTGGTCGAAAAAGCATCAATTTGGTTTCTTTACGTTTAATTCAAACTGATTGGCTGTAAGCCATGTTGTTCGCGTAACAAACGGTTTGATTCTTGCTCAGTTTCTTTTAAAGTTAAGCTATAAAAAAGAACCGCATATCATCTATATGCATGACAAGATGAGGAGGAAATATTTGCTTCAAACAATGCGCATGCATTTACATCAAACTACGTGGATGCTTCCTACTTGCTGAATTCTCCGAGAAGTGATGACTAATTCTTATCCTTGAGCTGGAGTATTCAGAAAGGCGGATATTGCTTGCTCAAGAAATCGAAACAAATACCGAACCGATTAACAAATATTCACTAATATCTTTTGAATTAATTACTTTACAGCACATTTTGCTATTTACGAATTGTAGCCGGAGAGGTTGCAAGACGGATCCACTTGAAATGAATTTCTAGGATGATACCAGTTTCGAGATATTATTTCCGAAAACGTGGGACGAAATACATAAGCGTTCATAGTTACGTTTATACATAGTTACGAAATACATAGTTACGTTTATGTAAAGTAATTAATTACAGGCTTAATTGGTGAGTTTATGTTAATAGGTTGAATATGTGTTTCGATTTCTCGTGGCAGTCTTATCCGTCTCATCGATTAATTCCGCTCTAAGACAAGGATTATGTTATCTGCAACAGGTAATTTCTAAAAATTCCATAAAGCTTAAAAATGATCACCTTGTATACTACCATATATGTTTCCATGTTTTCGAACCTTCCTCCGTAGACTCAGTGGTCTCATGGTTTCCGTGCTCTCTCTTAAATACTGTTTTCACAGCTGGACTAGCAAAGCCGGTTTGCGTTTCAGTCGAAGGTAAGTGTTGTCGTTTGCTATTTTTCATGAGTCTGCCCTCCGTACATACGTCTGATGGCCTCGTTTTTCACCTTTTTTCACACTTACCATACACGCAGGAAAACCTGAGGAGAGGCCCTACCAAGTCCGTGCGCTAGGAAAACAAAGTCTGGAAGAATCCACGCGGTATTTTTCGCTGTGGCAGCCATGTTGTCGGGGCACAACGGGTTTTTTGTTATGGTGGTGTGCGCTCTGTGCGTGCCGCTACGTAGTTTTCGCACGGTGGTAAAAGCGTCGTATGTGAACGTTTGTCCTAGTCTCCATGTTTTTTGCCGCTATGTTAGCTACACCGTCCTCTCCCGGCTGTAGTGGCCAGGTGGGGCTCAATAAAGCAAAAAACCATGAAAGGAGCACGCTTACAACACTGTACCCTACGGACGAAGCGCGATCTGAGACTATACATAGTTGTCGTCTTTGATGTATTCGTGCTAGCGTGCGATCACATGCGGAAACCACTGTGCACCAGAATGTATGATAAACGTCCTTGCAGGTCAGTGACAGTTGTGCAATGTTCCCGCTATTGGAGGCGGACGATCGATTTGTGGCACGCGCGACAGTCGCGCTGAAACATGTGAAATAATCGAACGGCTGCGATGAGTACAAAAGGGACGAACCCTGCTTGCCGTGTGCGCCCAAAGGTCGCGGGGAAGTAAAGGTTGGAGAATGCGGTGCAAGAGTAAACAAAGCTCGACAGAAGAACGTGCACCTGTGCGCACATCAGACGGCTGACGGTCGCACACAGCGAGCCTGGTCATCGCACTAGCTGCACACTTACGCGCGTACTGTTCAACGTCGCGTCGTGGATACCACAATTCTTTTTGTTTTCCGCGATGCTCCACTTACCATTAGAAGAATACATATCAAGACGCTGTCAGGCATCGAAACGTGTTGTGTACTGCTGGCCCTTCGTCGGCTGCAGCTCATCACATAGCCGCGGTGCGCGGCTGCCAAAAACTTGCTCAGTAAAGCAAAATGGGGCCCCAAGTGACGATTGGCATACATGTTCGTTCTCCTAAACTGCGAATGGGCTAGAAATTGGTCTATGAGTCGCGCTGTGCATAAAGTGATAACAACCATCGCTGCTGTATCTTGCAGTACAGTGAGAATGCGTAGATTTGTTTTTACGAAAACCGCAAGAAGTAGGGGGCAACGGCCTCGGGCTATAGTTTGCGGAGTTGACTATGACGTTCTTGAAAGGCTATAGCACAGCACTCTGTCGACATGACTTTGGCAACAGTATCAAGATTGCATTCGCTAATCGCATCGCTATGGTGCGTGTTCGCGCCGGTGCGCAGCCTGCAGTGTGGTCGTACACTGAAGGCGAGAAGGGTATACGAGAGAAATGAATCTACTATGAAAATATGGCTGAGTAAAAATAACTTCTGGAGTCAAAGAGGCTTCATAAAGAGCGACATCAAGGCATTCCTTCAGTTTTTCCATTCTCCAAGAAGCTTACGTTTGATGGTAAACAGCTCATGAAAAGTGAATACAAAGGTAAGGGCGCTATAACGTCAATCTATTCCAAACTTTTCTATTTCAATTCTGCTATCACACTCAGCGATTGGTCAAAAATATTGGAATAGTTTTACATTATAGGGACCTAAGTTATGGTTGCATGTTTTTCATTCCTGCACGACAGCAGCTTTACTCTGCCGTTTTTAAGTGCAGTCTGGTGTTATGCGTTAAGTGTTACTCGCGTGAAGAACACTGTATGAGTCAGTTTACAGGACATTGAGAATCTCAAAAATGTGGGACACAGGCGAGCAGTACGTTAGTCGCATCAATACGGCTTCCGTTTGAAGAGCAGCTGCCTACCATCGCATGAACCACGCCATGCAGGATGACATGAGTGAAATTTTGACAGTTGCTGCCAAACATATTAAAGCAGAAAATACTCCTGGCGTCACTTCCGCCTCCTTTCGGCTAATGGAATGTTTCAGAACCACCTTCCAGAATTTCACTCGGCCAAGTTGCGTGTGGTACAACCGCGTAGCCAGGGGTTGACGCACCGCGAGAGCGCCTACCAGAAATTTCTGTGTAACTATGTGGGCTACCATCCCGCCCCTCCCTCTCTTCCCCGCCACACTCCCCGTCCTTGTTATGACCTTGCCTCCACCTCCTCCCCCTTCCAGAAAAAACAAACACACATTCTGACTATGTCACTGGTTTGGCGGTATTTTGGTGGTGCGCACAAATTTTGCCCTGTAGACCAGACTGGTGAGAGCATTCCTAGCGATCACAGCTTTCCCTTGGAGCGTGACAACGTGCTTGACAGGCGCCATAGAAGCATTACACAGCAGGACACCCTGGCGGATTCGAGCTCAAGCACATTGTTGAAAGAACTGGATATTACATGGTTCAAAGAAAAATTGCGACAACGCTCCTAGCATTGAGTGTACCTCAGAATGCTGTCACAATATTTTGAAGACTCCTGACCTATATTTTTCATTTCGTGAGCTACCAAACAGCACAAGGGCCTTCTTTATCTACTCCACTAGTCGCGAATGTCACACTGATGGATTCTGGACCGCATTGTCCTTTTAGCTTGTGTTCAGGGCTTCACTCGGCTCTCAAACATCGCGTTCATTGATCAATCTCTCTGTTATCCACATAAATGTGGATTGATTGCCACTGAAATAAAACCGTCCGAGGTCCCAGTTCTGGCTCATCTGTCTCGCGCGTTGACCTGCAAACCAAGCAACCGATCTACTGTCGGTGTTCTCAATGCGCAACATTATATAGTGAGACGGTCGAAACATTCTGTGTCAAGCCATAAAACCGCTTTCCCAGTACCGTGCGAAAATGCGGAGTTTATGCCCATTGTGTGTGCGATTGATAATTCTCATCCAGAGTACAATGCCAAAGGACCGATTGTCCGCGATAACCATGAGCGCCCCAGCGCCAAACGTCCTACAAGTGTGTCCGCTGTCATCGTTGCGATAAGCCATACTTAGAAGTGAGGCCTCAAATCTAGAATACAAATGCCTAAGCCTACACCAAAAGGCGTTTAGTAACCGGTATTGGACGCCCTGGTAAGCACCTGTCCAGTGAGGATGACAGGTGACTAAAGGGGCCCCAAAACGAGAGGACGATCCACTCATGCATTAATTACGCATGCACGCGCAGCAGTCCTCATTCCGCGTGCTATGACGGCATTAAAGTGTTGGTTGTGCCGAGCCAGGCACAACGCGAACAAATCAAGCGTAACCTCCCTGAACGGGATCTGTTCGATATATGCCTAGCATTATATGGCAGTCGGCGTGGCTCAGAATCTGCTCGCTGGGCAATGTAAATATGCGCATTT
Organism: Dermacentor andersoni; assembly: GCF_023375885.2. Lineage (NCBI taxonomy): Eukaryota > Metazoa > Arthropoda > Arachnida > Ixodida > Ixodidae > Dermacentor > Dermacentor andersoni. The sequence goes on along the minus strand of NC_092815.1, from coordinate 167,945,354 downwards.
CTCTGTTCGTGCCCCTGCTCACGCATATATAAATAAATAACTCATACTACATCAGCATTATCCCCACGCCCCCCGACGTCATCCCCAAGCATTACACATTCCGCACCCCACCGACCACCCTGAAATACTTCGCATATCTTGGACAGTTCCCGTTTAGGGATGTTTGCATTGCCCGTCGAACACACCGCAGGAACTTGTTTTCGTCTGACGATTACAGTATTACTACCGGTACACTGTAGTATTCGAACCATTCTTCTTAGCAATCTCCCTTCAACCACTGGAATACCGTCCACGAGGGAATGTTTCTCTTTGTCGCTGTGACTTGAGCAGCGAGTCTTCTCTGAGCACGTCGGTGCTTTGATTCAATAAATTTGAACTAGTTGAGATTCATCGAGTGCACAGTAGGAACTCTTGTCTTTTTTCTGAGTGTTGATTCCAGCTTTGAAGTGCCTAACGACGCATCGAAAACTACGACCAAGCATGTTAAAAATATGGAAGCACGTGCGCCGGGGAACGTGCACGACTCACTACAAGACGACGCCTGTCTGCAGGTGCGCTCTTAGCGTAGTAAAGTAGTCAAGCAAGAAGAAAACAGTGAATCAAGGAACTCCATAGAAGAGTAGGAAAGCGAATCTGCAAATAACGCGTGGCTCTATCAGTCTACAGAACGAGAAAAGTCCACGTCAGCGGGGAAGACGGAGTTGGGAAGTGGAGCAAGGAAAACGTGTCGGCTTTGGTCGGACGTCAACGTCAGCGAAGCCAACAACTCTCGGACGGACCCTGTCGAGCGTCAACCCACGAAGGGGCCTCTAAACGACCCGTATTCCGCTCCCGTCAACAAGCCAACGAACAAGAGTCTGAGAGAGCTTGCCTGCCGTCTCCGCTCGTGTAGTAGTTCCTCGAGAGACGCACCGCACCAGCTTCGTGGCACACCAGCCAAGCTGTGAGGGCGCAGTGTTATTCGGTCCGAGCGCTTTAGAGGGACTCTTGGTCTCGCTTGCCCCATGCCGTGCGTTGGTGTACTTTCACTTTTACAGCAAAGCTGTGAAGGGCTAGTTTCCCTAGTATCGTGTCCGCGTGTAGAAAAAGCTATCGTCATCACAATGGATCCATCGTCGTCGTCTTTTTCACAGCTGGCACGTTGGCGCCCCTCTGCGCTACCGCGCGAATGCACTCGTGCCACAGCTTCGCTTTCGTCATCGCCATTAATTAAATAATCAATTAATTAATTATTAAGGAAACACAAAGACGTAGCCAATAATTGAGAAAGACTAATGAACCGTAGGGATCTACCCAGTGATAAACACCGGGGCCGCACGTTTCAGCTTCGCTGGTATGGCGTGAGCCTGTACGGGGTGCTTAGGCTGATAGTTTTTTATGTTTGAATATATGTTTGTGTGCTGTGAATTTTGTCATTCCTTCTTTGCTACTCTCGAAGGTGTCTCTGACATTTGCAGGACCATGCTGTATGCCTGCTGTAAACAACCTAGGCCCTCGAAGACATGCCTGAATTTCTTGAGAAGTCCGTCGTTGGAAATCTTGTCTACGGCGCCTACATTACGCTGGACCAACCCCAAAGCCTCACTAGCTTCTAGCCCGAGTATGGCCTGACGGCCATTTTTCACAACAAAAAATGTCACCGTAGCAGAAGTATTACGAAGCCTTACTTCCTGAGTAGACGTTCCATAGCACGCTATGGTACCGCCGTTATACGCCCTCAGCACCGAATTCGTTGGCTTCTGGTCCACGTATGTGGGCGTGGGTTCGTATCCCACTTCTGACACCACGTAACGTGCCAAGGGAGACGAGGCTTACAGCAGCATGGTCAGTGCAGGAAAGAACGAAGGTTTATTGAGAGCGTGGCTTATAAAGACATGAATGCCGTGCGCTGTACACACTGCACATCACCGATGCGCATCCACGCTGATAAAATCAGTACACGTGTCCGATCCAGTAACGTCTGTAAATTTGACAATCAATGTTGCTATTTCATAAGTTTATCGGACCACTCATAACGGTATGTCCCTTCTTTGATGCTCTTGTGCTACGACAAAAGCGATTGAAGAGAATAATTTATACAAGAATCACTGCTTACCATGATGCAAAATAATGCTATCAGCATTCTTTGGGAAGTTCACCAAATTCGGTATGTATGTATGTATGTATGTATGTATGTATGTATGTATGTATGTATGTGTGTATGTATGTATGTATCTATGTAAGTATGTACGTACGTATGTATGTATCTATGTATGTATGTATGCATGCATGCATGCATGCATGTGCGTGTGTGTGTTTGTATGTATGTATGTATGTATGTATGTATGTATGTATGTATGTATGTGCGCCACTCACCCTACCCCGCCAGCTTGGGTGAATGAGCGTTCCCTGGTGAAATGGGCAGACAATTGGCCTGCTCTACCCGATCAACCGGCTTCAAAAGGAATCGTCGGACAAACTGGAGTCACTCGGTATGCAACACTGAGTGTGTGGTGCTCTTCTAGAAACCTTTTTCAGACCAACGTGGGTCACTGGTATGTGACACTGTGTATGGGTAGCTGTTCAATGAACTTCATTGACGCCAACTTGAGCCAAAAGCGTACTTTAGGCTTCTTAGGTGCCACTTTTTGTTTCGTATTAGGGCTGCGTTGGCTCAGTGAAAGTTCCCTAAATTTGCCAACATCAATCTTTTGCTCATGGACAGTACAAACCTTTATTTTTGCCGATAAATAAAGAAATAAACTCAATGACGTCACGGTAAGCTGGAGCGGGAACTTTAAGTCTGCGTCGCCACCCGTCTTTCTTTTTTTGCGAATTTTTGGCTGACGAAACCTAGTATTGCAGAGCGGCATTCTGCCAGCATCGGTGAAATCAATTTTCTCGTTAGCGTCCCTTTAATGCAATAGTGCTCTATGCGCCACTACACCAGCGTGTCGAGCCCAGCCACTTTCTTTTGTTCAAAATAGCTTACAGGGCCGAGATGGGCATTGAGTAAGGGGGACAAAGAAAAGCATAAATAGTATAGGAAGAAGTATGAAATAACGACGCAATATGCAAAACAAGAAGTGAAGGGGAAGAGAGAGAGAGAATGAAGAGGAAAAGCAGGGAGGTTAACCAGATATGAGTCTCCGGTTTGCTACCCTACACTGGGGATGGGGGATAGGGGTTAGAAAGATGACAGAGAGGAAAACGCTAAAAAAAAGAAAAAGAAAACACGCACACATGGAGGCACACACGCAAAAGGCGTTCCAGTTAAAGTCGTTCACACAGGCCGGTAGATCGCAAAAAGCGCAATAGCGCTTGCACGGCCTTCTTCTGTGACGGTAGGTCCTTTCGATGTTGTAGAATACTTTTTTCGGATAGCGCTTGGTCGTCGAGTTGGTCAAGTTCGTGGCGAAGGCATGCCCTCTGTGTACTGTACTGCGGGCAGGCACACAAAACATGGCCAATTGATTCTTCATGGCGGCAGTGGTCACAGGTTGGGCTGCCGGTCATCCCTATATGCGGAATGCATAGGCTTTAGTAAAGGCAAAGCCCAACCAAAGTCGATATAAAAGCGTGGCGTCTCTACGGCGAAGCTGTGATGGCGCTCGAAGACTTAGTGTTGGATCAAGTGAGTACAGTCGCGTGTTTCTTAAATGTGGCTCATTCCATTGCGACGCGGTGCACTGCCGAGCAAGTAGGCGGAGCTTCCGTGCTGCGTCAGTTCTAGAATGAGGAATTGGAACATGGCGCTCCTCAGTATGGGCTGAGCGGTCAGCGTGATCCGCCCGTTCATTGCCAATAATCCCGCAGTGACTTGGAAGCCACTGAAAGGTTATCTCATGGCCTGCTTCACTTATATGTTGCAACGTCTCTGTAATATGGAATATCAGTTGTTCGTGTGGTCCGCGTCGTAAAGGTGACAGTAGAGACTGCAGCGCCGCCTTCGAATCGCAGAATATTGTCCATTTATGTGGGGGTTAATCACCAATGTGATGAAGGTCAGCAAAGAGCGCTGCAAGCTCTGCTGCCGTCGATGTTGTCGCGTGGGTCATCTTAAATTTGATTGTTGTAGCTTTCGCTGGTATGACGATTGCCACCGCGGTGCTACTTGGAAGGACAGATCCATCACTGTAAATATGCGTAGAATCACGGTAGTTCTCGTACAAATGTAGTAGCGTGAGCTGTCTAAGGGCTGGTGATGATAGATCAGCTTTTTTCGAGATACCAGATATTGTGAGGTTGATTTTTGGCTGAGCGAGGCACCATGAAGGAATCGAAGGTCTCGCAGCCGGGGTTAAACAGGCTGGCAATGATTCATCAAATGCGGTTATCGTCCGGCTGAAAGATGCGTGTGGTCTGTCCGTTGTTTGGGAGGCCAAGTGCTGACGAGGAGTCCTGGTCAGATGCCTTATATGGGTCCTGAGTACTTCAATTTCAATGTGGGTCCAGACAAGGTGATCTCCAGAGATTGCTATCGTAGCCACTGTTGAAGCACTCTGAGGCAGGCCTAGACAGATCCGGAGCACTTGACCCTGAAGACTTTGTATTATGCGTAGATTTGTTTTACCTGTGTAGCTTATTGCTGGCAAGCTGTATCGCAGAAATCCTAGGAAAAGCACGCTGTACAGTTGCAACATCGCACTTGGCGACATTCCCCAGGTCTTGCCAGCGAAAAACTTGAGGAGGTGACAGATGCCTGTCAACCGTTTTTTCACGTATGATACGTGTGGGCTCCATGACAAGTCCCTGTCGATTATGACACCTAGGAACTTGTACGATCGGACCCGTCGTATTATTTGGCCATTTATCATTACACTGTAGTTAGCCATGGGTTTGCGCGTAAATGGCACTAGTGCGCATTTCTCTGAGGAAATTTTCAGGTCTCGATTACGAAGGTAGAGAACAGTTTGTGTGGCGGCTCTCTGAATTCTCGCTCGCAACTGTAGGCGTCTTACTACAGACGTCCATATGCAGATGTCATCCGCGTACATTGATAGCCTGACTGTAGTTGGCACGTGCTCAAGGAGAGCAATTAGTGTTAGATTAAATAACACATGGCTAAGTACACCGCCCTGGGGGACGCCGTGGTAGCTATAATGTAGACAAGTATGGCCTTCTTCGGTGCTTACGAAAAATGATCGCATGGATAAATAGCTCCGTATCCATTTAAACATCCGACCACCCACTCCTACCTCTGCGAGAGCAGAGAGGATGGCTTCATGCGTAACGTTGTCATACGCCTCTTTAACGTCGAGGAATAAAGAAGCGCAGAGACGCTTACGGCATTTCTCATGTTGAATGTAGGTGACCAGGTGGACGACGTTATCGATCGATGATCGACCGCGTCGGAAGCCCGCTATGGCATCTGGGTAGGTGTTGTGGTACTCCAAGTACCACTCCAGGCGTCCTAGGACCATCCTCTCCATTACTTTGCCCACACAGCTATCCAACGTGATCGGGCGATATGATGAGGAGAGAGGAGGAGACAAAGGAGAGGAAAGACAGGGAGGTTAGCCAGTGTAGGTACCGGCTGGCTACCCTGTGCTGGGGAAAGGGGTAAAGGGAATAAAAGGAGAAAGAAGAAGAATAGGAAAAGAAAATAATAAAAAAAGAAAATTGACACAGTAACGCGCAACTACGCGCTACAACGTTCAGAGGCGGTCGCACAATTCACATGTCCTTAAAAACTTCAACAAAGCCCTTAAGGCCTTGAGTGCCGAAGTCCGTCTGGACCAGTGTCCTAGAGCTTTTTCCTCAGTAAAGGGGCGATTGTCCAGTTTTGCGAGAGCGGTCACGAGCACTTTTCTTCGCACTGCGTAACGGGGACAGTCACAAAGGAGGTGTTCAATCGTCTCCTCGCAGCCGCAGGTGTCACAAGTAGGGCTGTCGGCCATTCCAATGCGGAATGAATAGGAGTTTGTGAATGCCACGCCGAGCCACAGGCGGCACAAAAGTGTTGCTTCCGCTCGTGGCAACCCTGGTGGTAGGCGGAGTTGCAGACGTGGATCCAATTTGTGGAGACGTGCGTTCGTGAATTCACTGGTGTTCCACAGATTCTGTGTAAGCTCGCGGGCGAGGGAGCGAAGACTTGTGGCTGCATCTGTTCTTGACAGCGGTATGGGTGTAATCTGGGCACCATCATGAGCCGACCGGGCAGCGTCATCCGCACTGTCATTTCCTGAAATTCCACAGTGACCCGGTATCCACTGGTAGATGATGTTGTGTCCCTTGTTGATTGCGTGATGGTGGAGTAGTCGGATGTCTGCGACTAGTTGCTCATTTGGTCCATGGTTGAAAGGGGACATCAGACACTGAAGAGCTGCCTTTGAGTCACATAAGATGGACCATGAATGTGATGATTTGTGAACAATAAACTCCAGAGCAGCACGGATAGCTGCGAGTTCTGCAGCCGTCGATGATGTAATGTGAGATGTCTTGAACTTGAGTGTGACGCACTCTGCGGGAATCACCACTGCTCCAGCTGAACTATTAGAGGATACAGAACCATCTGTGTAAACGTGGATGCGTCCTCTGTGCTGTTCATGTAGCACTGAAAGCACGGTTTGTTTGAGGGCGAAAGTTGACATCTCCGTTTTCCTTTTGATACCGGGAATAACAAGAAGAGCCCGGAGTGGATGGAGGCACCACAGCGGTTGAGATGGTTGTGCTGCAGGCGTGAAGTTCGACGGTAAAGTTCCATGGTTGGCGGCAATAATCTTGCTAAACGCTGAACGAGGTCGAGCGGCAGGAAGGGAGGCGAGATGATGCGATGGAAGTCGGGCGAAGTGCCTGATATGCATCCTTAAGGTGTCGACTTGAAGATACGTGTTGATGGGGTGGTCATGCGCGATGGCTATTGTTGCTGCCGTGGACGCACATCTGGGAAGACCAAGGCAAATTCGCAGAGCTTGAGCTTGTACAGATTGGAGGGCACGTGGTCTTGCCGGTCCCACCCAGTACAGGTAAGCTATAGCGCAGGAGACCAAGGAACAGTGCGTTATAGAGTTGGAGCATCGCACTCACAGACGCACCCCATGACTTTCCCGCAAGAAATCTGAGCAAGTGGGTTATCATGACTAATTTCCTTTTTAGGTAGGAGATATGAGTACTCCAGGAAAGGTCTCGATCGATTATCACTCCTAGAAAGCGGTGCGTCTTCTCGTAGGCAATTGGCTGTCCATTAATTCTGATAACGTACGGTTTCATTGCTTTACGCGTGAAAGCGACTATAGAGCACTTCTCGCAGGACAGCTCCAGACCTCGTGCTCGAAGATAACCTGATGTTATTGTGGCCGCTTTTTGAAGTCTGGCGCGCACCTGAGGACGCGTCGCTCCTGATGACCAAATGCATATATCGTCTGCATAGATCGACACATGGACGGATTCCGGAAGGGTATGAACCAGGTCGATGAGCACCAGGTTAAATAGAGTGGGGCTCAAGACTCCGCCTTGTGGTACGCCTCGGTAGGTGTTGCGTTGTGATGACGCACCGTCCTCTGTTTGTACAAAGAATGACCTGTCCTTCAAGAAGCTGGATATCCACCGAAATACAAGGCCGCCGAGGCCGACATCACCCAAGGCGTCCAGGATGGCTTGATGGGTTACGTTGTCATATGCGCCTTTAACATCCAGGAACATCGCCGCTGACAGTCTCCTGAGGCTTTTTTCGTGCTGAACAGACGAGACAAGATCTATGACGTTGTCTATAGAAGAGCGTCCGCGTCGAAAGCCTGCCATAGCGTCAGGATATAACTTGTAATGTTCTAGATACCACTCTAGACGCGTCAGCACCATCCTCTCCATCACCTTTCCCAGACAACTGGCCAGAGCAATGGGACGATAAGACGCCACGTCTAGGGGTGATTTACCTGGCTTGAGCAAAGGCACAAGGCGGCTAGACTTCCATGCAGCTGGAACTTCTCCTTCACGCCATGAATATATGATATGATGAGAGTTCCAACGGCGACTTGCCAGGCTTCAGTAGTGGAACAAGGCGACTTGTCTTCCAGTTTGTTGGTAGTGTGCCATCTCTCCAAGATTCACTGTACACCTCAAGGAGAACTCCTCTCGCTCGCTCCCCCAGGTGACACAGAGCTCGGTAGAAAATTCCGTCAGGTCCTGGCGCTGATGTGTGGCTACACAAAGCTAATGCTGCCTTAAGTCCATGGATTGAGAATGGCAGATCCATCCGGTGATCACGTGGTGGCGGACAGTTACTCGAATGCGATAGAATGTTGGTAGCTGTGAGTTGGCCGGATAATCTGGCGCAGAAATCCTCTGCCACGTCAATCTCCGATCTCTTTTGAGAGAGGGTAAGCGCCTTGAATGGGAATCGCTATACGGGGAGTGTCCGGAGACCACGCACCGTTCTCCATAGTTGCGATAAAGGCTTGCGTGGATCTAGCGACTCACAGAAGGCAGTCCAACGTTGCGATTGGAGCTTGTCTAACCGGTGCTGTATCTTCTTTTGGGTGCGCCTGGCCGTCCGTAAATCGTCCATTGTTTTCGTACGTCGGTATCTTCGTTCAGCACGTCACCGGATTGCTCGAAGTCATTCTAGTTCCACATCAAATTCATTCAGTTTCGAAGACCATGTGAGAGTGCGCATAGTGTCTTGCACCGCGCTCTTGATTGGCTCTTCCAAGTCGAAAGATGGATTGGCGTCGCAGTGTTCTTCCATAATAGACTGAAATTTAGGCCAGTCCACTCTTTGGATCGTATCCCGTATTTTGGAAGGGGACAATCCTCTGATCTTGATGTACGTGGGGATATGGTCGCTTCCGTGCGTCTCTATGTCCGCAAACCACCCTGCACGTCTGACAAGGCTTCGTGAGACGAAAGCCAAGTCAAGACAGCTGCTGTAGGTGGAGCCACGTAAGAAGGTAGGACTTGCATCATTCAGCAGCCAAAGTTCATTACTGGAGGCGAAAGATACCAGAGCTCTGCCTCTTGCGTTGATCATCGGACTTCCCCAGAGTGTATGATGGGCGTTGAAATCTCCAATGATGACCCAGGGATTGGAGGTTGAGGAAAGGATGTCTTGCAGTCTTTTGTAATCAAATCGACTTGACGGAGATAGGTAGGCGCCCACAAAAGTAAAGGCCAAATTTGTTTCCTTACGTTTAGGCATATATATTGATTATTGTCATTAGGTGGTACAGGCTGATGAGTGTAGGTGAGGTCACGGCGAATACACACCAAAACCTTACTGTTTTCATAAACAGTTGACGACATAAGCAATTCATATCCATAAAGCCTGATTGTGTTCGATAAGTTCGGCTCGCAAATGACGATAATGGGAAACATATTGGCGTACACGAAGCGACGGAAATCCGAAAGGCGCGCTCTGAGTCCGCGCGCATTCCACTGAAAAATAGCTGCTTGTCGGACCTCTTCTCTAAAAGACCGTGGCTGTGGAGCCATGATCTACTCAAGGGTTGCAAGCACCGGACTCAGAGCGTCCAGTACTTGAAGCGCACTTCTGGCAGACGGTGTGTGCATGTTGCTTAGCAACACGTGAATGACATTCATTAAAGGCCTAATAAGTGCTATCACTTGCTCATCTGTTTTCCGCGACTCCTCGGATACAGCACCTTGCTGTATTGGGGGCGGCTTCTTCTGTGGCTCTTCTGGCGGTCGTGTACGTCGAAGTGGTGGTCATTGCTTTGTGGAGAGAGATCTGGCAGTTTTCACCCTTCCAACATCGGTATTCAGAGGGCTGGAAACTTCCGCTGATGATGCTGCTTGACGAGTTGACTGTTCCTGAAAACTTGATGTTTTCCGTCGTGAAGACCTTCGACGGTGACGTCGTCTTCGCCGTACTTTCACAGCAGCCTCTTTGTGGGTAGAGTTGTATCTCACCATTTGTTTAAGAATGGTGATCTCTTTCTTGATCTGGGGACAGTCTTTGGAAGTCTTTGACTTGATTGCGCTGCAGTTGTCTTCTGAGTGGGGTTCGGCACATCGAGGGCACACGGCCGAATTTCTGCAGACACCCTTCACATGGCCAATCTTCTGACAATTGAAGCATTGCATTGGTCTTGGAATAAATGGTCGAACCTGGTGGCGAAAGTGGCCGACCTTCAAGTAGGGTGGAAGCCAGTCGCCTTTGAACGTTAGTTTCACACAACGGGTGTTGCCGAGGCGACAAACATGCACAATGACGTTGCGTTCACTGGCTGGTTTCATAAGAACTGGGAGGCCTGCATTAGGAATTTCATTGTCAATGTCATAGATGACACCTGTTATTGTGGCACTATTCGTTGGCATGATGGATCGGAACTTGATGTTTCCCAGCTGCGTTACATGTTGTAGTATGGTCAGCGCGCTCGGGTTCATCGCATCGATTGCCAGGATGTTTCGCCTAGTGTTTATTCTGACATCCTTGATCTCGTTTGGCACAGTGTTTTCGAGATACACGGAGAGTGCTTGCCTGTTGAGGACGCGCAGGTTGTCGGTAGCGTTCTGTGGCACAAACAGGACGGAGTGAGGCCATCGTTGAGGCACTGTTTTCACAGTGTTCGAGCTGGACGCCGAAGATGAGTTGATAATTCTTCGTTTGGCCTTGCGGTACTGGACAAGTCGAAAGCCGCCTTCCGAGGACTCGTCACCTGATGCGGAGTACAGCTCTATGTCCTCGCTACCACTCGATGTATTTCCTCGCTTCCTCGAACCGATGTCCGCGGGTGGACGGAAACCGGGAGGATCCTCGGGGTGTTGCACATCCATCACCGCGATGGAGGGGGCGGCAGACCCCACGGGTGCAGTGAGAAGTCCAGAAAAGCACAGAGACGGGCGAGATGTGTTCCGCAAGAGAAGCACTTCGTCTTCTTCCCCCAAAGTGAAGGGGAAAAAATGTACAGAGCAAATGATGACATGAGAACGATGGATAGTCATTGCAAACAAGTTGCATCCAGGATGATAACAACAGTGGAGGCTTCATGAGAGTTTCATTTGGGGTGTACTGGTTACGACAAGATATACCCTGTCGTGATTTTGTTAGGCATTGTGGTTAGTAGCTAAATTACCCCTTTGAGTCCCCTGATGTGGTCATAATGTTTCGTGATTCACAGATGCCATTCGGGATGGCAAGAGGATATGACGTGAGGATATAAATAACCATTATAATACTGATAACATATCAAGCTTATCTTCAGTGATTGCATAATCATCATAAGAAATATTATTATATTCACAATACCATCACAGTCTATAAAGTGCGGACGCTGGACTCTTGCCCCCCCCCCCCCCCCCTATGTTTTTCCCGCATAAACGTACGCCTTCGTTCTAACGCTACACCGTTCGCGTGACCGTACACGCGAACGATTGAGCGCTGGTCTCAAACGTGGGGGGCGAACATATTCGCTAGTTATCCTGTCGCGGTGACTCGAACATTCTCGATTCGTCAGCACTGGTCGGCACGTTTTGTTGTTTGTGATTCGGCTAGCTGGCATTGGTGTGGGAAAGGCCCAGTAAAGGCCATTTTGATTATTTACACTACTCTGTTGTCATTTCTTTGCCCCAAGAGCACGTTTTAGACCACAGGAAACAATGGATGCGCCGAGGATATTTATTAATGAAGCCTAATTCAACCGACCCAGGTTCCAAACTTCGATATTGGTGGCGCCATTTCAATATCACTTGTCAGCCATGGGCGGTTCATTTACTTCCTTGAATCAAGGAGAGCAAGCTGTTTTTCTGTAAATGTAGTTTCGTGTAACGCAGGAGTAAGACACGCAAAAGTGTTTCGTTACTGCTATTGAGATTCAACCAATATGGCAACACACCACATTCTGAAATTGCCATTGCTTCAGCTATGTGCGACATGCACGGTCTGCGAGGTCGGTCCCGCTTGCTTTGACACCGAATGGTTTATCCGAGACCATGATGGTATGATGACGACTGTATTACGACGATAGAGGGAGGACAATGGCAAACGAAGTAGCAATGACGTCTTTAGAAGGACAAAGACGGTATGACGACGATCGCTTGGAGGCCGCATGATGAAAAACAGCTCGGGACTTTTTTTGTTTTTGGAAGCAATGAAAATGGTATGATCGCATCGTTACGACGACGGCTTTACGACAATGGGATGATGACGACCGCATGACAGAAGTTGCCGGCTAATTGTAAATTCCTTAATTTCCTGAAGTAATTCACGAAAGTTGTATGACGAAGTGTGGATGATGACGATGTAGCGAGCACAACGATATCACTGCACGACTATAAGCGCGCAACCCATGGCTTAGTATGGCGCACAATTTTGGTCATTTGGTCGGTGTGAGGGGCTACACAGAGAGACAGGACGATTTATGGACTGATTGATTGATTGATTTAAAGCACCCGAAGTAAGCAAGGAAGGCTAAACGCATTAAGAAAATTGATAAGCATATATAAGGTGGATTAGTCATCAAATCAAAGTGCCGTATTTCTTTCTTTCTTATCAGGAAGTATGGCCCTTCCTATAGCTGCCCTAGGCTAACACTGCATCACTGTACTCATTCAAAACAATCCAAATAATTCATTCATTAGAAATAATTCGATATGGAAGCTGTCTGTTCTACATCGCTCCAATTCATCAGCGTATGTCTAACCACGAGTTCCATGCCTAACACCTGCGGCTTGTCCACAGCGCCACTGCTTGCACGAAGGTCAAATCTATTAAAAGTAGAGCATTTTCTGCTAGGCTGAGCAGCGCGCCGACTGGTTTGTTTGCAGCTGATGCCGCGACACATTATAAAATTACAGGCACACTACTTTAACAGGGCTCACATATTTAGGTTAATCTAAATACGAGAGAAGTAGTTGCCTGCGCGTACTTCTGTCTTTGTACTTCTCTCTTTTGTTGCATCATGCTGCGCAAGCGTTGGCTGCATGCGCGTACCCCAAGGTCCGTTGGTTAACATCTTCACCACAAATAATAACACTACCCATCCTGGTGACGATAGGAGCAGTGCCGCATTGGTACACGTTATTAGGAATTACTAGTGTTGCAGTTTGTTTGGCGTTTTTCCCGAATTGCTGCGCCTGTAGCAGTGGGCGTGTCGTATACGCTCAGCGTGTGCTACAGAAATACAACTTTCAAGCAGTCATTTCCTTATTTTAAGCGATTTCCTTTATTAACCATTCCTTTTAGCTTGGTTTCTTTCCACAAGGTGTCGCACTCCAGCACCAGTAATACCCGTGACTATTCCAACGGCAATCGCCTTAACAATGAGCGTAATCAAGTATTCCTCGGTGCCTTCCTCGGGTTCGCCGGTGATGCTGAGAGCTTTGATGGTATCCAGCACACTCTCTCTTTCCTCGACCGTGCTCAAGGAGAAGTCGCCCTGCAGGAGCTTCCGCAGAGACTCGATGGTTTGTCCCGCTTTCTTCGAAATGGCGGGTTCTACCTCTGTTATTGCAAGAAAACACGTTATGGCGGTTAGGGCTCTTACCTTAACACTGCGCTATCCCATTTATGATCATTCAGTTTTAATTTGCTTTTACTTTTTCTTAACTACGCTTCTCGCTTGGGTATTCAACTTTTGAACAGACATGGTTTCCCTCTTTCATCTTACATTTGCGAGCTCAAACAAGCGTAAAATATGATAGTTTGCTTGTTTCTATTTTATTTATTTATTAAGGATAACTTAGGACATAATAACCTCAGACAATAATTCACAAATAATATAAGATAAAGTTAATTGACAAGCGCCCAAGTGTTATTTTGGGCATCGCACGTTACATGAGTGTGGACCAATTTATTACATTAGTAAATGCTAGTAGTGTTTTATTATTCTCCTCAGCCACAACACAAAGAGAGCTTAACAGTGGGTTTTGTATCACATTTGCCTTTTTATAACGCTCTCAGTTATGGTACACACTGCTTAATCATAAATGGCTTCTGCTACATAAGAAATTTCAGACAGTGTCTAATTGCTGTTGAGGGGGATTGCAAAGCACTATTCATCGTGCGATATACGAAATAATCAACGGAAAAACTTCAGCACTACGGTGTCCCGAGTACTCAACAAAGAAAAAAACGCGTGCGGAGAAAACGCCGCTGTATTGAGTGCCTCGGCCTTTTCAATAAAGCTGACTCAATATGCAGGCTGGCAACTAAGAGCTACGTTGTTTAATTCAAATTAAGCTACGTGACTGTGACGGCCGCACATTTTGGTGTTTTATTAACAATAATAATTTTTTAATATTGTTAAAGTAAGAAGAAACTACGTCTTAGCTTCATAAATGTACAGGATAAAGACTTAAACAAACAGATGTAGGGATAAAAGACTAAAACAGGTTGCACCGCCTTAATTTCTACATACACGGTATTTCAACGAATACCTCAGGTTATAATTAAAAAAAATAGCCGTTTTGAACGGAAAGAACGGTTCCTTCGGATACATGCCGGCAGTGGTGCCGGCCACCGAACGACGGGTGATACGGTATAATTAGTCGCTAATTAGCAAGAAACAATATTTATCTTTTAAACATTTAGCTTCATCGCGCTCAACGTAATTGGTAAACTGAAGTTGTCCCTGCAAACCACATCAACTTTTGGGCATGAAAAAATAAAATGGTTTTAGCCGCGGAACTGTGTCACGACACAATTCGTCTATTAGAGCGCGCGAAACCCAATCTAGGAGGCTGCAGCGAGCGCGAAGCAGTGCCCCTCGAGGCGATGTTCTGTTCACGTCACGCTGCATTGGGCAGTCAGCGCACTGCGACTACGTACTCCTCTCCGTCGTTTGTTTCAAAATGGTTATTTTTAAATATAACTGCAGGTTTTCGTAGAAGCACGCGGTATATGTGGTAACTTAGGCCATCATGTGCTTACAGCAGACGGACTCGTCG